>NC_070607.1:81537187-81869330 GCF_027172205.1 Podarcis raffonei
TACATTTATACGTAAGCTTTTTCTCTACTGGATGAACTGTTTGAATAACTTGATGTCTCTCCCTTAAGTGATGGGCCAGAGCATCAGAAATGGGTCCTTTCAGGATTGAAAAGCACAAAGGGCAAAGGGTTTTCCCCACATCTTTTTTGTAGGGGACTGCCGCTTGAGGAGAACTTTTTACAGGTACATCTGTCTTCTCCTGAATTTTTGGCTGTGGTTTTGGAGGAACTGGAGCAGTATTTTGAGCATGGTAAGCAACGGATTCGGCAGGGGCATCTCTCAAGTTGTAGGTAGTTACAAGCAAGTGTATATTGGTGTGGCTACCCTGCTGCAACGTCAAATCAAACGTTAACGTGGAATCAGTTTTGGGCCCCATTTCTTCATCGACATGAACCATTCGCATGTGAGCAGCCATCTTCTCAACATCGTTGAACGTTGAGCGGCAGTAGGGACAGGATAGACCATGGATTAACATGTGGTTGAGCAGCGTGTCAGTAGGTAAGTAGCGATTACAGTATAAACATTTGCTAGTAAAATTATGTATTTTCATGATGTAGTTAGCAACTGCGGGCACCTTTTCGGCCTTGTGCTCTTTCTCAAAATGAACACTGTACACGTTTTCAGGGAAGAGCTCATTGCAGATTGTACAAATCTTCCATTTCTGAGTTGATGAAGTATTGGCAGAAGTGGTACATATAGGGCCAACGGCAAGAGGCTTGGGTGTGGACTGGGATAATATTCTGGATGCTGCCTGAGACTGACCTAATGATGTTGATTTCAGTGACCCTGATGAAAGTGAAGATGAGTTGGCAGACGAAAGAGAGTACCTTGCTGTAGCCTGCGATCTTGGTTCCCCTCCAAGAGGGTAAGGTCGCCCGTTTCCACTTGGGGAATACTGCTTCATTGATTGAGACTGCTGGGATAGGGAAACTGGAGAACTACCTGTTAAACTTAGCCTTCCTCCCGTGTGACCAACGTAACTTGGCGGTACCGATTTCACACCATAGTTGTTCGGTTGCAAATGAACGTTGGACATCATATTTACTCCTCCAGAATTTAACGTAGGCTTTGGTATATTCAGTCGATTCATCATTTGCTGTGATGGAAGAGACCGGACATTTCCAGGGGACAGGGCACCCATCCTCTGAGGAAGTCCCATAGGCTTTTTATCCTGTGGTTTTGGAGCAATTAGCATTAAAGGTTTGGATCTTGGAACTACCACATTTGTATGCCCTATCATTGCTGTCACTTGGTATCCTATACGCTCGTGGTCTTCAATAACATGCTGTACTAAAGCTTCATACGACTTCGGCATAAAAAGGCAGCGTTTGCAGTGAATCATGCCCTCTTCTCGGGAACTTAAGGGTACAATCCCATTGAGTGACTTCTCACTTCCCTTTGCTATATAAGGTGCAGCAACATGCTGAAAATGTTCCCTGTAAATGTGCTTTCTAACTATTTCGTAGAGAGGATCTCGGTAAGTGCACTTCTTACAGTAATAAACAGCTTGTTCTACACTGTCAGCCTGCTTAGGTTTAAGGCTATCATGCTTGTTTTTATCTTTAAAAGTGCTGATGCCTCCACTTGGTGTATTGGCATTTGGAGCATGAAATATTTTAATATGCGTTTCCAAAGTCTTTTTGTCTGCATTGAAAGTACAGTAGGGACAATTGAGAAGGATCCTGTTTTCAAAGTCTTCACTATGAACATTCCGGAAGTGACTTTTGTAGGCAGAAAAGAACTTTGAGGAAAATGGACATGCACTGCAGCAAAAGGGTTTTGTCCGATAGTCCTTAAAAACAAAACAAAAAAGAAACTTAAGTATCAGAAAAACTGCATTTGATTTGCATTCCCTTTCCTAATCCTTCTGACTCAATGGATCACAGCCTCAAGGCAAACTTATGAAACTATCACCCATTTAACACTCTTTTTTTTTGTAAGCTAGCAAAAATCAGGCAATTCATAGAAAGTCTTTAAGAAAGAAGACTAGTTCGAGACCACAGATAAATACATCTTCCTTATTTTTGATCATTCAGCCCCTGCAAATCAAGCATTACAAACCAAGACAGCTGCCTGTTTAAGACGTAATAGGAAGCCATGGGTTGTATCCTATGCTGGTGCTACTCAGAGTAGACCCACTGAAATTAATGAACCTAAGTTAGCCATGTCCATTAACTTCAATGGGTCTACTCTGAGTAGGGCTAGCATATGCTACAAACCATGGTTTACCATTAAGAGAACGAGCTGCAGTGACCTTTGGGCTGCATGCTTCCTCCACCCTTGTCCTGCAACTTTGTGCTTTACTTTAGGAGACTGAAAGCTTCATAGAGCCACACCACTTTCAAACTAAGGGTTTTAAATTGTGTAAGGAGCCTCCAGAAGGAAAGGAGGCTCCCAGTTTCAGAACTTGATCCTCCCAACTTGTGGAAGACTTGGAAAAAAGTTATGCTTCAGAGGAAGTAGGGCTTGTAAGGGTGCTCTTATTCTCTCTCACGTAAGTGTTAGCATGCACAGCAGTAAAAACACCAGGACATGGCTTCTATTGAGCTCAACAATGAAAGCAGCTTTCCATTTCCTCTTCTCATGTCCAGAGAAGTAATGGGAGAGCACAGAAACCTAAGCTGTGCCACCGCATGTTCTCATAACACGAAAGCGCAGTTTCCCACTATATATGAACCAGTTCAGTGATTCATCAGCGTATATCAGATTCTCAAGCAGTGATAAAAAACTTAAGCATGCACAAATTCTTTTTAGAATCTCTGTATTGGTGCAACATCTAATTATGGCTTTATCAAAGTTTCCAAACTTTCAATCTGATACACTCTGTAACTAGATAAACTCAGATTTCTCCGGTAAATATATCCTGACACTTCAGACATCAAACCATGGTTTGTGCTAAACTTAGTGTGTAACTCAAATCACTGTTTTGAGATTCCAAACACACAACAGCCAAACCATAATTCAAGGCTGCTAGACTGCTTTCATTTTCTGCCCTCTTAGCTTCATAAATCACAGATTCACTCCTCCCTATTGTGCAGCAGCTTCTGCAAGGAAAACACAAGGCCCTAACTATGGTCTGTCAATTCATTAATCATGCTAAACCATAGTTTATGCTTTGCAAACTAAATTATGGTTTACCAGCTTTAGTTTGTTGGCCTAATACAGTGAGGGGAAAAAGTATTTGATCCCCTGCTAAATTTGCCCATTTGCCCTCCGACAAAGAAATGACCACTTCATAATTTTAATGTAGGTTTATTGTAGCTGTGAGAGACAAAATAACAATAGGAAAAACCCCCAGAAACCCAGAAGACGAAAGTCAAAGATTGATGTGCATTAAAATGAGTGAAATAAGTATTTGATCCCTTTGCAAAAGATGACTTAGTACTTGGTAGCAAAACCCTTGTTGGCAATTGCAGAGGTCAGATGTTTCTTGTAGGTGGCCACCAGGTTTCCACATATCTCAGGAGGTACTTTGTCCCACTCCTCTTCGCAGATCCTCTCCAAGTCAGTAAGATTTCGAGCCTGATGTGTAGCTACTCGAACCTTCAGCTCCCTCCACAGATTTTCGATGGAATTAAGATCTGGGAACTGGCTAGGCCCCTCCAGGACCTTAATGTGCTTCTTCTTGAGCCACTCCTTTGTTGCCTTGGCTATGTGTTTTAGGTCATTGTCATGCTGGAATACCCATCCTCGACCCATTTCCTGGTTGAGGGAAGGAGGTGCTCCCCCAAGATTTGACGATACATGGTCCTGTCCCCTTAGCAGAAAAACACCCCCAAAGCATAATATGTCCCCCTCCATGTTTGACAGTGGGGGTGGTGTTCTTGGGGTTGCAGGCAGCATTCCTCCTCCTCCAAACACGGCGTGTTGAGTTGATGCCAAAGAGCTTGATTTTGGTCTCGCACATTCACCCACTTCTCCTCTGGGTCATTCAGATGTGCAAACTGCAGATGGGCCTGTACATGTGCTGTCTTGAGCCAAGGGACCTGGTGGGCTCTGCAAGATCTCTGTCCTTCACGGCGTAGTGTGTTACCAACTGTTTTCATGGTGACTATGGTAGGGTTACCTGACGTCCCCGGTTCCCAGGTACAATCCCCAGATTTGCATATGTTTCCCCGGACCAATTCCACCCTCGGAATGGCCCCAGATTTCATTAAATGTCCCCAGGAAACAACGATGCCAACAGGAGCAGCCAGAATCAACTCAATTGTTTGGCGGGGAGGCGAAGTGGGGAGAAGGCTGCTGTGATTGCAAAGCACAGGAACACGAGCTACAGAGCAAAAATCGGAAAGAAAAGCCCCCTTTCTCCCCGTCGGCCTCATTTACATCTCCCTGGATGGCATCCTGGCCTCTGGCAGGATCCAGTTCCAACCCTTCTTCAAGCTTCGCTCCCCCCCACCCTCCTTGCTTCTCCCCTGTCCTGGACGCTGCTGCTGCCCCGTGAATGGAGATCAAGAGCAAAGCTGGTCGCACTCAAAGCAATGGGGAGAGAAAGGAAGAGAGACAGAGAGGGAAAGGAGGGCGGGGGGCAAGTGAAATTGCCCTTAAAAGAGAAAAAAATAATCCCAGTGAATTGTATTGCCAGCTCCCTTACGCTCATGCACCTCTCTCTGTGTGTGACTGGGGATTGCGAAGTCCTGACACAGACTCTCCACAAGTTCTGAACTGGAGCCACCTCCCGCCTCCACCTCTTCCGCCAATCTCCCTCTTTCTCTCTCTTCTACCCACCCCTGGTCTCAGCGTTTACATGTGCTGCTCTGGTTCGCCAGAAGCAGCTTGGTCATGCTGGCCACACAACCTGGAAGCTGTATGCTGGCTCCCTCGCCCAATAAAGCGAGATGATCGCTGCAACTCCAGAGTCGGCCACGACTGGACCTAATGGTCAGGGGTCCCTTTACCTTTACCTAGGTACTAAATGTGAAGGAGATAATGTAAAGGCTCGATCTGCCACCACTGGCCATTTTCCACTCCATTTGAGCTGCTTGCGGCTGCATGGCTTTGGGGAGGGCAGGAGGAGGGATGGGGGGGAGGTGGGCTGGGGAGAGAAAGAGAAATAAGCGGTGCGGGGTAGGTGTGTTCGTGCAAAAGCTTTGGGCTCGATCTGGCGGCAGCAGGGAGCATTGGATCACTTCAGCCGACAGTGGCTGGGAGCTTTGGGGCAGCCCCGCAGCAGGCTCGGCTGCATCTCTGGGTCCCCACTGGGTGCCGTCTGCCCACTCACAGAGAGGACCTCCTTGCCAGCTCAGTTTTAAAGCAAACTTTGATCTGTGGTGTTGACTTTTTCCCTTAATTTTTTAAAATATTTTTTTCTTTTTTACAAAAATATATTAATTATATTATATTATATTGTATTATATTATATTAATTTATCTGCGTCCCCAGATTTATTGGGAAAAAATCTGATAACCTTAGACTATGGTCCCAGCTGCCCTGAGATAATTGACAAGTTCCCCCCCGTGTAGTTCTGGGCTGCTTCATCACCTTGCTCATGATCATTTCAACTCCACGAGATGAGATCTTGCATGGAGCCCCAGACCGAGGGAGGTTGGCGGTTATTTTGTGTTTCTTCCATTTGCGAATGATTGCACCAACTGTTGTCACCTTCTCACCAAGCTGCTTGGCAATAGTCTTGTAGCCCAGTCCAGCCTTGTGCAGGTCTACAATCTTGTCCCTGACATCCTTGGACAGCTCTTTGGTCTTGGTCATGGTGGCTACTTGGGAATCTGCTGGATTGATTGCTTCTGTCGACAGGTCTCTTTTGTACAGGTACTGTAACGAGGTGGGATTACAGGTAAGACCTCTCCCTTACAGCAGGTGCTTCTACTCTCAGCTCGTTACATACAGTGAAGATACCAGGTAGCCTGACATTTGGCTGGCTGATAGGGGACCAAATACTTATTTCATTCATTATAATGCACATCAATCTCTGACTTTTGTCTTCTGGGTTTCTGGGGGGTTTTCCTGCTGTTATTCTGTCTCTCACAGCTACAATAAACCTACCATTAAAATTATGGACTGGTCATTTCTTCGTCAGAGGGCAAACGGGAAAATTTAGCAAGGGATCAAATACTTTCCCCCCTCACTGCATACACTATGCTTTGTCAATTCAGACCCACCAAACCATTGTTAAGCTTGTTTAACGATGTTTTGGTAGTATATCAGAGTTGAACTACCTGCTGTCAGTTCTTTCTCAATTCTGCTTATCTTAAAAGGGGCACCAAATTTGCTAGTTAAGTTTAAATTTCTTCAATTATGTTGAACTACTAGTGGTAATATCCAACTAAGTCATATTCAGGAGTACACTCACTGCCAAACTCAAGTCCAAAAGATTTCAACAGACCTACTCAGTCCTGAGACATCACTCAGCAACTGCAGTTTCCACAGACACCATAGTGACCAGTCCCCATAATACTATAACACTCTTTTTCTTCTGTCCCACCTCTGCTGACATCTGGGCTGTAATCCTATGCACGCACATCTTGCAATAAATCTCACTGAAATCAGTGGGAATTATTACTTTCGTAAACAGATATAATTTAGGTTGTAAAGCACTTAACGTCTGTCATAAAAACACGATTCCAAACTTAATTGGTTTCAGATTTAAGGTCATTTTACCACATTATTACCAACCTGATTTTTTGTAAGTGAAGGATCCCACAATCCAACATCTTCCCATGTAGTGTTTTTCAGATAGAAGTCATTGGGTTCAAACTGCTTAAAATCCTGCAACAGTGGAACATTGACAAAAGCATAAATAGAAATAACAAACCACAGAATGATTGCCTATCCATTTCTTTAGATCTTGAAAATTCAAGAAGAATTATTAAGGTACCAAAAATTACAAATAAAAGGGCTCATTAACAGAAAACTTCCCAGGGAGTATAATTTTTACTAATTAATGCACTTACTATTTTTTTACTAATTAAGGGCATGATACAACCACTTCAATAGAAGACAGGTACTTAACATTCCTTTGAAATGAAGATGACTTTAAATTGCTTAAATTTGTCTGGCCCCTGTTCGTTTCCCCCTACGAAGTCAGTTTAATTTTTTTATGCAATCTATAAGTCATACAGATAATCACATATGAAAAATTATTTGAGGGAATGAGCTTGCCAGACCGTATGAGCAAGGAAGTATTTGCAGGTGCATAGATTACCGTATTTTTCTGTGTATTGGATGAGGTTTTTTGACACAAAAATCATGTCAAAAAACTGGGGTCGTCTAATACACGGATAATGGCAAAACTGAGTCTCCCAAAATAGGGGGAGTTTTATATATGGGGGCATCTAATAGACAGAAAAGTACGGTTGTTTGTGTGTCGACAGGTTATTTGTACCTTAAAGTAAAAGGCGTAGAAACGGAAAGAGCAGTCTCTAAAAAGCTAGGCTCAGTGAGAACCTTACTGAGAATGCTCTCCAGAAGATCACAGAGCATGAAGCTGCTCTCACTGCCAATCCTCAAAAGGAGAGGGCATGAGCACTAGTTCCCTGGCTAGAGGGCTAGAATCCTCCTAGATCTGTCCTGTGCAGGAGCAGAACCTATATACCAGACTACAAAAATTAGAAACGATTGTGTGAAAAATCACAGATAACATGAAATTTCAGCCCACATTTTTCAAAATATGCATTTAGCGTTTGTCCAAAAGCAAGAGTCATGCGGCACATTGAAGACTGACAAATTTATTGTCGAATAACTTGTCCAGTTTACAAAGTATTTCATGCTTAAATTGGTCCCAGTGAAATCAATCATAGCTGCTTCTAAGTGCTGCAGTTGTGAACACTAAACAGACACAGTGTGCATCGTTGTTTATTTTATTACTGATAAATTGGGCATTAACGTCAATCCATTTTGTTGGTTATATGCAAAAAGTGCACGCACCGATTTAATTGAAGTAATCTAAAACTTTGGTAGTAGCTAAAGAAGAGAATCTAGTATTACAGCTGCACAGTTTTGAAATGCATAAGTCAGATTCACAATTCAGCAGACAAAAAAAAGTGATGGGGGGGGACTTGAAGGGCTACAAGACAGCGTTCATTTTTAGCCCAATGCATTTTGGAAAAAAATCATTTCTCAAGGGCAGATTTTAGCAACAATTCTAACATACAAAGGATACTGCAGTAACCCCTGGTGTGTCAGAACTGTTGATAAAAACATGCCCTCCAGCAAGGTTTTCCAAAACGTGTTGGGCTTGAAATAAGCAGTATTCTGTAGCATCTCCTGTTTTCTCCCTCTCCTTTCCTGCCTGCTAGCCGTACCACCTCAGTTTCATGGTTGGTTTTCTACCCTTCAGTAGGCAGAAGAGGTTCTCCACTGCAGAGGGAGAAGCAGTTTGAGGCGCGGGTACCACATTACTAGACTACCACAGTTAATGCTGTGATATTTAACACAGAGAGAGCATCCTTTTGCCTTGGAACAACTCCGTGGGAGTTTCTTCAGCAACACTCCTTGGACCTCTTACCTACGAGGCATCTCTGAAGGAGCATCTCCACCCCCATCGTTCTGCCCGGACACTGAGGTCCAGCACCGAGGGCCTTCTGGTGGTTCCCTCATTGCGAGAAGCAAAGCTACAGAGAACCAGGCAGAGGGCCTTCTCAGTGGCACCCGCCCTGTGGAATGCCCTCCCATCAGATGTCAAAGAGATAAACATCTACCTGACATTTAGAAGACATCTGAAGGCAGCCCTGTTCAGAGAAGTTTTTAATGTGTGACATTTTAGTGTATTTTTTTGTCTTTGTTGGAAGCTGCCCAGAGTGGCTGGGGAAACCCAGCCAGATGGGTGGGGTACAAATAAAAAATTATTATTATTATTATTATTATTATCATCATCATCATCTCATCATCATCATCATCTCCCTATAACAAGTGGAGCATGTGGCGGAAGTTCTCCATCCAGAGGCTAACCAGTGTGTCTTGGTGGCACAGACTTAAACCAGCCAACGCCAACCTTTCCCACAAAGAGACCAAGCAGTGGTTAGGTGGGAAAGCTCCATGTCTCTCTGTCTCTCAGGAGATGACTCCCTTTGCGGAGTGGCTCCCTTGGCCACCATTCAGCCAAGCACAGTTTTTGGCTTGATAAGTACAGCCAAGAAGCGAAAAACTCATGCCACTTTTGTAATACCAGTCAATCACTGTTCTCCTGAAACTTCACATTTCAGTTTATAATATTCCCAACGGAAGATACAGCCCTTCAATTTAAACTGCAACCCAAGAGTTCAACGAAAGATTGTACTTACTTCTATATGCTCTTTACAGTATTCCAAACCAATGTCACTTAGTATTTTTTTCACAGTTTTCCGGGCTTTTCTTAAACTGCCAAGGTTGTTGACAGGAAGTTGGAACATAGTTTCTACTGGGAGGGGGGAGAGAAAAGGGAGGGGGAGAAAATAATTTACTGAAAACGTTTTGTCCCAAAGCACTTGAATTCAGATCAAAAAGTCTGTTATCACTCAATTTTCTGTTTACATTTATGCACGTCATATCCCTCAGATTCTAGGCAGTTCAAAATAAACTGACTTGTTCAGCCATCTTGTTTTCAAAGTTGAGCCAGGTAAGTAAACTTCAGAAAAAGTTTTTTAAAAAACCAACACCTTACAGGAACAGAGAATATAGTATCCAGATTTGGTCTAAAACACACACATCCAACTTAATGACCAAGTTGCATACCCGCTCTCATGTGGAAAAGTCAAATTCATCCCAACAAAAGATGCTACTCTAACAAAAGGTCTACAGCTTTTGGCTGGCTTTGCTGGCCAAGTCAATTGTTTACATGTTTTTACATGCACATACAATACACATAAATTAAAGACAACTACAAAGGATGGAATTCAATGTTGTGCTAAGGGGAACGTCAGTGCAAGCATTGCAGTGCACTCTTTCTGGGAGTTTGCCCTCCCCTCAGAGCCGGACTTAGTAGGTGACCCCAGCCCAATGTCTTATTGGAAAAGTATAAAAGCCAACAATTGTAATCACCAGCTCTTCTCCCTTAGAAATGGGAGTTTGCTGGCTTGAGGAGAGTGGCCTTTCTGGAGGGAAGGGGAAAAGGCTCCCAACACGCAACTCACCTTTCCCAAGAGAAAGGGTCAATGCAGAGAAAGAATCAAAGGCACCTTCAAATAATAATAATAATAATTCAATTTATATCGCACCCTTTCCCCTTCCCTTCTCTTCCCTGCTCTGTAAAACACAAGGCTGGATATTGCTTGTTTTGTTGCCTGCATGACTCCAGGCAGCTGGTGTACAAGCCTTGGCCATCTTTCCAACTTTGGAGCTGGGAAGGTGGAATGGAGAGCTAAGCAATGGCCAGGATTATCTCAGCCTACTTCTGCAGGTCTGAAGTTGCAAGGAAGTTGCGGCCCCTTGTCACATGCGCTTCGGTGGAGTCCCACACTCGCCGTGGCAAACAGAATAGCTGGTGCCTGATGTTAACCCTTTTCTATGTCATGCTATAGCTTTCCATTTTCATGAAGAACACATAAATCAGCCATTGCTCACACCATTACCCTCTTCGTCAACAGGCTACGTTAGCTCAGTGAAATTGCAGAGTTTGTTTTTTCAGTCTGGTGCATGAAGGAAGCGGGGCTGTGGGCACGCAATGAAAAATAGCAGACAGGCTAGGAGTTTGACTGATAAATATGCTCAGTTCAACAATGATTTCAAGAGAATACTACCTAGAAGATCAAAGCAACAACCAAATAACAAAGCGTTTGAACCTCAAAATCCAAATGATTGTGAATTCAGCTCATTCTTCTGAAAAGTCTTGTTTAGAAACTAGTATGACAAATTCCAGGGATTTCAAATTACCAAGTTCATTGAAACTTATTTCTTAATAGTGCAACACACACATACACACATACACAAAACTGCAGCAGTACTCACCCCTATGTACACATCCCACTCCACTCCCATAACCCATACAGCATTCTCATAACTAATCAACAACTTGGCTTTTTCAAACTCCATCAGAACCTTAAATCTGAATTTCAACTGCTTGCATCAGTATCCTGGCAACACTTACAACTTAAAGCAGTGGCTTAATCTTAATTCTCACTTTGGGCAGAGTTTTAAACATTCTTGCAATTGTACCCTAGAATTTGGCTGCTGAAATATATTGTGCCTGGAACTCTTCAAGTTATCTAGCGGTGAGGAGGTGTCATTCTTATTTAAATGTTTTGTGGTTTTTTGTTTTTTCTGTTTTGTTTGTTACCTTGGGCTCCTTTCTAAAGAAGGGCAGGAGAGAAAATAAATAAATGCATCAGCTGTCCCAAGCATATGACAACTGCTAAAGTTGTTAAAATATCCTTCAATGAGCCCATAGAATGATGCATTTGAAGAATGTACAGTGGTACCTTGGGTTACAAACACCTCGGGTTATAAACTCCGCTAACCCGGAAGTAGTACCTCGGGTTACAAACTTTGCCCCAGGATGAGAATGGAAATTGTGTGCCGGCGGCAGTGGGAGGCCCCATTAGCGAAAGTGCACCTCAGGTTAAGAATAGTTTCGGGTTAAGAACGGACCTCCGGAATGAATTAAGTACGTAACCCGAGGTACCACAGTAATAACATTAAACTGCTCCTTAGTGGACCTTATGTCTTAATGCGATTATAGGGAAATTGAGAAGATATTTGATCAATATCAGGTATGAATAAGCACACACAATAGACTTTCTGTGTTAAGAGTTCCCCACTTACCATAATTACGACAGTAGCTGGAGGATGGCGATTTACAATCTGCTGTTTGTACTTAGGGTTGTGCATAAAATTACAAATGAAGCAAAAACCAATTCTAGAAAATTTGTATCCTCAGAAGACTAAAAATGTATATTTTATTATCAAAACTGGGACTGTTTGCCCTCTGAATTGCTAACAGAAGCTTCAGAATTAAAACACAAGGCCAATAAACATTCAAAAGTTGAAAGAGCAGAACACCCAAGTCTTTCTTTTGATTCATATTAAGTGGAGAAACAAATATATTTTGTTTCTACCATGCAACAAACCAGCCAACCCTCTTAGTGTACCTGACTTGCAATATATTATACAGTTCATCACTATTGTTCATATGCCTGTGTCACCCATGAACTAGTCTCCCAACAAACATTCTGGGTGGAATTCACCCAACCAGCCCTATCAGTGGAAGCACTGATCAAGGACTTCCACTTGTACAACAGGGCTGCCCCCTCCTGCTCTTCCCCCAACACACCCTCCAAAATTTGCTCGGGGGGGGCAAGAACCCCCAGCTCAGTGCAGAGAGAATGGTTAGAGGAGCATGACATTGAATTCCACCCACTATACTCAAATCCAGGATGTGAAAGATGCACACAATGGCTTGCTCCCTGAATTTCCAACATATGTGCCTTCCTTTTCTCACTGCCCAGACAAAATATTCCCAGCAGCTTGCAGCAGGGAGGAAGATGTTACTGGATCTCAGTGCTCCAGGAGAGAAGGCTTAAACCTCTCTCTCTCCACACTGAGACACTGGGGGAAGGATAAGTACGAGAGACTAAGCTGGGGAGTATTTGGGTGGGGGGAGCCCAGGCCATGCCTACTACAGCCATGTGGCCCATAGCCCACCACGGCATGCAGTCTTTGGGGACAAGGAAATTGCCCGCCCCTATTTTAGTACAACTGATGAGGATCGATTTTGATTTTTAAAAGCCAAAGGGCTGTCCATTATGTATGTGCTTGCATGTGTTTGTGAACAAGCCACCTCCCTTGTAATTTCATTCTTATAGCTGGCAGGATTGAAGGTTTTGCCTGGGGCATGTAGGAGATATTTTATACTAGGCTGCAAACACTAAGACCTCCCACAATGCACCTGCAGAATCTGGTTCATTCAAACCATGAAGAAGTGCTTATTTTGAAAAGCAGCTTGCCTCAAGCTAGAACCAACTGCTAGGCAGATGTATGCCCACTCCTGTCCTAACTCCTGTTAAGATGCCCCCTGCTTTCCAGATGATCGTCTTCCAAAGCAACTACTCTATTCCAAACTTAAAAATGGAAAGCGTAATGCTGGTGGTCAACAAAAGAGGTTTAAAGACTGTCTCAAGGCAAATCTTAAAAAATGTAGTATAAGCACTGACAACTGGGAAACACTGGCCTGCGAGCGCTCCAGTTGGAAAACAGCATTTATCAAAGGTGTCATGAGCTTTGAAGACACTCGAACTCAGGACGCAAGGGAGAAACATGCTAAGAGGAAGGCACACTTGGCAAATCCACACCGTGATCAACTCCCACCCGGAAACCAATGTCCCCACTGTGGAAGGACGTGTGGGTCCAGAATTGGCCTCCATAGTCACTTACAGACTCATTGTTAAAACCGTGTTTATGGAAGACAATCTTACTCGGAGTGATCGCCAAAGAAGAAGACTCCTGCCCTCACTCCTGTTAAGATGCCCCCTGCTTTCCAGACAACTCAGCAAAGCGCATTGTTTAAACAGCAGCAAGTTCCGGTGAACTTTGTTTTTAAACCAATTGTAGCTACTGGTCTTTGTAGAGCAGGGGTGAGGGGATCTCAAGCCCGGGGATCAACTGCAGTCCTCTTCATCTGCCCTTTGAAGCTCTCAGTGAGTCAGACTCCTCACTGCCTCTGCTCCACCTCCTTCAAGTGTTTTCACCTAACGCAACAACACTAATGCATGACCAGTATTTAGGGCATCTTCATACAAAACAGGTCACTTCCAAGAACATGTTTGGCCAGGGCAGAAACAGACATTCAGAACGAGACCACAGTAAATAAGGTAGCTGAGAAACCTGCATAGTTGTGAAGCACAAAATCCACACTTGACAGGAGAATTCTGACTATCTGAGCTTCTGAACACTCCAGTAAATGTTTAGTTGTCTGGTAGATTTTGTACTTATCAGCAAAATTGTAGTAACTTTTTCTCCCCCAACCCTCGTTTTAGGATTTTTAAATTTTTGTTTGAGATTCTATCCTGCAAAACTAAAGGACTAAAACCTTGCCCCCCCCCCCAAGTTGTCATCACATGTTTACAAGTGGCTGCTCTGGAAAAAATATTGTGCAACCGATTGCCTAATGAAGCAGGTTCCCATGGAATACAAAAGTGTTTCCCATTCACAGTATAAGTATCAGCTCTACCTTATTATAATTCTACCGCAATTAAAAGATTATACACTTGCACATGAACATTTCCTTTGTGTGAAAACGTATTAATGTTCTTGGTGTGTCTGTAATTCACAAACACATTGACCATCTGGATAAGAAGTGAGCAACCACATACATAGTGATCTGATTAACAAAGGCCAAATGCTTTAAAAAACAAACAAACCACCACCTTAAGATGCTGGAGTCAGTGAAAAAAGGAGCTGCTTTATTTTTGTGCTCACAAAAAGTTATGAGGGCATAAGATCACTTCATAGCATTCAGAGGATTTAAGATTTTAGTGCACGTCTCATTCTGGTTGTGAGTACAGTGGTACCTTGGGTTAAGAACTTAATTCGTTCTGGAGGTCCGTTCTTAACCTGAATCTGTTCTTAATCTGAGGTACCACTTTAGCTAATGGGGCTTCCCACTGCCACCAGAGCATGATTTCTGTTCTCATCCTGAAGCAAAGTTCTTAACCCGAGGTACTATTTCTGGGTTAGCGGAGTCTGTAACCTGAAGCGTCTGTAACCTGAGGTACCACTGTACTGTGATTTTCATCTCTGCACAACTGGAGATAGAAGCATCTTTACCTTCACGGAGCATTTTGCTAATAATGGTATAAGTTCATTTGTGAAGAAGGTGGCTGGTTTCACTGAATTAGATTGGTTCAATATGACCTATATTCACAAAGTGCAACTGGAAAAGATGAGTTATAAAGCAATAATAGAATCACAGAAGAGACCCCTATGGTCATCTAGTAAACACCCTGCAATGAAGGGATCTAAACATGCGGTCCCCAATCCAACTTGAAACCATATTGGACCCAGCTTAGCCTTGAAGCACCTAAAATAAAATTAATTAACTGTTTGTCCTGTGCACACGGCTTCACTACAGGTCCTGTTACAATTCCAATCTAGAACCCAAAATCTTTTTCCATATGACTGAAGAATCTTGACTGCCTGGAATCAACTCTTCTCTGAAAGTAATACAATGCATTCTCTGCTTAGAATTCTAATCTTGCTTTGCGAATGCTCTTGAAGAATCGAACCAACAGCAGAATTATTAGACTCCTACTTCTTCTCAAATATTTATTTAATACACTTTGATGCGGCCTTCAAGGTAAAACAAACTGGCTGGTGAAGAAGAAATGCCCTCAATAATTGTTTGTTACCAAGCCTGGAACTGAACTCCAGGCACAGGTAATGTAAGCAAGATAAAGAAAGGGATTAGCAGGGAAGGGAGAGCTGAGCAACAATCGGACAGGCTTACCAGGTCGCCAATCTTTTGGGATCAGCAGGTGCATTGTGAATTGGAAGGCAGCGCTGTGACTGATGGGGATGGGGGTAACATAACAGAAAACTAGAGAGAGTGCAGTCATTGCTGCTGCCGCCCCACCTCATGCTTCCTGTGAGAAGTCATCAGTGTCCTGCTCATCCTGACTGCAGCAATCACACAATATTGATTACACCCAGATCCACACCCTGATGCTGTCCGTTGCTGTCTAATATCAGGGAGCATTCCCCAGGAGGGGAAAAAAAGCACAAGGTGGCTAACCCACTCCTCACACATGCTAACTGTATACATACACACCACAGACACACAAGTATCTCTCTCACACATACACTTCACCACAGGAGGGGAGAGTGCTCTTGTGCTCAAATCCTGCTTGTGGGTTTCCCACAATGACTAGATAGATCATTGACCTGATCCCATAGGCTCTTCTTTATGTTCACATTTACAAAACCAAACATGCATCTCTCCCATCATAATAGGAAGTGCCTATTATTATTATTATTATTATTATTATTATTATTATTATTATTCAAGCCCCTCCACCCCAGCAAAAACGCACAAAGGCCTGCAACCCGGAGCTTGCTGGGCTGGAAATCCCTGGTCTAAGTGATGTTGAGAGAGACAAATATCCTAAATACAAATATTCTGAAGAGGATTTAAAAGAGGCTACAGCCACATCGGGAAAAATATGGAGGTTATGATACAAAGCTCATTAGGTATCTCGTTAATGAGCCTTGGTAGTAAAAATGGAGGGGGGGGGATAAGGGAAAGGATTTAAAAGAAAACTACCATCATACAGTGGTACCTCAGGTTACATACGCTTCAGGTTACATACACTTCAGGTTACAGACTCCGCTAACCCAGAAATAGTGCTTCAGGTTAAGAACTTTGCTTCAGGATGAGAACAGAAATCGTGCTCCGGCAGCGCGGTGGCAGGAGGAGGCCCTATAAGCTAAAGTGGTGCTTCAGGTTAAGAATAGTTTCAGGTTAAGAACGGACCTCCAGAACGAATTAAGTACTTAACCCGAGGTACCACTGTAATGGTGTTATGTGCCCATCATGCTCACATTTGTAGTTATCATGTTGTTGTATCTCAAGTACCAGAGTGTGGGGGGGGGGCTAAAAGAATCATGAAGAGGGGAAGTTTACAATAAAGAGACCATAATGTTTTCCTTTTGATGCCCGCGCATTTCCTAATTCCAGTGGAGAATGCTTTTGCTCCTTAAAATGAGGGACAGAAAATGGGACAGTTAAACTATCCTCTATTTCTTGGGTCAGTATACTAAGGCTAGTGCTAGAAGTGGAAAAGAGGGAATGATTAAGGGTTGCATATTAAGATTGACAGAACTATGTGGAATGTAGCAGGCCTTCCCAAAACTAGGCCTCCCGCTGTTTTTGGACTATAATTCCCACCATCCTGGACCACTGGTCCTGCTAGCAAGGGATGATGGGAGCAGCTAGATATTAAAGTCTGGGAACCCTGTAGTATAGAAATGACTTCTAGCACCTCAAAATATTAGAACTCAGATACTTAAAACTTGGAGTCAGTGAGCTAGCCTAAGTGGACCTTCGATCTAATCCAGCAAGGCAACATTTAAGCATCATAAGTAGCTTCACGTGGAACTAAAACAAGAGGAAGTCCATTTGACTAAAGCAGCTCATGTGCAAAGTACCGGTATATTAGGCTTTTGGTCAGGGATCACAGACTGATATTTTTCCAATAATTCTCTCTAAGAGATCAAATATCAGTATTTATCACCCTAGACTGCTGATTTCTGCATCTTCTCCAGGACCCATTTGAAAAGGAACCATCCTTTAGACCCATAAACAACTAGTCACATACTTCTTTGTAGCTGCTGAAGGCAATGAGTTCCCAGAGGCTTCCTATTCCTGCAAGTTCCTCTTCTGCTACAGTTCCTGTACCTTATGACTTCTGGTAGAAGAACCATTAATGCTGCCAATGGTGAATCAGAATGAAACATTGGTCTGCCAACAAACATGGCTGTGTGTGACATTGTCAGAGGACACCCGGGCAAAATGAGGATGTTACCATCAGCTAGTGAAGAATGCCGAGAAACAAGTGCTGTGCTGAAATCTCACCTCCAATTTCCCAAGAGTGTTCTTCCTTTGTGAAAGAGGACCATGTAGGATTTTGAGCTTACCTTGTCGTTACAAGGTGGCAAGAGTGGTCCCACTTCCCAACTGTATAAATTTCTCCCAAACTCCACAGCCTTCCTGGCTGTCCACGCTTCCTGATCTGAAAAAAATTCATGGCAGGAGACAGTCTTCCCCTAACCTTTAATTAAAGTGCCAGGACACAGGAGGGCTCCAGAGTGCAGACTACAGTGGTACCTCGGGTTACATACGCTTCAGGTTACATACGCTTCAGGTTACAGACTCCGCTAACCCAGAAATAGTACCTCGGGTTAAGAACTTTGCTTCAGGATGAAAACAGAAATTGTGCTCCGGCGGCAGCAGGAGGCCCCATTAGCTAAAGTGGTGCTTCAGGTTAAGAACAGTTTCAGGGTAAGAACGGACCTCCGGAACGAAGTAAGTACTTAGCCCAAGGTACCACTGTACTAGAAAGATGATTTTTAGAATGACGCTAACACCCTTTGGCCAACTCAGATAACAGGCAAGTTTAACAAAATCCCTACACCCACTGCCCATGAGAATTTCAGTGAAATCTTCTCTCCTCTGTGATATTTTTCTAATGCAATTTCTTTTCTCATTAATTCAAAGAGAATGTTTGAAACAATACACACCTTACCCAAGGAGAAACTGATTCATCTGAAGAGGTGTATGGAAAAGACTAAGCAGCCTACACACCTCATCTGAGGACTGAATAGTCTCTAAAAAAATACCCAATGAGAAAAAAATATTGAGGGTCAGTATCTGCTAATGCTGAGAAATATTAAGGTTTGAGAATGGGGGTCATCAAAATTCCCAGAGTGATAAAGTCAACTGGTAGAAATAATAGAATTGTAGTCCCCATTGCTCCATAAAAACCCATTCAATTTCCTATTTTCTAGGTAATGCTACTGAAAGAGCTACACAAATTTACAGTATTTAACTTTAGTCAAATTTGTGTGAAAGCTCTCTAACAGCACATAGGATCTGAGGTAAGCAGAGCTAAGAATCATAGGATTGTGCAGTTGGAAGGGACCACAACCCCGAGTTGCATAGCTGAGTCCTGATACCACCATGAGCATAATCAAAGAATTGTAGTCATCGAGTCCAACCTCCTGCAATGCAGGAATCTTTTGCCCAATGTGGGGCTTAACCCACAACCCTGAGATTAAGAGTCTCATGCTCTACTGACTTTGGTCTTTGGAGAGATGCTACCAGTCAGAGTAGAGAATTCTGGGCTAGATCTATCAGCAGATCATTATCTCTGTACTGAAAAGAAGTGCCAGTCTTTCTTCAAGCCATCTATTCTAGGTTATGGCTAGTGCTGGGCAGATAACTCCAGCATCTCCTCTTAAAGAATTTCAGGTAGCAGTGACTGGGGAAAAGCAAAGAGAACTACAGTCAATCAGAGCAAGGAAATACTGGGCTAGATGGATCAATGGTCTTAAAAGTACAAGGCAGATTCGAAAGTTTCTTGAATTGGCAATATTCAGCACATCAACCACCATTAATTTATACGTTACAACATTATTTTTGCAGTTAGACATGATCTAATGTATATTTTCAAAGACAACTTCAGATAATGGATTGTAGCAAGGATGTCTCCATAGATCTAAATGAGATGGTTCATTAAAAGTAGCCTCCTTCTTTACAGACCACCTCAGGTACTAAAAATGGCAGTGGTGGTTCTGGCACCCTCAAGATGGTGGTAGTCCTAACGAGAGCATTCTCTGTGGCAGCCTCAAAACTGGAGGACTCCTTCCCCCAGAGGAGTGTCTGGCAATGCTGAAGATGCTCCTCTTTACCCTGGCTTTTGACACCTGAGATGTTTATTTTCAGGACTAACCCTACTTTTTTGCAATTGTTTAATTGCATGTTTTAAAACCACTTTAAACTATATTTTTCATTGTTGTAACCCATCCCGGGACCTTATTATAATTAATAATAATTTTAAAAAAACAACAGAAGGAAAATCTTTTTTTTAAAAAAAATTGCACTTAAAAAATCAGATCAATTCAACAAAATAGAAGCCTCAGGTAGGTAGGCTGCATTGTCTGAAATAGTTCTGAGAATCTGAAGCATCTTGGGTAATGGCTTGGTTCAGCTACTTGTCAGTCATGGAATATTCCTGGTCAGAAAAGCTTTAAAACACAATCATCACACAACACCGAGGGAAAATGGAGCTGTTTTTAAGACGGGTAGTTATAACAGCTACAAGGCCACATACTAAGTGATTTCTCAAGAAACCACCTAAAGTTTCAATTCAATTCCTATTTAAAATGTTGTTCTGGCACTATCCAGGTCCAATTAGTTCCCACTGGGAGGAATCCAATCTGTAATCTTGCATTCACAGAAAGGCTTTTGATCCAGCAGAGGTGATCCAGCTAACAGGAGAGCACAGGAGATTTCTGCTGATTTCCCCCATTCCCCTGCTGCTCTCCATACCACCTCCCAACATGTTCTGGATGGTTCCCCCCAACTCTGTGGTGCTGATTTGCAGGGGCGGTGGGCACTGCGGAGTCACAGGCAAGGGAAACTTGGCAGAAGGCGCCCTGACATATTCCATTAATAGATGCCTCCACTGAACCAAAAGCCCTTCCATGTGTACAAGGGCACCAACTGGATTCCACATATTGTCTTTAAGAGAGGTCAGGGAGACAATTATTTTGAAAACGTTGAAGCAACGAGTGGAAATTAGTACCTTCATAGAATCACAGAATTGTAGAGTTGGGAGGTACCTCCAAGGGTCATCTAGTCCACCCCCCCGGGCAATGCAGGAATCTCTAACAAACAGACCTCCATCTAATTTGAAACCATACCAGTCTCTGCTTAGCTTTGCAAATGTGCTAGCGGTTTTTATTGTTTCAAATCTACGTCTGTATAGCCGGGAACAAGTGGGCCTGTAAACACAAAAATATACAAGGGTTTGCAGATCTCCACTTATATTTATTCCTGTATAGAGCTCTTTCATTTACAAAAGGGGAAACCGAAACTGAGCAACTTGCTCAAAGTCACAAGACAGTAGATTTTCCCTTTGCTCTGCCAGCTGCAATGTATTGTAGTCAGTTTGTGGGTCCTGTTTTTAAGAACTGGTTTTAACCTTCAAAGCCCTTAAAGCAGGGGTGAGGAATCTGTGGGCCTCTAGATGTTATGGAACTCCAGCTCCCATCAACCCCAGCCAATGTATTCAACAGCCAGGAATAATGGCAGTGGTAATCTAACATCTGGGGAGCCAAAGGTTCCCCATCCCTGCTGTAATGCCTAACAGCCAGGCTGCTTGAAATATCATCCTTTCCCCAAATATACCTACCCAATCCTTAAGATCTTAGTCAGACATGCTGCTCTGAGGGCCTCTCCCAAATGAAGTGAGGTGGCTGGCAAGTAGGGCCTTCTTTGGTGGTGGCACCAAAGTTATGAACAGCCTCTCACAAGAGGTTTACTGGTGCCAAATGCATGGTCTCTGTCACCAATTTTGTTTCTCAATTTTGTAATTCAGGTTACAATCAATCAATCAATTCCATATGGCAGGTGGGGACCTGATCACTACTTAAAGTGCATACACTGGTATAGAAGTTTTACAATGATAATACATAAAGAATCAAAAACTCCCAGCTTTCATGCATTCTCACCAAACCAGATGAAACTATGAACATGTGGGAATTAAATGCTGTTTTTGCTGTTTTCACTATGTGTTTTTGTCTTTGAATGTTTTATATTGTTTGTAATTTGATTCTGTACATAACTTTGAGGATGAAATCCTAAATACACTTGGGAGTAAGTCTTGCTTGTTTCTTGTCTTTATATCCCACTTTTTTCTCCAAGGAGTTCAATGTGGCATTGCATGGTTCTCCCCCTCCTCATTTAATCCACACAACAACCTTGTAAAGTAGGCCAGGGTGAGAAGCAGTAACTAGATCACATAATGAGCTTCATAGCTAAGTGGGGATTTGAAACTCTCCCAGGTCCTAAGTCTGACACTCTTATCACACAACAACTGGCTCTTGCTAATAGCAAACATGCATAGGATTGCATTGCACATATGTAATTAGAAGTCATTTACTTTTGCCTGTTGGTAGGCATTCTGCTTACATTAGTAATACTCACAATAGTAGTGCAATTAGATAAATGGTATTGCCTGCAAAAAAAGAACCAATTTCAACAAATACAAAGTTGTTAATATTTTCATAGTGACGCTTTGATAAAATAATCTATCATATGCTAAACTGTTTACATAGTAATGATTTCTGACCTTATGTAGACATTAACAACTATTGCCTACTTAGGTAAGAGCTGGACTAAAGCCAGCCACAGCCAAAACTGTTCAATGGTCAGTTGGACTGGGTGAGCTTGTAAATCTTAAATGAAAGTGTAGCTTCATTATATCACTTACGAACCAGCCTAAATATACAAGTTGCATGGCAGTGCTTAGCAAAGTTGTTAAGGCCCTATATGGATTACTTTTTCTTTTTATAAGCGTTTCATATTATACCTGAAACATTACAAACTGTTAAAGGAGCAATCTTTAAGTGCTTGATTAAGGTATTTCAGAAATTGCCACAGCAAGCCGCATATAAAAGAACGGGAAACCAAATTCATTCAACTTCATTTCAGGAGCACATATTTTTAACAAAAAACTCCTTTGCATAAGCAAAATAAAGGTAAAGGTAAAGGGACCCCTGACCATTAGGTCCAGTCGTGGCCGACTCTGGGGTTGCGGCGCTCATCTCGCTTTATTGGCCAAGGGAGCCGGCGTACAGCTTCTGGGTCATGTGGCCAACATACCTAAGCCACTTCTGGTGAACCAGAGCAGCGCACAAAAACGCCGTTTACCTTCCCGTCAGAGCGGTACCTATTTATCTACTTGCACTTTGATGTGCTTTCAAACTGCTAGGTTGGCAGGAGCCAGGGACTGAGGAACGGGATCTCACCCCATCACAGGGATTCGAACCGCCGACCTTCTGATCGGCAAGTCCTAGGCTCTGTGGCTTAACCCACAGAGCCACCCACGTCCCATAAGCAAAACAGATTTCTCCTAATTCTCAATCCCATCACTTGCGTAGAGTAAAACAAATTATTACTTATTCTGAAAACTATTGTGTCTTCTCCATTCCCCCAGAGTATCAAGCAGACATAAAAAGAGGTGAGAAAAGGAAGGAAGGTGGAACAAAACTCAATAAACATTACATGAAATGTAATCAGGCTCTTTTCAAAGCTATCACTATCTTTTCTGTTTCTTCATATTCATCACCATATTTACAATGGACTTCTAAAAATCCCTGGATTGAACCAGACCTCTACTGTTTGCGTCAGTTTATTTCTTGATTTGGTGTATTTCCACACCCACATCTTTCGCCTGCTGCAGAAGCAAGAGGTACCAGGGGCTGTGTTGTACAAAAGGCTTTGCCACCATGCTGCAAGAGTGGTATGCTTGGCAGAATCCCAAACTACATTTCTCGGCCAAATACCTGGAGATGTTCTGTACTCTGCAACATCTGAAAGTACCATCCCAAAATCAAGCCCTAAGCGTGCTGTGTGTTTTGTAGTCCAGTCAAATGCAGAAGCAATGTTATCGTCACTTACATTTCTGCCTTTGAATCCTGGGTCCAACATATTTGCAGCAGCGTGAATTATATGGAAACAAAATTATGTAGTTCTGTACTTTCTCTCATTTTCAATCCTTCAATGCATAGAGAAGAAGACAGAAGCAAATCCACCAACTATGTCAACAAGAGAAAGTTCGCAAGCAAAGAAGAAACTAAATCTTTCTTCCTTCTCTTCTGACAATAGCAGTGCCTTCCAAGAGGCAGAAATGCATCTTTGCTTTTCAGGACCAATTTGTCCTCACTGTATAGATAGAAACTGCAATAATCTGATACTGTACATCATCTTACACAAGACTTCCTGTTACAGTTTTAGAAAACATTTTGGTGCAGTAAGTATTTGAAAACTTAGTCTTAATTTTTTTGTCCAGTTTAAAAGAAATTATTTCATAATCATTTTCCCCATTTTTCAATCTTTTTGGGGTGTGGAGAATGTGACAGGTTTCTTCCACCTGAAGGAAGAGCTGCGTGGCAGGAGAAATCCCTTGCAAATTGTCTGATCTGTCTCCAAATTTGACTTGGGGTAGGATTGGGTATTTCTTGAGAGGACTGCTGTCCAAGACAGCCAGAATCTGTGTAGACAATCTGGTGAGTCTGAAAAATCTGCATGTGAAAGCCCATCCCTTGAGAAGACTCTGAAACAACTTTACTGGAACATTGTTTTAAGCTGCCATTTATTATGTAAACAAGCTTCAAAAGCAGTATAAAAAACCCCCTAAATAAATAAATTTCATTACTGGACCTCAGAGACTGAAGTACATAGGTGACTCAAGCAACATACCCAAGCTGCAATGTGCACATAGGGGTTTTAAAAGGACCAATTTGCATTCAAAACAAATGCACCCTGAGGTTAGGGAATTTCACTTCTTCAGTGCAAGACTTCCTCAGGATAATTTCACCTTCAAAACTACAGCAGAAACTATAAGATCAGAACAGCCTGACTAGGGACTTTTCAACTATTATAGTCATGACTGAGACAACTGGAAAACTATCTGTTATCAGATGGCTACAAATCAACTCAACTGTCAAATTATGCAGTGTGAAAAATTATCTCTTGTGTATCCTAAATCTTCTATCCGTTTCAATGAGTGACGCCACGCTTCAGTATTACAAAACAGGGGGACTTTGTCTCTACTTTCTTGATCCCACTTCCCCTTTGAATTTCTCTGCACCATAAAATTGGCAGGAATTTTTCATCCCAACATTTAGACCAAGCTAATGGAGGTAAGATAGTGGCATTGTCCTCCCACGTTCATTATGATACAGGAAACCACAAACAGTTGTTAAGAGAAAAGCAAGAACGAACTGACACAACAAAACACGCACTAGAAAGTATGCAGCTTTAATCTAATACTATTAATTGGACTGAATTTCTTAGGGGGAAACCGTCTGCGGCTCCTGCCGACAGACAACTACTAGACTGTGGGTGTCAGAACATGAAACACTGAATTGCAGACTGTGCTGGCTGGTTAAGAACAGTTTATCACAGCAAGTGCTTTCCTTCCACTACTTCCTGTGTTTATCTGGAAACAAATGTTGTAATAACCTCCCATGGAAAAGCAACATAAAAAGCAGTTCAGTTCTTAACTAGGTTAAATCAGTTTATACATAATAGTTGGTATCATCAAAAGGCGGACCCAGAAACACCTGAACAGCATAACTGCATAAACAAGGCCAGAATGCTCTAAATCCTAAATATAGCCATATCATCTCATTACAGATTGATACCTAAAATTGTTCTAGTAAAGCAGAACCTGTCACTGTGCTGCACTTCACCACACCTTAAAAGAAGCAGACAAACCTCATCTATCGTGGCTACCCCTCTGGAAATCAACTTATTAAACAGTAAACCAGACACATAGCTTGCATTTTATAATATAAACTTTTCCAGTTTATTCCAATTTAATAAATATGTGTTTCAGTCAAGATTACAGCTACAAACTAAAAGACAAACACCAGCACGGAAAATGAGGTTCACTCTTCAAGAATAACCACGTTTTCTCAAATGGGACATAATAACTGGAACTGCAAGACCACATTGGATGAATCTCAAATTCTGAACCTAATTGAGCCAATTCGCAGTGATTCAGACCTGGTCTGAAGCGAGTTATTCTGAACCAATCTGGAGCTCAAAATGCTCTCTGAGAAAGCCAAACAGCCTGGTCTCAAAGGCTGCAAAAAAGGCAAACACTACCACATAAGGAAATTGCCAGGGAGGTGAGGAGAGGACCTACAGTTTACTCAATGGCTACTCTAGCTTCCAATCAAAGGCTAGAATTTCACCCAACCCTTTCTAATCAGAGTGCTCACAGGCATGGGTAGCAAAATGTCAAAAGCAGCTGCTTTTGCTCAGTTTTCTGACTATTAATTAGCAAGAGTTTGGTGGCATATGTTCAGCCTGTCCTTTGTTTATCCTTCAGTACCCTACCCAACTTTCTTATTATATATGACAGTGTATTTCCCATCCTTATTCATTTATTCAGCTTGTCTTACCTGAACTACTATAATCTCAACTGGGGCAACTGGTACCTGTTGTTGGCATCTGTCTGTCTCAAGACACAATGGAGTGTGCTTCTGGGGTGAAGTCAAACCAATGAAGAATCACACAGCCTGCCAGGATTGTTTCTCGGGGTTTACTCCTGAAGCCTTTCTCACAAATGAGTATAACCAACAGGGCAGTGGAGGTTTTTCTTCTCCTAGACGGGCTACCTTCCCAGGTTGACAAGCCCCATCTGCCCCTCACTTCCTTCTATAGCACATGCTGAAACTGCCTTCTTGACCATTTGGCCCGCTATTGGTCTTGTCTGCTCAATTCATCAGAACCTGTCTTTGCATGCAGGGCACATCCCTGACTCACTGAGGGTTTGAGACCCATCACCTACCCGCAACTGGCTTAGCCAGCCAGCTGAAACCATTTCCTGGGATGTGGCCATTGTCAAATTATGCAGTTGGAACAAGAATGATCTCTTGCCTACCTTGAATCTCCTATCAGTTTCAGGATAGACAAGAGATAATTATTTTTCATACTGACACCTTTAGTAGATGTTTAGTGATCTAGTACCAGATAGTTTTCCAGTTCCCCAATTCAGATTGTAATAGTTTAGGTAAGCCTAGTCAGAGGAGCACTGCATTTGGGAGGATGTGTCTGTTCCCAGTTGTTGTTGTTTAGTCGTTTAGTCGTATCCGACTCTTCGTGACCCCTTGGACCAGAGCATGCCAGGCACCTCTGTCCTCCACTGCCTCCCGCAGTTTGGTCAAATTCATGCTGGTAACCTCAAAAACACTATCCAACCATCTCGTCCTCTGTCGCCCCCTTCTCCTTGTGCCCTCCATCTTTCCCAACATCAGGGTCTTCTCCAGGGAGTCTTCTCTTCTCATGAGGTGGCCAAAGTACTGGAGCCTCAGCTTCACAATCTGTCCTTCCAGTGAGCACTCAGGGCTGATTTCCTTCAGAATGGAGAGGTTTGATCTTCTTGCAGTCCATGGGACTCTCAAGAGTCTCCTCCAGCACCATAATTCAAAAGCATCAATTCTTCGGCGATCAGCCTTCTTTATGGTCCAGCTCTCACTTCCATACATCACTACTGGGAAAACCATAGCTTTAACTATACGAACCTTTGTTGGCAAGGTGATGTCCCTACTTCTCAAGATGCTGTCTAGGCCTGTCATTGCCCTTCTCCCAAGAAGCAGGCGTCTTTTAATTTCGTGACTGCTGTCAACCAGGCTGTACCGTCCCCTCGAGACTGGTTCTTCCCCCTTAGTGGTGGGCTAATGCCCTCCCATTGCTGTGCTCCTCTTTCCAGGAGGGAAGAGGGTAGATAGGAGTCCTGGGAGAGGCTAAGTACAGGCCTTCTCCAACCTCTGTTCCCTGGTTTCAGCACCCACTCCAATGTCATCCTCCACTCCTGAGCCCAGCACCACCACGGGACACTAATAATAATCTTGGGGGTGCAGGAAGAGGAAGCAGCCTCAAGTCCTACTTGCATTTTATTTCCTTTAGTCATACCATTTTAAGCAGTCCACCAGGATTCAATTCACACTTACTTACAGGAGCACTGCAGTTGCTTTCCCACAATTCCAGGAACATGTACAAGAACAAATGCAAAGATAGAGCTAATGTTAGAGTTCATTCACATGTTACTGTTGCCCAGGACAACAAACTCATGGCAAGGAACTACATTAGCTGCTCATGTATATACACATTCCTGTAACAGCAAGGGATTACATTTCAGGAAATAAACTCTCGCAGGTAAATGTTTGTTTACAAGCCCCAATTATCAAGAAATATTGGGACTCAATAGGACCAAAACCATAAGATACCAGTGCTGCTGCAGATCAGTGGGCAACAGCTGATAAAAAGGGAGGTTAAGAGACCCCTTCTCCAAGCCTCTTCTTGAGTTACCACACACTTCATCCCTATTTAATTACTGTGTGGCTTGGGTGCTACAAAATACAGCGGTACCTCTGGTTACAGAGGCTTCAGGTTACAGACTCCACTAACCCAGAAATAGTACCTCGGGTTAAGAACTTTGCTTCAGGATGAGAACAGATATCGTGCAGCGGCGGCAGCAGCGGGAGGCCCCATTAGCTAAAGTGGTGCTTCAGGTTAAGAACAGTTTCAGGTTAAGAACGGACCTCCAGAACGAATTAAGTTCTTAACCCGAGGTACCACTGTGGTTTCCAAAGTCTACAAAAGCAAAACAGTATCTCGCCAGAAGTCATTACAGATAAATATTCTATGCCCTGCTCTAGCATATGCAGCAGGAGTTATTTGAGAAAAAGGCCATTTATTTGCCTATTGCCTAAAAGAATACTTTTGCCACATTGCTTCCTTCTAACTTCGTTGTTTGTTGTAAAGTTTGTTGCAAATTCCATCTTGAAAACATCCCCTATAAATTGGTGCCAATAGTATTCTGGAAAAATGATTGTTTACAAGGAATATAATATCTGTGTGAATGAAGATGCAAAAATGAATTCTTTATTTTAAAAGAAAGCAAAGGTATTTATATTCGTTCATAAATATGGAACTCAAACTAGGAAACATTTCAATTAAGCTTTCGAACAGGTGCAATTACATCTCTGTTTAAAATGCATTAACTTGGCAACTTCTTTAAGAGCAACTTCATTCAGAGACACTCAACCATCTGGGCTTCAAACACTGCTTATTTATAAAGGTGACTCAAGTATTACTATGCTGCTAAATAGGTTTTCAAATCTGCTTAATTAACTTCAGCCAGTCATATCACTTTCAACATACATTGTCGATTTCAGGGTAGTAACAACATATGTGAAACCAGCCTAGATTTCAAACCAATGTTTCTTGAAAACTAAGGAACCTTAAGGGTTGTTAAACAATACTGACTGAGACTATGTCACCATGACAGGAGTTATAATGCAACATGGCCTATTAATATTGCATATTATTTCCTTCACAATTTGGTTGTTAATCTCATTGCTTCCCTGATTAACCTTCAGCAGCTTCAAGCAGTATTATCGTTATCTATTTGTTGCCTAATTGTATTGCCAGGATTGGGGTGGGTCTTTTTTTTGTTGTTGTTCCAACGTTTTGTACACTGGGGTCAGAGATGGTTGCATTTTTCATTTACTTACAACTCTCTAGGTTGCTTTGTATTTGGAAAAATAAATATTTTTTATTTAATTAAAAAACCAACGGTGATAACTAGAGGAACGTAGCTTGTAGTTATAATCTTTTATACAGTGCCTGAGTTCATATAACATCAGTGGCACCCCTCCTTTACCGCTGGTTTTGTGCAAGCACCTTTGGAAACAGAAATTCTCTTCTTTGCACCACATTACTTAGCTCCCAGCAAGTTATCTCTGCCAGCTTTTCATATGGCCAATGAAAGCCCATGTCCCAAAAAAGGGGTCGGCAAGGTTTACCTCACCGGGGCCGGTTCACTCCAGCGGAGATCCCTTTGTGGGCCGGATTGCATGCACGTGTGAGCCTGCAATTTCCAACGTCTGCGTTTGCACACATGCGATTTCCGATGCCGCAGAAGCAAGTCCCCGCACCGCACCGGTTTAGTGCAGTGCGTGGGGATTTGCCAAGCGGGCGACTCAGTTTGGGGGCGGCTCGGGGGCCGATTAAACGACCCCTGTGGGCCACTTGTGGACCATGGGCCTTAGGTTGCCTACCTGTGTCCCAAAGTAACCATTCATCTGCACACCACTTGGGTGCAGTACCAATTCTTGGAACATTTAAAAGTCTCTTTTCATTATTCAGGGCACATAATACGGACATTTTATGTACAAAATTAATGGTGCTTTGGTTTCAGACTTATTGAGGACATTTTGTGCAAAAGCTTCCAAAAAATCATTGTCCTTATCGAACCTCCCACTTCAGCGAGTATTACGCCTATTATGTGAGGTCACAGCACAGGCATAGGCGAAAGTTCATATCCTCCTAAACAAAACCAAGTGTTAAATAAAATTAAAGTGAGGTAAGCCTTAGAGTTATGGTTGTGACAATTAGTTCTAAAAGCATACTACAGTAGAAAGTGGCACTATTAAAAGAAGTAACTACTTGGAACAAAAACATAGCACACTAGCCAATCCACATCTGCCAATGCAGCAAAATACTTCGTTGAAAATTAAGCCAAGGAGTTCATCTATAAGCATACTGAACACTTAAGCATGCAATAAATTGGAATGTTATCAGTCTTATGCCACAGTCTGTTCATTACTAGCCTACATTTTAAGCAAAATCCAAAGTAGTACTTATAGCAGGGTAGCATCTCAACCTATAATTTTTTAAAAAAAATTGAGATTTTCATCAAAACACTGACTTGTATACAGGTTGAAGTAGCTTCGGGATGAATATTTTCAGGCTGCGCTCCGCGGCGATCCGGAAGTAATGGAGTGCATTACTTCCAGGTTTCGCCGCTTGCGCATGTGCAGATGCTCAAAATTACGTCACGCGCAGAAGCGGCGAAACACGACCCGCGAACGCGCATCTTACATTCACTTCAGGATGTGAACGGGGCTCCGGAATGGCTCCCGTTTGCATCCAGAGGTACCACTATACTTTTTCTATACATTAGCATGCCTTTAGTTCTACTTTTCTCCATTGCTGCTCACAGCACTTAAACCTATGCATGCTTAAGTTAATAGCTAACTAATTCCCAATGCTTTGAGAGAAAGCACCAACAGGAAGAATTTGTTGATGGCTATAATCCTATTCAGGCATTTGGGAATAATGGCTGTGGGCTTAAAGTGGGGAGAGGGACACAAAACCTGCCCCTAATATCCTTGCACACACTGGTTCCACTTCAGAGCTTTCTATATTCAGCACTGAAGTCTGAAGGGGATTCTAAGTGCATTTGGGCAAGCATGCTTAGAATCCTCCCTGGAATCAGAAAGCCTTTACTTGATAGACTGTCACTTCAGATCTTCATGCTGAACATGCAAAGGACGGAAGTGGAACCAGCACATGCAGGGATGTTCTAGCCAGGCTTGTGTGCATGCCCTCCTCTTTCATCCCAAGTTCACAAATAGGGCTTCCGAATGCACTATCCCATCCCAGTAAATCTTCTATAACTCTCTATGTGATGCAGTTGACAGTCCCAGGCAATGAAGGGATAGACCTGCAATATTTCTAAAAGTTAGTCAACTTTGTACATAATGACATACTTGGTCATTAAAATCAAACTAAAGATGTATCTGGAGCACAACAAGGACACATTTCATAGAAACCATCATCTAAGTACAGTCATATTTTAAAATAAGCAGGCTTTTGTCTGTAAGTAGTAAGCAGGCTGTGGTAAACTAGTGCAGTTTTTCTTGTCCTTTCAATGTAAGTTGAAGAATGTCTGATTTCCATAGAGCTTTTAAAAGTACAGAAATCTTACAACTGTTGGAGTACGGTCATCCTAAAGTAAGTTCTAGTGCTGAGGTGACAACCAAGTGATTCCCCCTTTCTTTTGGGGACAAGAAGACATTTCCAATTAAAAGGGCTTAGGACTGAAGTTGGAACTGTTAGCATATCTACATGCAGTAGCACATTTATGTAGCAGGAACATTATCAACTTAAAGAAAACCACAATCCAAAATTTGTACAACAAAATCTGTACACCTTATGAGTAGATAATGTCTACAGAACTTGCTAATGGCTAAACAACTCTACTGACTTGCGGCATGCTTAATTCAACAAGTACTCCTCATGACTTTTTTTCCTACAAAAGAATGCAGAAATGATCGCTGCTATGCATCTGCTTCTACTGCAACTTGCATCAGTTACTTATTCTAATATCAGTTCTGGAGACTTAGGCTTAGTTACAGTAGGGCATGGGATCACTTATTTTGTTCCAATACCATCATGAAAATATGAGTTTGAAACAGGGATTTGAATTAAGTAAGGGAAACAAGGCATTCTGGGAAAGGTTTCCAGGCATAACAGGCAACAGAAGTTTCAGGAAGCAGAATAGCTTCAGATAATGGTAACACACTAGACAAGCAAATACGGTATAACTTACATGGACTAGCTCCATGAACCATTCAAGGTAATAGAGGTTTATGTGACTCACTGAACTGGGATCATTAACTTTCCTTCTGAAATAACAAAGTTTCTATAGAGTATATCAAGCCTGTTGATCAGCATTCGAAATTTGCCAGGCACATTTTGCACCTAGCTATTGGCCATGTGTGACCAAGTGAAGATACCCAGGCAACATCTGGAGGTGCATGCCTGGAGATCCTTGGATCTTGCCTATTTTCAGACACTAACCACACACACATCCTGTAGAATTCTATCTGTGATATTTTATCTGCATAATCAAAACGAATTTCAGGAACCAAAAAGCTGTATTGAAAAATACAATGTTCAAACCGTCCGGCCCCAAAATGGCAACTAGGCATTCCATTTTGGTGACTGTAATCCTGGTTTAAGGAGTCATTTGGTGCCTTGCTTATTTACCCGAGTTTTTAACACTGCTGTTGATGTAAGCACCGAACAAACCAAGACTGTTCATGAGATTAGATTTAGGTCATCTGCTTACAAGGCTCCTCCACTCAAGTCAATCTGTTTTGTTCACAAGGCACTATAGCATATATGATTACGGCATGGTAGCTTTAATACCATAGGTGAAATTTAAACGCATGGGTCAGGATCCAGAAAAAAATTCTTAAGCCCAGGCATCCAAATTGTACTATCTACAATTGTACTAGTGCCCCAACAACTCATTTTTTTCTCTTTGAACGGATTACTCCTTTGTCTCATCACAACCCACTTCTGAAAATCCACTCAGTTGCAAAAGCGGTTTATTACACTGCAGGGGACAGGGGCTGCTGCTGGATATAAACATCCAAAACCACTTTGGGTTTCTGGAACAATTCATGGTTCTTTGGATATTAAAAGGTAAAGGTAAAGGTACCCCTGCCCGTACGGGCCAGTCTTGACACGACTCTAGGGTTGTGCGCTCATCTCACTCTATAGGCCGGGAGACAGCGCTGTCCGAAGACACTTCCGGGTCACGTGGCCAGCGTGACAAGCTGCATCTGGCGAGCCAGCGCAGCACACGGAACGCCGTTTACCTTCCCGCTAGTAAGCGGTCCCTATTTATCTACTTGCACCCGGGGGTGCTTTCGAACTGCTAGGTTGGCAGGCGCTGGGACCGAGCGACAGGAGCGCACCCCGCCGCGGGGATTCGAACCGCCGACCTTTGGATCGGCAAGTCCTAGGCGCTGAGGCTTTTACCCACAGCGCCACCCGCATCCCTCTTTGGATATTAGTCACAGACAAAAATAAATTCAGTCTATGAAACAATAATTTTAAAATGTTCAACAGCATATATTGTACATTTTTAAAGCCACTCTGAAAATGTAGCATAACCCCATATAACCTTCACCTTCAGCTACTCCAACCCAAATCACAGTAAGCTGTTCTAGTGTTGGAAATTAGCCAGGTGCCAGGAGCATTTTGCAACTGGCAGAAGCCTAATTGCAACCACATGGAGATCTCTGGATGCCAGGTTGGCAACTGACATCTCCATCTGCAGGTAAGCAGAAAAGATTATTCACTGCATTTATATACCACCTTTTTCCTCTCAGTAGTACACAATTCACCCTGCTCCTCAATTAATCCCTAAAACGACCTTGTGAGGTAGCTTAAGAGGCTGTGACTAGCCCAAGGTCACCCAGTGAGCTTCACGACTCAGTGGGAATTTGAACACTGATCTCCCAAGTTCTAGTCCAACACTCTAACCACTACACCACACTGGCTTCCTAAAGCACTTTTGCTATGGGGCAGCTATATAAATTAAGTAGGTAAACAAATATGCGGAAAGCAAAATGCCACTTAGAGAAGGATCTGAAATATTTTCCTTGAAGCTTGAATTTCTTTTATTCTGGATTGTTTTAGTTGATGCTTTAATGTGTTGTAAACCGCTCTGAGATCTTTTCTTTAATATATATAGCAGCATAGAAATGAAAATAGTAGAATAGTAGTAGTAGTAATAAAAATATTACTTTTAAAAAGAATGGTGCCTAGACATTCGTTTGTGGCAACTGTAACATAGGTTTAAGGTGCAATTTGGTGATTAGGTTATTTATCTGAGTTGCTTACACTGGTTCTACATACAAGAAATATATTGATGTAGGAGTGTGACACTCATTGTACTATGGAACAGTAACATTTTAGGAGACACTGGTGCACCCCCTTAAAGGACCATCTGGATCAGAAATTCATTCTAATAGCCAATACTTTACTTTGAAGCTGTCCGGATAAAAGCCGCCACCATCCTGCCACAAGTTTAAATTACTTTTTAAACTCAGCAATTTCACTCAGCAACACTGCATGCTTCATGAAAAGGCATTTGATTACCATAAAAACATCACTTCAAAACGGAGGATGCACTTGCTACAGTCCTACTGTGTGCGGGGTGGGGGGGGCAATCCTCTCCCTCTGTCTGCTCATGTATTTTCTGAAAAATATGAATATTAACCATTCACAGTGAAATTAGTTAGAATTACTTATAACTGTGTAAAAGTGAAGTTAGTTTCAGCTATAAAACTTAACTTTGCTTTTATTTTGAAAGACAAAGCAAAATAAGCTTCACTTCTATTTATAGAGGACTCAACCACTAGTTAGAAAGTTTTCTAAGAAATTATGGAATAGAAGCACTATTCCTTCAAAAGTTTTTATTGACAAGCACGTTTGCAAGAGAGATGAGGCTTGTAAAGGAAGCGCCATTTAGGCCAAAAGACTGCAATTTTCAAATTGTCGTTTATGTTGGAGGGTTTAGTCTTTTTGTGCCTTTGACATTACTGGTTACTTCATGTCCCAGGGTTACTGCTCTGCTAGGAAGCCTTTTAAACAGAAACATGTGAACTGTTATTTGGCATACGCTTTTAAAGAGGAATTACACTAACTCCGAGGATTCCAGTTGCAAGTTTATTTAAACACTTCTCTTGGAATTTCTGTGACTACCCAACGCTCATGAAACCTTCCAGCTAAATACAGAGGAGGATGGAAGGATGAAAGCTTACACTCAAGCATGGGCTGGGCTCAGGATTCTTGGAACGCAGAAAACCCTATTGGCTTAGGCACTAAAGTATGTTCAGCACCAAGGTTATTTTACTTGTGATCCACAGGTTAGACAATTGCTGATACATCACCTGATTGCCATGTTAAAAGGAAGGACTTTGATGAGGGCTTCAAGGCAGACATAACCTACAAAGACCACCTTCCTTTTTTGGTCTAGTCTTCCCATCTGCTCTGCAGCCTAGCAAACAGAATCCTTTTGACTCACATACATTTCTCACTCATGGCGAGTTCTGGAATTTTCCACTGGCAGCTGACACGCCATCTAGCGGGCATGCATCCTAACTTCTTAACAGAAAAGGAATTAACTGTTTCCTTATGAAGCACTAAGCTGCAGAGCAATCTGTATTACGTATTACTTTTCACGAAGCTATCACACTGATTGCTGTGGAAATTAAAGCCTTGTATTTCCCATCATGTAAAGAGGAAAACATGCAAAGTCTCTTCAAAATGTAGGCAGCTTTGTTATCAGGTCACAAGACACATTTTTCATCCCTATGAACAGTCCTTTACCTTTGCCAATTATGTACTTGCATAGACAAATACATGGGTGCAAGCCAAGGGAAAACACTGCCACAAGCACTTTCTGTCAACTCTACCTGTGACTGTTTGTGTCACAGGCGTTGTACTGAAGGACACACAACAGATATGAAGATAACTATTGATGCAAATTAAATACTAAGGTAAATGCGTATCTCAAACAGTTGTGACATAAGCGGTGGGGGGACGGGACATCCACACAGACTTTCTGCTATCTGCCTACAGCAGGAATGGGTAACATGTGTTGGTCCAGATATTTTGGACTACAACTCCCACCATCCCTGACTGCTGGCTGGGACTGATGGGAGCTGAAGTCCAATAATAACTGGAGGGCCTTAGGTTTCTGTGAGATTTTGCATTAAGAAAACAAGGCAAGCTACTGGTCTCATCATCATCATCATCATCATTAGAGAGGGTGTGTGCCACACTGCTTAGGAATACATGTACAGAACTGCAATAAGGTGAAGAACTTGTGTACTGCAGTGCACCCTAGTCTAACATGTCATTAATCTCTTGTTGTCTACAACTAAAGCCCAGGCTGCTTACTACAATCTCAGCCATGAATTTTCTGGGCAGCTGAAGGCACACTACAGTGGTACCTCAGGTTACAGAGGCTTCAGGTTACAGACTCCGCTAACCCAGAAATAGTACCTCGGGTTAAGAACTTTGCTTCAGGATGAGAATAGAAATCGTGCAGCGGCGGCGGCAGCGGGAGGCCCCATTAGCTAAAGTGGTAACTCAGGTTAAGAACAGTTTCAGGTTAAGAACGGACCTCCGGAATGAATTAAGTTCTTAACCCGAGGTACCACTATACTTACAACTTCAGTCCAATACAGTGGTACCTCAGGATACACACACCTCTGGTTGCGTATCCTTTTGGCTACGCACGTGGCACACCTGGAAGTATTTTTCCGGGTTTCGCTGTGCGTGCATGCGCAGAAGCACTCTGTGCGCTGTGTGCATGCGCAGAAGTGCTTTACCGCACCATGTGCATAACAGGCACCTCCAGTTGTGAATTCCTCAGGATCCTACGGGAGCTCCAGAACAGATCCCGTGCGCAACTGGTGGTACCACTGTACTAGTCTGTTAATTCAGGGTTGCTGTGACTGATTATTTAACAAACATAGCTTTGGGCACTCATGACATGCTAAATAAATGCTTGCTTTAAATTACTGGTTTTTAATTGTTGGCTGCTCTGAAAGTCCATTTAGGGTTCAAGAGCAGGGTGGAAATCCCTGTAAAAGAAGTAAAATACTCAAGAGAACAATTTAGCCATAGGTAAGTACTTTGTACAGGATAGTTAGGCATGAGCTTAAGGCTGCAATTCTATACACTTAGTGGGGCTTAGCTTCCAGGTAACTGTATATAGGATGGAATTGGCAAAAGATCCCTGCATTGCAGAGGGTTGGACTAGATGACCCTTGGGGGTCCCTTCCAACTCTACAATTCTATGAAATGCATGCTGAACTCCCAATCCAAACATGTACAACTTCAAACTGCTTACCTTTGGCTGGTTTGTGCCCTACATAGTTTTATGTTGAACGTTCAGACTTTCATAATTAGCTGTCTGGGTGCTTTACTAAATAGTAATAAAGACAAAATGCAAAAAGTAGCTTGCCATTTTTTTTAAATAGGCAGGAATCACCTAACTAGCCCCATCAGCAGAAGCCATGTACAAGAACATCAGCTTGCGCAACAGGGCTTCCTGCTCATATGCCCACCAAAATTGGCTCAAGGGAGGACCCTCAGAATAGCAGGCAGAGAAAGAAGGGAGAGTATTCCAATTAACAAGCTGAAATGCTTGGACACATAGAGCAACTGGAAGAGTGCAACACTGAATTCTACCCATTGTTGTAAACATTTTACTATACTACTCAATACGCTTTCCCAACAAATTTTTGCCCAATGTTGAAATTAAAGGTGGTTTTCATTCATTTCCATGAAGGAAATGTTTTAGTATCTTACTGACCAAACTAAAGAGCTATCTATTTCCAGTATTCTATTCCTGATAGTGGTAAGACATACATCTCTGTAAACGTACAAGAAGGCTTGAAAACAATGTCCATCCTCTATTTGCCCCTGATATTTGCTATCATTTAGCTATAAATGGCTAATAACTACTGGGACACCTGTCTTACACAAAGTACTTATTTTGGCTGTAATCACTGCTTAAAGCCACTTTATCCTAACACAGTATTTCTAACAAGAAAGGAACCGGAAACAATTCAGAACACATCAATGTTTCTATGTATATCAATAGGGCATACGGTACCTAGTATAGTACTGTAATGATTTATGGCAGCAGAAGAGAGGGTGTAAGAAAAAGTAGAAGAAAAATAAAACAAAGCATTATGGAGCCACTATTTCATATGAAAAATTAAGAGTAGAAATGCCAGAAGGAAAACCCTAAATGTTAGACCATCAATTGCACAGTGGTACCTCAGGTTACATACGCTTCAGGTTACAGACTCTGCTAACCCAGAAATAGTACCTCGGGTTAAGAACTTTGCTTCAGGATGAAAACAGAAATCGTGCTCCGGCGGCATGGCAGCAGCAGGAGGCCCCATTAGCTAAAGTGGTGCTTCAGGTTAAGAACAGTTTCAGGTTAAGAACGGACCTCCAGAACAAATTAAGTACTTAACCTGAGGTACCACTGTATGTTATTTCCCTACTGCTAAGTTGTGGGTACTAAGGACAAATGCAAAACCTAGAAACTATAAGGTACCTAATAAGGGTGTCTAATGCTGCAGTGAACTTAAGAAAAGTAGGCATACTTTTCACAGCATAGTAATGACCAACGTAACTTGGGAGCTACAAGATGGCTGACTTCAGAAATCTAACCAGGGGGAAATCACAATGAAAGAGTTATGGTACGCATTCCTCTGTGTATCCCTGGCCTTTACGCTATCAAGTGCCTTGGCTAGGTCTGATGCAAAATTCCCGGTCCAAACTATGGTTTACTGAAGCAGGAATAACTGATGACCTCAAGCACTTCCTTTCTCTCCCCACCCCTTGGCTATAGAAGACACTTCCTGGTTTGTTAAACCAATTTTCCCATGATGTCTGAACTGATCATGAGTTGCAAATTTTCTCTTAGGGAGTGCTTCAGCCAGTTGCATGGGGTAACTTATTTAACAAACAAGGAACTCCTGCAACTGGGTATGTGACGAGAGGAGTACTGTAGAGAGAAAGGATTCAAACTCTCCAGCAAAAAAGCTTGGATGATTAGGTCAGACAGGAACATTGCACATGAACCCCTGAACAAGCAAGCAATAATACAGTATATTCCCCTCTTGGACCAAGTTGTGGCTGTTTCTTAAAATGCACCCATAAGCAAGCATTAATGCAAACAGGATAATGGAATGGATAGTTGGATCCAACAAAAGTTGTGTGTTTTTATGCCCTGTGGTGACAACAACAAAGAAAAATATAGACTAAGAATCAAACAGGATAGGAACAGATGAAGACAGGCACATGGACAGTAAACAGGTTATTGAAAAAGACAAAGAAAACAGAACAAGCTAAAGTGTAAGACATTCACTCACACATAGCTGATTAGTTTCAATACTCTCTGCCTTTCTCCCTTTTAAAATACATTGCAAATCTTCAGGGCTTCAAGCACACTGGCTTGGACACATGACTGAGCAAATCCCAGTAAATTCAAGAAGACTAACAAGTAACTGTGTACAGTACATGATCACACTTTCATACTGCTTAATACTTGTTTAATTATTTTGAAATCACAATACAATTCCATTTTGCAGCTTGTTCTGTTTAATAAATATTGATAGGTTATATTCAGATATGGAAGCTAAAATCAAAGTATATAAACACCAAATATCATTTGATAACTACACCGATCTGACCATATAAAGTTATTTACTGACAGTGGCTTACTTCAGGGAAGCATAAGGTTGCATTCAGTAGTGGCCTACTATCAGAATAACTTTAAGACAAAACACACAATTTTCACCAAACCCCATACTAATTGCAGCCCTCTACATCATATCCTATTTTGCACCAGGGTCCTTCAACCCTCATGATAAACTTTTGAATGGGATAGATGTATTCACTTGCTGGAGTGTACTGGAAAAAATCAGGTGCTCTGTCATATACACAGTTCAAGTAAAATGTTTATTGTACTTCTATTTTTGGCCTTTCAAGTGAATTGTAGCACAATCCTATTCATGTTTACTTAGATGCAAGTCTTACTGAGTCCCCCAGGTAAGTGTAACTGCAGCCTGACAGCAGATCTTCAAACCTGATACTGATTTTTTTCTGCTTTGGTCTTAATGTCCATTTACAATCCATCGAATAAGAATAAGAATAAAACAATGCTGCATTTTACAAGTCAGATCTGCTTGACTATGCATCCCACTACAATGGGTAATAACTCTTAATGTCTCAGGCAGAGGTATTTCCCTGCTCCGATGCAGAAGATTCTTCAACTGGAGAAACAAGGAATTGCATCCACAGCCTTGTGCAAGAAAAAGATGTACACTGCTCTAAACTTTGCCACCAGCAGCCTGCATCATAAAACAAGGCTGTACCCAGGATTTTTACCAAACTGACATACAAACACTGCAAGTTTCAATCCAAATCTTTTTAACTATTCCAGTTAAAAGTACTGTATCTTAAATATCTCAAAGCCACTGCCCAGAGCACTGAGATGTGCATATTTCATTCACAACTATCTGAAATGTTCAAGTATTGCTTTGCACTAACTGTAGGCAAAGTAGGGCTCTGCCTGCCCATCTCAAATTACAATTAAGAGTTGAGAACAGAAATGTGTGCTCCCCATCTCATTCCAGGTGACTGATGTTGCAGGGAGCCAACGAAGTACTTGTTTAAGAAAGTGTTTCACATACAAACTATGCCCAATCCTTCTCCAACGATTACAGAACTTTCTGCATCAAATGAGAGCACTACAAGAAAATTCATCTTTGTTTTTTTCATCTCCTACACTTTGGGAAGTTCAAAATATTTGGGTTTTACCTGGGGATGGGGCTTTCTGCAGCAACGGTCAATAACTCTTTCTGAATTCCTGTGCATTTTTTTTCCTTGATGACACCACTCTAATTTGTTTAAAATTACAAAACCTGCAAAAAAATGTGTGCTTCATGACACATTTTCTACTTTCTGCCATTATTAACCGACAACACTTGACTTTAAAATAAGCTGTAGCTGAGTAGTTTTCTGCATGTAGAATAGGTTTCAAGACACCACATGCTGAAACTCAAGTAAAATGGTTTTAGCATTTCGTTTATTAGACATCACAGTAGCATCATGCAATACAGAACTAGGCTATGTAGTATTATCTCTCCTGGGATTTCCAACATTTGTAATTTTAAACATGTATGAAAGTGTTTGGGGGGGGGGGAATAGAGTCTAAATTGAATCATATCAACTCAGAGTGGGTTTCATGACCTATCAGAACGATTCCTTATCGGTTACTAAACCACTGGAGTAGAACAGTTGTCCAAAATATTCCAGCAAGCAAATATGTCAAATTTACAGTTGGCATACTTATCACAGTTGAAACTTTCTAAATCTTAAAAAAATCCAGCAGAAAAGGAATGAAAATGTTTCTCAACATTAAGGGGGGAAAGCACATGTAAGAAAATATTAAGTAGGATGAATTCCTGCAGAATCATGCAAGTGTGGTATGTATCCATACAAGTGTGGATATTGTATGAATTAAGTTCAATACAGTATTTCTTTTAACTGCAGAGTACATTAACTGTGATAAAATGCACATCTTTCCTGACAGGTGTTTATACTCTTGACACTGAAAACACTGTCAACTCTTTAAACAACCATAGTTCAAGGAAGCAACCTCAACCAGACATACTTGGAAGCTATGGTTCTTTCATTTTTCTAGGATGCTCTGGCTTCATTGCACATTGCAATAAATGTGTTGATCGGTTGCTATCCAACTGCTTCCAGTTCCCATCAAAACACTCTAGAACAAACACAAAATGTTAGTAGACTTATTTTGGTCTTGCTTTTTAAGCAGCTATCTTTTAAATAAGCTTTTAAAGCTTCTGCCTAGTTCTCAGTTCATTTTAGCATCTATCACCAGAGCACACAGAACCACTTTTGTCCCGGTGAAGGAAGTGGTGTTTGAGATCCTGGGACAAAAACCTGAATTTAATACTCTTATAACACAAAGCATGACATCAGGGAGGGAGTTAATAATGTAAATGTAGGTCACACCATACTGCACATGTGGCATTTTTCTTTATCTGACACATTGCCTCCACTAAACATTGAAATTCTGAGAATAAAATTGGCAGGTGCCACAGGATGAACTTGTAGGAGTTGTTTGTTTTCCCCAAGAACTCGAGTTTTTATCTCCTAATTGTCACAGATATCTGCAATACTTCTTCAACAAGAAACAGTGCCTGAGGAAAGGCAATGCATATTTGGAAATTCCTAACGATCTCTATTATCATGAACTGCACCACACAAGAAACAGCCATGCAAGTAAATAATATACATGGCATCCCCAATCACAAATGAGTTGAAGTGTAGTTCCTTTACTCATCATGAAGTTTTATGTTCAAACCTGGAACAAAGTTTAATGTTAAACCTAGAAAAAGGCTTAAAGCATCCTCACTGCATTGTAGTTACGTCCCTTCCTTTAAATCACCACCTTGATTTTGGGAAGCAACTTCTTAACTGCCATCAGGCTGCTTCAGTGGCACAGACACAATCAACCTCCATGACTTTTAGCAAAAGCTTCAGGGGGGTAAGGTGCATCAAGAACGGCAGAGATTTTAGGTACCACATCAGGATGACACTTTTGGTCATCGTTTTCCAGGAAAGCAGATGGAAGTGGCCAGATTCTTTAAATCAATGCTCTCTGCTCTCTTAAATCTTTGCCTGTGCTGCTGTCAGAGCAACTGAGCCTGCAGTGATAGGCCCATTTTCCCAGGCCTATAGAAGGCGCTGTGTGGCAACTCCATTCCGTGCATCTGGGGCCCTCCCCCCCTCTCTGCAGCAGCCTTACCCAGTGAAAAGAATGCGCCCCCTACTGACTTGCATGCTCATTTCTCCATTCCACCGACTTGGCTGCGGTGCAGTTTGGGTGGGGGCTGGTATTTTTTTCCTTCGATGGCCACAAACCCCAGGCAACGGTAGTTTTAACATGAAGCCACGCGCTGATTACGCACACGCCTAAGTAAAACTGAACTGGGGATGGGGGAGACGGACAAATACATAAATAGTCACAACACCCGTGTAGAAAGGCACGTTAGAGGGAAAAGTGCCTGCTGGTGGTGTTTGTCTGCGACAGAACCAGAAGGCAACCTCCTTTTCCCTCCTCTTTGTCTGAAATATAGGTTAGAAGAACTACTGCGCGGGATGGATGCAGTAAACAAGAGTTACGGGGGTGGATGGGTGCCTGTTACTCGCTTGGAGCTGCTACTCTGCTACAGCTACGAATCCCGCCTTTTCCAGTACACCCGACACCTCTAAGTAGGAAAGGGAGGGGGGGTCGCAGAGGAGGCGGCCGTTCTCCATTCATTGCACCGCAGCCTGCTCTAAATTTCCAGCGCCAACTCTGCAGTCGTAAGGGGGCTTTCCTCGCTTCCTCTCCTCCCCCCCCCCCGCGCACCTCCTCTCCTTCCAGCGCACATGCTGGAGGAAAAGGCGAATTTCCGAGAATGCATGCCGGAGCGGACGGGCTGCATTCGCCATCCTCTTGCCCACCCCCCACGCCCGCCCGGCTCGTTCCTTCGTTCCCTCCTTCATCGGTCCACTATGCAGCCCATGCAATCGCGGTCGGGCGCAACATCCATGTGCCGCCTCCCTGCAAGGAACGGGAGGTGGGGGGGGGGGAGAAAGCGAGAGAGCGCGATGCAAACGGAGAGGCGCCCGGAGTTAAGGCAAGCAAGGGAGAGGAAAGCCGGCTACGGAGGCGTCCTCCCGCGCCTTACAACCCGGCCTCGGACGGATGGAGATGAAGAGGAGGAGGAGGAAGAAAGGAGGGAGGGACCGGGAGCGAGTGCTTCTTAGCGGCATGTGCAAAGATGCGAGCATCGGAGGCCGCCGGGCCCGGCTGCACCGGAGGAGGAGGAGAAAGAAAGCAGGCGGCGGCGGCGAAGGGAGGGCGAGGGAAGGGAGGGAGGGTTGCGCGGGGCTCCCGCGCGCGCTCAGGCACCTACCTGGCTGGGTCTCGCGCTCCCTCCTCAGCAGCGGCGGGCGCTCTTTCCCCCGGCGGCGGTGGCGCTGCTGCTCCTGCTAGCGGCTCCCGGCAGGGCGGGCGGGCAGCGGAGCCGGCGGTGCGGGGGAGACAAAGGGGGCTGGATGGCGGGCTGCGCCGGGGGGGCCGGCTGCGCGGGGGGCAGGGCGGGGGCTGGGCCCTCAGCGGGGATGAGGGGGCGGCGGCGGCGGCAGCGGCTCCGTCACCGGGGCGAGGGGCGTCGGGCTCCGGGCCGCGGGGAAGGGGAGGGGGGGCTCCCTAGGCGCCCTGCAGACAATACAGCCGGGTCCCTCCTGCCCAGAACCTGCCCTGGCCAAGATGGCGGCCGAGAAAGAGCGGAAGTGACGTGGGGCGCTCATTAGCATATGGGACTCATTGTCCGGCCGGAGAGGAGGGGGACTCGCGGGCACGGGCGCACACGCCCCCCCTTCCTGTGAGGGGCATTGAGCCGGGACGAGGCCGGACCCCGGCAATGGGACTTGTTTGTTTTTTTTTTTTTCCTCAGTCGCGCCTCCCCTCCCGGCGTGAGGAGAAGCGGGCCCTTTAAAAAAGTAGGTGGGTGGGTGAGGGGAGCGGGTTACATAACCCCGTCAGAGTGGGGGGATTCTCGCGAGAAAGGCAGCCGGCGGCGGGATCTGCCCCGGCTCCGCTAGGAGGCGCCGCGCCCTGCGGCTGGGGCCGGAGAGAGGAACGCGGAGCCGCCCGCTTATCCCTCCGCCGCCCCAGCCGGCACTACATCTTTCCCTGAGGGGAGGAGGGGAAGGGGGTCACCACGCCGGGGAAGAGGTGGCGCGCGGGAGGGGGAAGAGCCCGGAGTGAGCCCGCGGCCACGTGACTCGGGAGTGAGCCCGCCACGTGACCCCAGCTTCACCTGAGCGAGCATCCTGACACCTCGTGCCGCTAAGCTGCTGGTCACACGCCTTTGCACTAGTGCAAGAGCGAGTGTGAGGACCAGAGGGTGGCAGAGGCATCCTTGTGCCACAGTCTGGCGGCTGCTCTTGGAATAACGCAGCAGAAGCCTTTTGTGTTGTGAGCTACCAGTAGTGTGCCTCACACCTCCCAGTAACAGGCAGCCAGATTTGTTCCTGCACAATGGTGATCACCCATCAGCATGCGGCATGGCACCATTGACGCGCCATCAAGAGAGAACGGGTGAACTGCTGCACATCACATCACGGTGGCATTAACAGATAGCATACCAGTGGTGTTTTTTATTGGACAGGCCTTTATTTCATTAGCATGGGCTACTAAGCATTTACATTACCTAAAATAAAAAAAAATACAGACTGCAGTATAGGATGCACGTGCAAAAGAGGATCAAGATGTTGCAGCTGATAGCTAAGTGAACATGAGCCACCAATGTGGTACATCTGCTAAAAAAGCTAACACACTCTTAAGACTGCATTAAAAGATGCATAGGGTGCGAAGTAATAATTACACTCCATTATGCAGTGGTCAGGCCCTGTCAAAGGTACTCTGTCCACTCTGGACACGGCATTGTAAGAAGGAGGTTCGCAAACTGGAGTATGTCCAGATGAGGCCAACGAAGACAACAGGTCAGGAATTCAGGTCCTATGAGGAGCCATTGAAAAAGCTGAGTATGTTTAACCTAGAGAAGATAATTGTAAGTATAGATAGGTATCTAAAGGGCTGTTGTGTAGGTTGGGGAGGACTTGTTCTCGGTTGCTCCACAAGGCAGGACTAGAACCAGTGGGTGAAAACTCTTCCGAAGTTTACTATACAGCGGAAAGGAGCAGCCAAGCATACTAGGACTCAATTTCTTGACTTTAAGAAAGCCGACTTCATAAAACTTAGGGAAGTGCTGGGTGAGTTCCCATGGACAGTAATACTAAAAGGAAAGGGAGTTCATGATGGCTGGGAGTTTGTTAAGAGGGAGATAGTAAAAGCACAACTTCAGGCAGTACCAATGAGACGGAAACATGGAAGGTGCCTAAAGAAGCCAGGGTGGCTATCTAAAGAACTTTTAACTGAGTTAAGATTAAAAAAGGATGTGTACGAAAAATGGAAAGGGGGGAAACCACCAAAGAGGAATTCAAACAAATAGCCAGCATGTGTAGACACAAAGTCAGAAAAGCTAAAGCACAGAATGAACTCAGGCTTGCTAGAGAGGTTAAAAGCAACAAAAAAGGCTTTTATGGGTATGTTCGTAGCAAAAGGAAGAACAAAGAAACAGTGGGGTCACTCAGAGGAGAAGATGGTGAAATTCAAACAGGGGACACAGAAAGGGCTGAACTCTTCAATGCCTTCTTTGCCTCAGTCTTCTCCGATAAAGAAAACAATGCCCGACCTGAAGAATTTGGAGCAAATGATTCAGCAGAGGAAACACAGCCCAGAATAACTAAGGAGATAGTACAAGAATACTTGGCTAGTTTAGATGTATTTAAGTCTCCAGGGTCAGATGAACTGCATCCAAGAGTATTAAAAGAACTGGCAGATGTGATCTCAGAACCACTGGCAATCATCTTTGAGAATTCCTGGAGAACAGGCGAAGTCCCGGCAGACTGGAGGAGGGCAAATGTTGTCCCTATTTTCAAAAAGGGGAAAAGAGAGGACCCAAATAATTACCGCCCAGTCAGTCTGACATCAATACCAGGGAAGATTCTGGAGCAGATCATTAAGCAAACAGTCTGTGAGCACCTAGAAAGGAGTGCTGTGATCACCAATAGTCAGCATGGATTTCTGAAAAATAAGTCATGTCAGACTAACCTGATCTCATTTTTTGACAGAATTACAAGCCTGGTAGATGAAGGGAACGCAGTGGATGTAGCCTACCTTGATTTCAGCAAGGCATTTGACAAGGTGCCCCATGATATTCTTGTAAAGAAGCTGGTAAAATGCGGTCTTGACTATGCTACCACTCAGTGGATTTGTAACTGGCTGACTGACCGAACCCAAAGGGTGCTCATCAATGGTTCCTCTTCATCCTGGAGAAGAGTGACTAGTGGGGTGCCACAGGGTTCTGTCTTGGGCCCAGTCTTATTCAACATCTTTATCAACGACTTGGATGATGGACTCAAGGGCATCCTGATCAAATTTGCAGATGACACCAAACTGGGAGGGGTGGCTAACACCCCAGAGGACAGGATCACACTTCAAAACGACCTTGACAGATTAGAGAACTGGGCCAAAACAAACAAGATGAATTTTAACAGGGAGAAATGTAAAGTATTGCACTTGGGCAAAAAAAATGAGAGGCACAAATACAAGATGGGTGACACCTGGCTTGAGAGCAGTACATGTGAAAAGGATCTAGGAGTCTTGGTTGACCACAAACTTGACATGAGCCAACAGTGTGACGCGGCAGCTAAAAAAGCCAATGCAATTCTGGGCTGCATCAATAGGAGTATAGCATCTAGATCAAGGGAAGTAATAGTGCCACTGTATTCTGCTCTGGTCAGACCTCACCTGGAGTACTGTGTCCAGTTCTGGGCGCCACAGTTCAAGAAGGACACTGACAAACTGGAACGTGTCCAGAGGAGGGCAACCAAAATGGACAAAGGCCTGGAAACGATGCCTTATGAGGAACGGCTAAGGGAGCTGGGCATGTTTAGCCTGGAGAAGAGGAGGTTAAGGGGTGATATGATAGCCATGTTCAAATATATAAAAGGATGTCACATAAAGGAAGGAGAAAGGTTGTTTTCTGCTGCTCCAGAGAAGCGGACTGCAGGATCCAAACCTCAGGAAAGAAGATTCCACCTAAACATTAGGAAGAACTTCCTGACAGTAAGAGCTGTTCGACAGTGGAATTTGCTGCCAAGGAGTGTGGTGGAGTCTCCTTCTTTGGAGGTCTTTAAGCAGAGGCTTGACAACCATATGTCAGGAGTGCTCTGATGGTGTTTCCTGCTTGGCAGGGGGATGGACTCGATGGCCCTTGTGGTCTCTTCCAACTCTATGATTCTATGATTCTATGAAAATTGCAGAGAACCATATTTCAGCTAAACCTTAGGAGAAACTTCAAGTCAGTATGAACTACAATGGTACCTCAGGTTACATACGCTTCAGGTTACATACGCTTCAGGTTACAGACTCTGCTAACCCAGAAATAGTACCTCGGATTAAGAATTTTACCTCAGGATGAGGACAGAAATCGTGTAGTGGTGGCAGCAGCAGGAGGCCCCATTAGCTAAAGTGGTGCTTCAGGTTAAGAACGGACCTCCAGAACGAATTAAGTTCTTAACCTGAGGTACCACTGTATTTGACAGTGGAAAGGCTTTCTCTGGAGATGGTGGTTTGTTTTTTTTCTTTCTCTGGAGGTATTTAAGCAAAGGCAGGACAACCATCTATCAGTGATGTTATGGTTACATCCTGCATTAAGGAGGGGGTTGTGCTAGATAACCTCCACAGTACCCTTCCAATTTTATAATTCTAAGACTACACAAGCAACCTAAGCTGTGGTATTATGGCAGGAGTGCATAATCTCAGAGATGCACCTCAGCATTTTCTTGAACACTGCGAGAGATCTTGTGGCATGCCTGTAGCATCAGGTAATACAATTACATTGAGTGCAGCAAAATGTTTTGGGCCAATCTTTGGTGACTCCTTGACAGTAACACTCAATATTGCCAAATTAGAGACCAAATATCACAGGGGAAGCCATTCTAAGGACATTTCAACTGTCACCATTTTTAAAAAGCTGCAACAGCGCAGATAGTGCAAGTTAATTTCATTGTACAAAGGTTGTACATTGACAATATATTATTATTATTATTATTATTATTATTATTATTATTATTATTATTAGTGACTACTGCTTTAGTAGCTCCTCACTATGCTGGCAGATATGCCAGGGGTAATGCAGCTGCATAGCAACAGCTGCAACCATACATTGCATACCACTAGCCTAACAGTAACCATATAATAGCAGGTAACAGTCTGATTACTAACTATATAGGACAGTGCAACTGTGACGTAATTGCAATTATGTCAAGATGCACAACAGCGTGGCTCAAGAGGTGAAAATACTAACTACATACAGCAGTAGCAATAATATAAGCAGAACAATTGGGTTTTAGGCCCAGTTTTGGCACATAAACTGCTTTGGCACAGACTGAGGCACTGTTAGTGGATGGTTCCCTAGATTGGATGGATGGGAGATTGCCTGCTCTTGATAGATTTGCACTTCCCCCGAAGGAGCAGGTACGTAGCTTGAGAGTACTTCTGAATCCTTTGCTGTCGCTTGAGGCTCAGGTAGCGTCTGTGGCACAGAGTGCCTTCCATCACCTTCAGCTGGTGGCCTATCTGGGCAGGCTTAGGCTAACATTGGTGATCTAGGCTCTGGTAATCTCTAGGTTAGATTACTGCAAAGTATTACATGTAGGGCTGCCTTTGGAGACAGTTTGGGAATTTCAGCTGGTGCAGAATTTGACAGTGAGGTGCTCACTAGGGCAAGACCGTTTAAGCATATGATGCCAGTCTTGGCACAACTACACTGGCTGCCAATTAGTTTCCGGGCCCAATTCAAAGTGCTGGTTTTGAGCTATAAAGAAGAAGAGTTTGGATTTGATATCCCGCTTTATCACTACCCGAAGGAGTCTCAAAGCGGCTAACGTTCTCCTTTCCCTTCCTCCCCCACAACAAACACTCTGTGAGGTGAGTGAGGCTGAGAGACTTCAAAGAAGTGTGACTAGCCCAAGGTCACCCAGCAGCTGCATGTGGAAGAGTGGAGACGCAAACCCGGTTCACCAGATTACGAGTCTACCACTCTTAACCACTACACCACACTGGCTCTAAACTGCTTTAAACCGCTCAGGACCGCAATACCTCAAGGACTGCCTCTCCCCAGATGAACCTATCCAGACCCTGCAATCATCATATGAGGCTTTTCTGCAGTTGCTCTACATTTGTGGAATGGTCTTCTGGGGGAGGTTAATATGGCACCTTTATTACACATCTCTAGGTGCCGGGTGAAAACTTTCGTCTTCAACTAGGCCTTTGCCTGATGTAATAGTCTATGTCCTTTTAAATGTCGAAATAAAATAAAAAATTCCTTCCAGTAGCACCTTACAGACCAACTAAGTTAGTTACAGTGATACTTCAGGTTACAGACGCTTCAGGTTACAGTGTCTGCTAACCCAGAAATAGTACCTCGGGTTAAGAACTTTGCTTCAGGATGAGAACAGAAATCATGCTCTGGCGGTGCGGCGGCAGCGGGAGGCCCCATTAGCTTAAGTGGTACCTCAGGTTAAGAACAGTTTCAGGTTAAGAATGGACCTCCAGAACGAATTAAGTTCTTATCCCGAGGTACCACTGTATTGGTATGAGCTTTCGTGTGCATGCACACTTCTTCAGATACACTGAAACAGAAGTCACCAGACCCTTATATATAGTGAGAGGGTGGGGATGGGTATTACTCAGAAGGGTGGTGGGAATGGGTGATTGGCTGATAGGTATGGTAAACCTGTTGACGACTGTTAACGGCTGCAATTGGTCTTACAGGAAAAAGCAATGGGTGAGATGGCTAAAAATAGCTTTATCATGTATAATGAGATAAGAATCCATTGTCTCTATTCAGACCAGGTCTCTCCATGGTTTTAAGTTTGGTAATAAGTTGCAACTCAGCAACTTCTCTTTCCACTCTATTTCTGAAATTCTTTTGTAATAAGACAGCTACTATGAGATCTTGTATAGAATGTCCTGGGAGATTGAAGTGTTCTCCTACTAGTTTCTCTGTCTTGTGAATCTTGATATCTTTTAAATGTGTTTGTGAAGGGGGAGAAGTATTGGTTTAATTTGTTCTTGTTTCCATCGTGTACTTTTTGGTTTTATTTTGTATTTTTATGTTATGAACCACCCTGAGATTTTTGGATGAAGGGCAGTATAACCATTTAATTAATTAATAAAATAATAACAGCGTTCTATCATACCCCTTGATGCTGCTGTTGTGGCTGTATAGCAGGTGTTTTTATACAGCATGCCATTAGCACCACCCTACTGGTAAGCATCATCATTATCCTTAATATATGTGAATAATTATAATATGGTTACCTATATGAAGGAAAGTTATTAGTATATCATTTCATTATCCCAGCATTTTTATCTCAGTCTACCAGAGGGGACCGTGCAGATATTACTATAAATGGGTTGCAATGTGGAACAAAGTGTTGGGGTAGCGGGGGAAGTTGCTTGGACAGAAGAAGCACTAGGGGATGGAGGGCAGATTTTCCTTCCTCCCCAATAATGTTCCTAAGCAGGCCTGGTATCAGCGCCCAGCACTTTGAACAGCAGGACCCACCTGGACTATGCAGAATTAGATAAATTAACAGGAAGGATTCGAAACCTGTGGGATCAGAGATTCTTAGAGGACTGGAGTAAATAGATGAACTATTTGAAAAGTAATTGTGATGAACAGATTACGCTAGTAGGACTGCAAGAAGTTTTGTAAAGTGGATTATCTGAAATACTACAAGAAAGACTATGAAAAGAATTATTGGTTAAGGACAATTAAATGCAATATAGAAATTAAGAAATGCAGAATAAGTGATAAAGAACGGAAAATCATCAGAGGTGTTGATGGAAGTCTAAAACATTGTATAAGATGAGAAGATATGTTGAGAAGTATGAGAAGATTTGTTGTATGACTGTTGGAACTGATATGTTAAAAAATCTATCTATCTATCTATCTATCTATCTATCTATCTATCTATCTATCTATCTACCTATCTATCATCTATCATCTATCTATCTATCTATCTATCTATCTATCTATCTATCTATCTATAGAACAGCAGGACCCGCCATCTTGATTTCTGAGTGCTCTGGAGTGACACTAAACTGCACTCTCCAGGATGTTGTGGCAAATTTAAAATGGCAGTCATGAGCCTGATCCTGGGAGGACCCACTGACATTGGCAGATAAGGTTGACAAATGCCTGCTTAAATGTGGAGCCACCCTTTCTCTTAACTGTACTCTTACTTTTATTTATCCTTGTTCTTTAAATTCCCAAGCATTGTACAAAAATTAAAACACCAAAGCCTTTCTTTCATCCTAAGAACATAAGACAAGCATACTGGATCAGGCCAATAGCCCATCTAGTCCAGCATCCTTCTCTCACAGTGGCCCACCAGATGCCTGTGGGAAGCCTGCAAGTTGAACATGAACACAAGAGCGCAGTGCCCACCTGCAGCTTCCAGCGACCGGTATTCAGAGTCATGCCTCTGACAGTGAGGACAGAACATAACCGTCATGACTAGAAGCCACAGATAGCCTCATCCTCCGTAAATCTGTCCAATCCTCTTTTAAAGCCATCCAAGTTGTTGGCCAACACTGCCTCCTGCAGGAGCAGGTTCCATAGATTAACTCTGCAATAGAACGAATAATTTTAAAAATCTGTCCGGAACCTTCCAAAATTCAGCTTTATCGGATGTGCATGAGTCCTAGAATTATGACAGAGGGCGAGAAGCTTTTTCTCCATCCACTTCCTCCATTCCATGTATAGTTTTGTAAACTTCTATCATGTCGCCTCTTACTTGCCTTTCTTTCAAATGAAAAAGTCCCAAATGCTGCAACATTTTGTCATGGATGAATTGCTCCACCTTGCTCATTTTGGTTGCCATTCCTTGAACCTCCAGATTTTTGGACTAGAACTCCAGTGAGCACTAGCCGGATCAGCCCAAATGGACAGGGATTAGTGGGAGTTGTGGTCCACGGAATCTGGATGGCGCCAGAATGGGGAAGGCTGGGAAAAAAAGATCACAACCCTGTGGAAGGGATGAAGAATAAAGCGCTGTTACGGAGAAAAGAAAGGGAAACGGTGGAAGATTAATTGGAATTACTTCTATGGGGGATATTTAAAGTGCTGCACCTAGGGAGAGTGTTTCAGTGAGGCAAGAACCTGCTCACTCTGAGATTGGGTGGTCTGGCTTCCATCCATAGGGACAACATCCAGTATGTGCAAAGCATATCTGTGCTCAGAGTACATGTTGAATACATGGCCAAGGATTTGAACAGCCTGTGGGCCTTCCCACCAGTCCACACATGTACTGCCAGTCACAATCCATCAGTAGTACTCTAAATATATGTTATGAATAATAGCTTTGTTTAGACAAGCATTTCAAGGGTTCAAGGTGCTTCCCGGATAATTGTACCAATCATTACTGCAACAGCCCCAACTGTTATGCCAGGAACATTATTGTCCCTACCTAGGAGGTATGCTAAGTATATATAATGGTTTGTCTAAGGCCATGGGCGTAGCCAGGATTTAGCGGGTGGGGGGGGGCAGGACACCCACCTGACCTGTTCCAGAACCAAGCTACCTCTGACATGAAGCCACACCTATCGCTCAGTTGGGTTGTCAGTTGCATCGCTAGAATGCACTGCAACATCATCCAAGTAATTATTATTATTATTATTATTTTATTATTTATACCCCACCCATCTGGCAGGGTTTCCCCAGCCACTCTGGGCAGCTCCCAACAGAACACTAAAACAATAAAACTTCAAACATTAAAAATTTCCCTAAACAAGGCTGCCTTCAAATGTCTCACAAGTGACCTCAGTGAATATTTCAATTTCAAATATTCTGATTATTTCTACTTTGAGTTAAGTATTGTTATTTGTTTACTTGATTTAGGCGGTGGCAGCTGCCCCTGCCCACGTCCATGTCCATGTCTAAGGCCACCTCTTGAGTTATGTGGATGAGGTGACATTTGAACCCCCGCTGTTGGCCCCTGCAGGAGTATTACCTTGCGAGTATTTGGCTACAGATGGACCATGCTCACATTGTGGTACCATGTGTGTGAACCACTGCCTTCTAGAGCCCTATCTGCAACTGCTGCAGTTTGCATCACTTATCTGCCTCGGTTGCAAGCCCAGTGGCTCCATGCAGTCCTGAGGTTATGCCAGGTATGAGCTCTACTTCACCAGCATGCTGCAATGTTAATGATGGCAAAACATTCTACACGTCATACGTTCTTTCTGTCTTTCCTTACGTAGATATCCCAATGGTCCACCTTGTCCAGCATCCCGTTCTCACAGTCAGATGCCTGTGGGAAACCAGAGAGCAGAATGGGAGCACAAGAGCAACTCTCCCCTCCTGTGCTGCCTCCAGCTGTGGAGGGAAAAGAATAGCCAGCTAGCCCTCTCCATGGATTCGTCTAATCTTTTAAAGCCGTACAAGTTGGTGGCCATCACTGAGGGAGCGAATTTCATAGTTTGACGGTGTACAGTATGAAGAAGGAAACGATGGTGGCTTCATGGGCTTTGAGACAATCCCTGGGAGAGATGGCTGTTGCTTCCATTGTACCCACAGGGAGTTGAAGCTCAGAGTAAAACAGCCCAAACTAGCGTTTCCTTTTGAGTTCTTCCCTGACTGCAAAATGTTCCTTGTTTACTTCAATGGAGAATGCAGCTCAGTGCCTTTTTATTCTGTTCTACATAGATGTCCCTTGACTAAAATGAATTGAAATGAATAGATGTCCCTTGACTGAAATGAAATGTGCATATGCTGTTCCTGCATGTGCAGGAAGAGCATATGCACATCAAAGCAAACACAAGAGTCTGAGTTAGGGTCACTTGCCCAGGAAGACTTTCTGCTGTAATTGGCTGAAGCAGACAGCTGAATTGAGGCCTAAATCTAATACACTCTCCATTTCATCACCAAAGCTTCTGTTAGATACGTATCCCAATTCAAATACAGTAGTACCTTGGGTTACATATGCTTCAGGTTACATACGTTTCAGGTTACAGACTCCGCTAACCCAGAAATAGTACCTCGGGTTAAGAACTTTGCTTCAGGATGAGAACAGAAATTGTGCTCCGGCGGCATGGCAGCAGCTGGAGGCCCCATTAGCTAAAGTGGTGCTTCAGGTTAAGAACAGTTTCAGGTTAAGAACGGACCTCCAGAACGAATTAAGTACTTAACCCGAGGTACCACTGTATGTGTAAGAGTTCTGTGGCACTTTAAAGACGTAACAAATTTTATTATGGTATACGCTTGTGTGGGCTAGAGTTAAGTTCATCAGGTGCATGGAGTATCCTAAGTTGGCAAGTGTACATACACATGGTTGCATATCCTCCATCATTTTTCTGATGATAATAGGCATATCATTTATATTTTATTTTATTTCATTTCATTTCTACCCTGCCCACCTGACTGGGTTGCCCCAGACCAGGCATAGGCAAACTCGGCCCACCAGAAGTTTTGGGACTACAACTCCCATGATCCTTAGCTAACAGGACCAATGGTCAGGGATGATGGGAATTGTAGTCCCAAAACATCTGGAGGGCCGAGTTTGCCTATACCTGTCCAGACACTCTGGGCAGCTTCCAACATATATAAAAACATAATAAAACATTAAACATTTTTATAAAAACCTTCCCTATACAGGGATGCCTTCAGCTGTCTTCCAAAGGTTGAGTAGTTACTTTTCTCCATGACTCAGGGATTGCATAACTCAATATCCCCACATTTTTTTGATGAAAATAGGGACATCTTAAGGAAAAGTGGGACATTCTGGGATCAAATCAGAAACTGGGATGGCTTCTGTAAATCCGGGACTGTCCCTGGAAAATAGGGACACTTGGAGGGTCTGTGGTTGTGGGGAATGCGAAGCACCATAGCTCAGTAGAAGAGTATCTGCCTTGGATGCATGAGGTTCCAGGTTAAATTCCCTGCTGCTTCAAGTAGGGCTATGAATGTCCCATGTCTGAAATATTGGAGAATGCTGCCAGTCAGTTTAGACAATATTGAGCTAAATGAATCCTGCTCAGTGTAAGACAATTTCCTGTGTCCCTAATTATAAGCAGCGAGGTTAGAGAGGGAAATCAAATGCAAACAGCAGCGAACTGATAATTATCTTAAACGTATGCAAAATAATGACAGAGATAATTCACAAAGCGGTGTTGATAACAGAAACATCCTGGCATCCTTAAGCCTTTTGAAACTTGTAATGGGAAAAGAAATGTCAGGCGTCAGGTGATAGATTTGAACTTCTTGATATGTTGTCTTTTCACTCTGGAGTCTCCCTTTGAAGTTCCTATGTTCAAGAATGGCCACATTAAGGTTGGCGACAGAGTGTTTGAGGGCACTGAAATATTCTCTAAATATTGCCCTTTCTGAGATCAGAGTTGTGTCAATTTATGTTCACAGGTGTAAAATTACTATTATAATAATAGTTGTATTATTGTAAATAATAATGATGATGTATCATTACGATTATTATTATGACAGCCAACTCCCGCCTTATGTGGGGGGTTCATTTCAGGCCATTGCGCACTTGTGTGAAATCGCCTACGATCAGAACACCCACTGAAAAAGCCTGCAAGCACCGGTTTGACTTCACCCACCAGATGCGTATTCTTGAAACAGACAGATGCCAGCTACTTCAAGATTAAGTACATCTGAAGGCTGAAGCCTTATCCTTGCCAGGGAATCGTTTGCCTGCGTCCCCAGGGCCGAAGAGAGAGCAAAAAAGCACCAGGAAAGATTCTTCTTTGGAGAAAAAAGTTTTATTGAAATCTGTGCACAGAGGTGGCCAGTGGGATCATTCCCAAAAGACTGGCCCATAGATACAAATAAACAAGCATCTTTATACCTGAGAGTCTGCCCATCTCTTCCCACCTCTTCAAATTCTCCAATCAGCTAGCAAGGTTAAGCTTATTTCCTTATATGGCATATGGCTACTCGGCTAGCTAAGCCCCCCTCCTTCCCTTGTTTGTGTGTTCCTCTCTTGCGTTACTGCAGCAAAGAGCATGTGCAGAGAGTAGTTCCTGGTTTGCAGAACTCAAGTAATTGCAGAGAGGAAGTAGCTCCCAGCTTGCAAAGCTAAAGCAATTGCGGTTTTGTTAGCTGCTTAACCACAACTGCAGAAGTTAGCTTAGGTGCAGATAGTATTGAGATTAACCCTTTCAATTCCCTCCTCTTCTTTTGGACAACCTATCTCCTAGGTTCGTCCTGGTCTCTTGGGTTTATAATCCTGGGGGAGAACAATAAGGGCCATGATATTTTTATTTTTTTTGCATCACACCTTGTAAGCATTGCACCAAGCAGGGTATACAGAGGCAAAGAAGCAAAAGGATTAATAGCGGCCTTGCTAATAATACCACAATATGCCTGAGCCAACTGCCATGAGGCAGCCAGAAATATAACCAACCCCATAGATCACCTCCTGTAGTTTTCAGCGGGTTCCTGGCTATCATTGTTTCCATGTGATCAATGGTGGCTGAAATGCTGACATTATTATCTGGGACATATCTATTTTATTGCTGAAGGGCCCACTGATACTCGTGCTCTATCAGCTGCCTTGCTTCTTGGGAGGTTGTGTCCCACCTCTCTGAGGAGGAGCCTATTATCTTAACCAATTTTCCCACCTGTCCTTGTGGATGCTTAATACTCTCATGATTTCTTCCCAACACACTGTATCCGAAAGGGGCTTCTCCCTCTACATATATTAACATATACCCACAGGAATATATATATCCACCCTTGCAGAGGCCTGACACACGGCTGGCCCCAATATCAAAAGTCCTGGCGGTGCCTTAAAATTTGCTGGGAAAAAAGTCTCTACGTTGGGGACGCTGCCCGCGGGCGTCCCTCCCATCCACTTGTCCAGCCGTCTGGCGCTCTTCTGGAGATGGTTAGCTTCAGAGGATCATCAGGATTTGGTGTAACTGTCCAATCTAAAATAGCCTTCTTCACTTAAGTGTGGTGGACCCAAGGGGTGAGGTCAGGAACTTTAACAGCAGTGGGCCTGGGTCCACCTGTTAAAAAAAAGAGAAAATCTCGGGAGAATTACTGCACATAATTATCAAACTGCACATTTTGACTAGCATGGGGGGTTATTGCAAAACTGAGTGGACAAAGGCTGGTCCATTGTCAGATCCTATTGACCTAGGTAGTCCATAGCGGGGAATGATCTTCTATAACAGGCACCTGGTTACCTCGGACGCCCCCTCAGTTCTGGTAGGCCAGGCTTCAACCCATCCTGTATACGTGCAGACCACCACAAGCAGGTAGCGGTATAGTCCACAGCGGGGCAATTCAGTGAAATCCACAACAAGGTCTTCCATGGGTGCAGTTCCACTATGCTGAATCCCCGGGGGAGCCAAGGGTCCGGTTCTGGGATTATTCTTTTGACATAGCGGGCACTTCCTGGAAATCTGGGCTGCCAGTTGATAAAGGTGGGCTATGTAGAAGCACTGCTTCAGCTGTCTGGTTGTGGCATCTGGTCCCATGTGGGTGGACTCATGGTATCTCTGAGTAATCTGCCGAGAAAGGGACTCTGGAATCCATATTCTGTCATCATGAATAAGGTACCATCCTTCTTTGGACATGGTCAGCCCCTGGGCATCTGCAGTGTCCCTCTCCTTTTGGTGTATATTGGCTTATCAGCGGTGTTCAAGATCCTTCCAGGGACCAGTGCTCCAATAACTGACGCGGGAGCTGGTTCCCGGGCTGCTTCCTTGGCCACCCTGTCTGCTAGTCGGTTTCCTCTGGCCACTTCTCCTAGTCCAGTTTTGTGTCCATAACAATGGATAACTGCCACTGCCTTGGGCTCCCATACAGCATCCAGAAGGTTCAATAAGGCTTGTGGGTGGGCCACCTGGTTTCCTCTGGAGGTAAGCAAACCTCTTTCCTTCCATAAGGCTCCATGGGCATGTAAAGTCAGAAAGGCATACTTAGAGTATAAATGTTTATCTTCTGTCCCTTTGCTAGGGTCAGGGCTCTGGTGAGCGCTGTTATTTATGCCAGCCGGGCCGACGTTCCAGGCGGGAGTGGCTGCGCTTCAATCACTTGGTCTTCCAAGGCTACCACTGCATAGCCTGCTTTTCGCTGCCCAGCCTCTACAAAGCTGCTTCCATCCACAAACCATGAAGGCCAATGGGGGTTTGCCTCCTCTTTGAGGTCAGGCCTGCTAAACTTCAAACGCGGATGCAGCAGTAACATCTGGCACTTTCTCATCTTCGCTTGGGAGAGAAAATAGGTACCCTTCATGTCAAGCAGAGCTGGGACTGCATGCGGGGTCACACAAACAGTGTCTTGGCCAAAAATAAATTTGTCTGCTTTGTTCAGTAGGGTGGCTACTGCCACAACTGCTCTCATGCACGGCGGTAAGCCTTGTTCTGTAGGCGTCAGGCACTCAGATAGGTATGCCACTGGCTGTTGCCAGCTTCCCAATTTTGGCACAAAACCCCTTTCGCTGTCCCTTGGTCCTCATCCACGAATAGAGTAAAGGGTTTCTCAGGGTTTGGGATGCCAAGCGCTGGGGCTTGCTGTAGTGCCCTCTTCAAATCCACGAAGGCTTGCTGTTGTTCTGTGCCTCAAACAAAGGGGTCTCTCTCAGTTCCTCTGGTTGACTCATGTAGAGGCTTGGCAATGATGCTGTAACTAAATATCCATATCCCACAAAATCCTGCAGACCCCAGAAAGCCACGGAGTTCTTTGGTTCTGGTATCAGGATAATAGCCTGCTTCCTTTCTTCACTGGTAACAAAGGGGTCTTCCACTGTGATTGGCATTGCCTCAAGATCCTATGTTGGAGCAGTCGCTCTAGATGCACCTACACTCCTTCAGCCGCCCTTCGTGGGATGGGATACTTATTTACTGCAACAGGATTGACAAATGGCTTGGGCTTCACGATTATTGGTGGGACATTCTTTGCCATTCCTGGGGGGTTGCCTTCAGCCCATACCGTGGGGTTCACTTGTTCCAGAATACTGGCGGGGATGGGTCCCTCCTCTTCTTTTACCATCATGAGGCGCCAGTACTCCCTCAGGGGTGCCTCCACAACCAGTTCCCCAAGTGACATAGTGGACAATGTGGCTTCTCCCGATGGCTTAAAGGTAATTTGGGCTTGCAACTTTACCAACAAATCTCTTCCTAATAATAGAATAGGGCATTCTCTCTTCCAGTGCCCTTCCTGTCGGCAGATGGCGCACTGATTCCTCCCCAGACGGCTTCGCCCTCCTCCCCGGGCACTTCCTCTTTCCTGAGGGGTGGGGGTGGCTGCCTGTAATGCCATCAACTTCCTTGTTTGATACTTCTCCTTTTTTCTCTGGGCTTCCTCATCTCTCTGATTGCAAGTGGTTTGAGCTATTTCCAACATCTATTCCAGCCCATGGCCGATGAACCCCTCAGGCTTCTGGATTTTTTCTTTTGGCGAATATCGGACGCTGCCTGAGCTACAAAGGCAGCCTTTATGGCAATATCATCTGGGTTCTCCTCAAAGGTAGGGTTCTAATTTCTCCAATTGCACACATCAGCACTTGAAAAAGGCACATGTTGGACTGTATAAGTGCAAGGTGGTGCTTCCCCACCCTGTCCTGGGGGGCCTGGTGGGTCATACGCTCTGCGTAGAGGCATCATTGCAGTCCCACCCTTTTTCTGTGCCTTATGGGACTTATGGAGGGACGCCCTGGTTGCTGCTTCTATCCATTTCTTCTGCCCTTTCTTCCCTTGTGTTGGGAACATCCTGCTGCTGCCAACAAATGGGAACTAACATCCACTTCTTTCGCATAGGGTTGTACATACTGTTGCAATCTCAATTGTCTGATACTGTGTCCACATTTTTCCTTTCTTTGCTAACTCAATTAGTCCCTTCATAAACTCCTCATCATCCTCTTCCTCTTTGCTCTCTAATTCATCAACCTTGGAGGGTTCAGGCTGAGGGCCGGCTCCTCCCTGGTCCTGGGGCCCTGGGCCTGGGGGATTCGCTAGAGGGGCAGCTGGTGGAGCATAGGGTGGCGGCGGTTTAATGACTTCCCCCTCTTCTCCTTCTTCTCCTTCCGGCTCTGATATCACCGGGGGCTTTTCTGACTTCCCTGCCGGTTGGACTGCACAAATTGTATTTTGTGGGGCGTCGCCTCGGCAGGCTTTCAGCCACGGTGGATTCTTTTCTACATTGATTTTCCAGGTAGAAATATAAGGGATCTGGTCTGGGTGGACGTTCAAGATATTTTGATATTGTGGGTTGATTAGTTGCAAATTAAATCTGCCCTCCGAGGGCTAATTAGTTCCTTGGGTGGGCCAATCACCTCACATAATGTCCTCATCCTCTCTCTTCTCAATTTGAACCCAATCATCATGCTTCGTAGCTGCTTTCCAGTTGGTTAAAAAGCATTTCAGAGGACTACGTTAGCTTGCCCCAGACCCCATTTTTTTTCAGATACTCCGCTCCTAACCGGGCTTAAGATCCTTTCACACACCAACCACTACAGACTGTGACTTGGTGAACTCTCGTTGCCAAGAAATGCACAGCCCTGCAATCGCTCGGCCAAGGGGACGCTAAGCCCCGGCCCACACTTGACAATTCAGCCACTGGAGTATCTGACATGCAACATACAAAACACACCTCAATATAATTCCAACATGCAACACACAAAACACACCAAAATAATTCCAACATGCAACACACAAAACACACCAAAATAATTTTCCCTCTGTTTCCCCTTTCCCCAACCTTACTGGTGGCACTCTACTGCCACCTCTGTTTCCCCTTTTCCCTTTTCCCGTCCCTGTCTGGCGGGGCGGCACCTTATTGCCACGGCCAGTTCCTTTGTTCCTTTTCTGGCGGCACTCTACTGCTCACAGCCAGACCCTTTATCCCTTTTCTGGTGGCACTCTACTGCTCACAGCCAGGGGAAGCTGTCCAGGCTTCCTACCACGCCCTTTCCCTTAGGGCTTACCTGTTCCGCTGCGGACCCCTCCTTCGGCCGTCCTCTTTTCTCCCTCGACCAGGTGTCTCACTCCGGAGCGGTGTGGCCGGCTCCCCCCACGAACAGGCAGGGGTGCGCACTTGGAGCCGCGAACGCCGGTCCGGGGCTGTTCACCGAGGTCGGGCCTGGCCCTCCCCGGCCCCCTGGGGTGGGGCAACTTCCCGGCCAATGCACCAAAATGAAGGCTGAAGCCTTATCCTTGCCAGGGAATCGTTTGCCTGCGTCCCCAGGGCCGAAGAGAGAGCAAAAAAGCACCAGGAAAGATTCTTCTTTGGAGAAAAAAGTTTTATTGAAATCTGTGCACAGAGGTGGCCAGTGGGATCATTCCCAAAAGACTGGCCCATAGATACAAATAAACAAGCATCTTTATACCTGAGAGTCTGCCCATCTCTTCCCACCTCTTCAAATTCTCCAATCAGCTAGCAAGGTTAAGCTTATTTCCTTATATGGCATATGGCTACTCGGCTAGCTAAGCCCCCCTCCTTCCCTTGTTTGTGTGTTCCTCTCTTGCGTTACTGCAGCAAAGAGCATGTGCAGAGAGTAGTTCCTGGTTTGCAGAACTCAAGTAATTGCAGAGAGGAAGTAGCTCCCAGCTTGCAAAGCTAAAGCAATTGCGGTTTTGTTAGCTGCTTAACCACAACTGCAGAAGTTAGCTTAGGTGCAGATAGTATTGAGATTAACCCTTTCACATCTAGAGTCACACTTCGAAAAGTAGGCAAGAGGCCACATCTGCACTATATACTTAAAGCCATATCATACCTGTTTAAACAGTCATAGCTTTCCAAAAGGAATCCTGGGAGCCCTAGTTAGTTAAGGGCATTGAGAGTTGTTAGAAGACTTCTGTTCCACTCCGAGAACTACAATTCCCAGAGTCACAATGGAAGAGGGAATGATTCTTAAACCACTCTGGTTAGTCACCATCAGCTCAGACAATTAGTATGACACTATGGCGCTTAATCTTCTGGCCACAGGAAGGAAGGAAGGAAGGAAGGAAGGAAGGAAGGTAGGAAGGAAGGGAGAAAGGAAAGCTAGAGCTTATTTTAGTAAACACCAGCAATTATACATGAGCAAATAGGCATTCGTTTAAAAGGAATGCTTTCCATTCAAGTAGTACATTTCTGTTTCCAGTCACTTTGAAGGGACTTCTTACCCTTTGAAGGAATCAAAGATAATGCCAGCATGCAGACAACCGAGGACATAAATGGAATTTGTTAAAGGTAAGTTAGAGGACTGGCTTACTAACAAGAGGGTGCGAAGAGAATGGTGGTCTATGCTCCTATCGGAATGTGTGAGATCAGCTGCCTGAAACCATCTATTCCCCGACTCGAATCTTCCTCTGCATATTGGACATAACAGCAGGCTAACTTAAAGGGTTCTTGTGAAGAGAAGGTTGGTAATACCTGGCTTGAGTCCTGTGCATTCAAGGAATTACTGCTGGGATAGCTGTGTCACTAGAGCAAGAGACTTTTAATCTCAGAGTTGTGGGTTTGAGCCCCACATTGGGCAAAAGACTCCTGGATTGCAGAGGGCTGGACTGATGACCCCTGTAGTCCCTTTCAATTCTATGATACTAAATTTAGTTTTCCAAGCATATTTGGCCTTACATTCTTTTTTTTAGGTGCCATGTTAAGCCCAATGAACTCAAGTTCTGATCAAGCCCTGACTAGGTTCAAAGTAAACTAAAGTCAACCTTTTTCATCTTAGCTTCCTAAACATGAATTCAGATATGTACTATAGCCAGGGCACTATCTTAAAGGTGAGGGAGCTGGATCACATACTGTCATTATAATGAGACATGGCTGGGGGAACGAGGTTCTAAGGCTTATAGTTAAAAAATGGTTCAACTCTTAAAACTTGGCAGTGTAATAAAAGCAAGCTTGGTGGACGGCCCATGCCAAATTTGGGGTAGAAAGGATATTACTTGTTTTAAGCAAGCTAAACATTTGGTGAGACTGGCATACTGATAGATGCTGTGCATTTTTCTTCCATAGACTTTGCTGAGGTATTTTTTTCTGGAAATATTTCTCCATTTGCATTGTGCCTTTTGGGAAATAGTTTGTTGTGTTAGGTCAAGGAGAACATATTTAGTGTGTGCTTTTCCCTATTATTAGCGTAACGTATCTGTACTCTTTGGAGTAAGCTTAGGCCCGCCCTGTGGAACTCCCTCCCACCAGATGTCAAGGAAATAAACAACTATCTGACTTTTAGAAGACACCTGAAGGCAGCCCTGTTTAGGGAATTATTTAATTTTTGATGTTTTATCTTGTTTTTAATATTCTGTTGGGAGTCGCCCAGAGTGTCTGGGAAAACCTAGCCAGATGGGCTGGGTGTAAATAATAAAAAAATATGATGATGATGATGGCTTCATAGCTCCCTGATTAACAATTTAAACTGCATTGTATTGTTGAAAAAAGAGGAATAAAACTTGGCAGATATTAATATTCAATTAACCAAAAATGGTATTTCTTGCTGTGTACTTGTAAAATGGGGTGGTAGATTCAATGGTATTGGCTACATGTGCCTATTCCATTGAACAGACAAGTCTTAAGATGTAGGTCCCATAACACTACTGTTTTTTTTATTTGGTGGATTTATGTCCTGCTTTTGGCCTGGAGTCTGAAAAACAACCAACCAACATTTATAAAGCACAACAGATGCACCAGGAAATACATAGTCTTGCAACAGCAAGCTTCCTTTTCTCTCGCATTCACCACTACACACAAACATAACAGATTGGGTTGTAGTTTTATCCCCGCTCCCCCAATGCAATCACAATTTGGGAGTACCTGTAGGCCTGCTATATTTTCCAGAAGAGAACCTAACCATTCATGGATAGATAATTTGCAATTCTATATAGCCTGAACTCTGGAGCTTGATTTCCATATTCCTTTCATGTATACTATGAATTACAAATAACCAAACTCTCTAGAAGAGCAGAGGTATACTGCACAAAAAATTACTGCCGGGGATCAGAGTGTACTTTTTGTTTTGTTTTTCCACGAACAGTTCATATTAGGATTCTATTAATGTTAGCAGTAATCTAAATATGGAGAAGTGTACAGCCAGGAAGACATTACTGCACTAGCTTTATTCAGAGAAGTATGCACTGTTGTATTTAGCTGCAAAAAATCTTATGTAGGTGCACCCATGAAAAATAGGCCACACTGTACATGTGTCCATATCCAAGTGCTTCTGGGGTTTTTTGCCTATCTCGTCCCAAACGAACATTATTTGTTTAAAAATCCTGCCTTGCTTTTGCATAGAAATGCTCAAGGAAGCTAAAGTCCAGCCATAATTCCTAGCGAGGGGTAGTAATTTTCCAAAGCAGTGCAATTATGAATTACATAATGTGGTTCAGGCCCTACCTAAAGGTCCAAATCAAAAGTTTAGCGCCAGGAGCGTGTTTTTTTGACCTCTAGCAGTTATGCCATAGGGCATTTTGTGTTGCTTAATATCCATATGAAGCTGTTGAGAATAGTTATTAAGAGATTTGTGGTCAGGTGCCATCAATATGCTGATAAAATAAACGCAGCTCTATTTCTCCACAACATCTGAATCACAGGAGGCTGTGCAGGCCCTGGACCAGGGGATGCTGGGAAATTAACTAGGCTTGAATCCTGGCAAAATGAAGGTTTTAGGGGTAAGTGGTTCTTGTGTCTGAGAAACTGGCTGATTTCCCATGCTGGATGGGGCAGCACCTCCTCTGAAGGAGCCCCCACAGCCTGGGGACTTGCATGGGGGTTTTCGCTTGGGAACCACACTGCAAGGGATGTTGTCAGCCCCATGTTCAGTGCTTGGGGAAACTAGAGCTGACAAAGTGGTTGTTTGTCGCCTCCCGTCCATTGACAAGGACAGGAGAAACAAGGCTGAAGTTTGCAAGTGTGACTGTTTTGCTTTGCTGCAGTTGCTTGCAAAATGTAGTTTTGTTTCTCCCCTCTGTGCCATATGATGGGGGAAGAAGCAAGGCTGCTTAGCGCTGGGTTGGGTCCATGAGAGGCAGAACCACACCCAGCACTAAATAGGACCTGCCTTCCTCACATCAGCTCATCATCAGGGGTGTGATCCTGCTTGGTCCAAATGCACTTAATTTAAATACATGGAGGGGCAGACTGAATGGTATTTTCTGTTGCTCTGACTTATGCACATGGAGAGGGGCAAATGCACTTGATCCACCTTCAGCTTCCCTGGGATGCAACGTGCAAATGTAGTCTACATGCATAAAATCTAACATACATAGGCCCATTCCACCCCCCCAGCGGACATGTGAATCTTTAAACAATGAATATCATGTTAAAGAAGGATGCAAATAGCTTACTCCATTCAGAGCAGGTGGTCTCATCCCACACATACCCAAAATTTAAACACAATTTAAATGGAATGGGTTTATTTTTGAATAGTAAACATTACACAGTGATCATTATTCACATTTAATAAATAATGCCGCCCGAATTATATGCACTGTATTGTTTTTCTTCAAATCAGAAATTAGCAATGATTTTCTATATATAGCCACAAGAAAACTTAGCAAGATTCCACTATCCCATATAAAAATAATTTCTTCAGTCCAATGCAAAGGTATATGGAATGCTAGGAAGATTCTCTTTAATAAATTATGTAGTTGCAAACAAAGTCAACAGTCCCTTTACAAAAGAAACTATTTCATTGCCTCCTAGTTTAGATTCGCCATAGACTCTGTCCACAAATGATATAGGTACCTATTAAAAAAACAAAACACAAAATTATTTTAGTTTTAACATAACAAGTTCAAGAAGTAATAGAAAGAAAAAAGGGCCACTTCAGCTCCATCTAGCATCATGTCCAGAATAAAATCTGCTTTGGTGAGAAGGTATGAAATGATGGCACCTATGTTATCATAGCCATTTTCACTCTCAAAACCTAGTTCTAATCCAAAGCATCTCAGCTACCATCTCCTGTAAAAGCATGTTCCTAGTGTGCATGACTGGATCTTGCATGTGGTGGCAGAAGCTCCAATGGCTCAGAAGAATAGTTAAGGCTCTCCTTTCTCTTTGTGGTTAACATGGTCTTTCAAGCAGTGGCTGAAAACTTTTCTGTTCACTCAGGTTTTTGACAGCATTTTAATCTGACGATTTTCTGCAGCAAAATGTCCTGCTATGTTATTCTGTCTGTTATGTTGTTTTAATGATTTAAATTGTTTTGTTGTATGTTTGTTTTTTTAAAGAAACATTTGTGTTGGACCCCAGGGTGGAGTACAAGAAAACAGCATAAACACTAGATTAGAACAATAACATCAGCAATTACAGGAGACATAAAAAGTAATTACAGCAGGCATAAAAAATTACTTCTCTGGCTTACACTCCACCCACAAACACCTGGTGAAAAGAAGACTTGAGAACAAAAAGACATCAATGAGGGATACACCCCCAAAGGGAGGGAGTTACACAGATCTGGTGGTACTGCAGAGGGGGTCCTATCTCGCATCACCACCCAATAAGCCGTATTTGCAGATGTCAATGCCTGGATGAGCAGATATAGGGAGAGGTCCTCTTTCAGCTTTGTAAGTTAAAGTCAAGGTCTTGAATTGGGCATAGCTGCAAACAGCCTGGCAAAAATATTATTAAAACTCTGTTCAAAAGGCAGGGTATAAATCTTTTAAACAAAGGGAAAAGCTGAGACAAAATCCTGTTTGGCTTTCTTTTCAGCATCCCCATCTATGTGGTGGTGGGTTTTCCATATTGCAGCAGAATTCATCACCATCTCAACAGTAGTTAAAATAGTGTTATAACTGCAATTAGTGTTATACTTCCAAGGGATACATACTTGGGCTACAATCCTACACACACACTAGCCTCAGACAACAATTGCTCTTGTAGCACCTTAAAAACTAGCACACTTTATTCTAGCATGATGCATGAAGTGTAATTCTCAGTTGCCGGTATATACGGTTGTAAATAGTGGGATAAGGGGGAAACAAAATGCAAAAAGTACAAATACCGGCAATTCAATTGAGAGCTAATATATGCACAATAAGTAGAGTGACCCTTTACAAAAGCAGTGACAGGTGTTATCTGGAAGTAGCATAATACTTCCACTGAATGCAGGAAATATTCAATGATAAACGTGCATAGGATCGCACTGTTAGGGGAATTAGCACAGTCCTATGAACAGAATACTAGACTTGATCTGGAGATGCATGTGAATTCATATAGCCCTGAGAAAGTTACTACCTCTCATCCTGAGCGCCTTATCTGTAATTTGGGAACAATACTAACCTACCTCACAGAGTTGCTGTGAGAACAAGAGAGGCAAATGTGACTGTATATACCTTCTAAGTGTTAAATAAGATTACCAGTAAGCCTAACATGCATTTTATTTTTGTAGCAAACATATTGAAGTGCTGCTCCTTTAATAACTATATTGCACAAGGTTCTAATTCAGTAGCTATTCATTTAAATATAGTAAACACTGATTTGCAGTGCTTTAGAATGCCAGCTATTTTCACTATACTGAAGCAGGAACTTTAACATTCCAGTGTGTAAGACTATATGTTAAATAATACCCAAGGGCCCAAAGTCAGACGGTGGAATCCACAGAAAGTCTGGCTAGGTACTCTCAGTTGGCATACTGAACCAGAAATCAGCTGGCAGGCAGAAATGGAAAAAACCACGCTTCCCACACACATGCCGCTCTGCCAAACATGAGTTGTTGCATCTCTAGGCAATAGTTTCTTCTGCCAATGGAGAGCCAAAGGCAGAGGCTTGTCTAGTACATTTTCAGTTGCTTCACCGACAACAAGGGCACAGTCTTGAGACAGAATTGCTAAAGAATCTGGGACTCCTACTGGAGGCTCTTGCCAGTGCAGGAAAAAGCAGCTTGGAATGTAGTGGAATGAGACAGTCTAGAACGCTTATGCTAAAAAATAATCTCATAAAACATGTTTATTTTCTTAGCAGTCTTGTGCCTGTTTGGGAATCCTAAGAAACCAAAAAAGAAGTACAATTTTGAAATCTGTGATTAAAATCAGTGCAGTTCTGAAAGGTTCAGTCCACTATCTTGATTCAAAATGGTATCTAAGCATAGATAAAAACCTGCTCCTTGATGTCAGGAACCATCATGCAAAATTTGGTTACATAGGACGAGATTCAACTGCCCTGTTCTGCTACTGGAAGCCAGTGCAATGGGGTTCCCCTATTCCCTCTCGTACCCCACGCCTCCCCCAAATCCATTCTGAAGGATTGGGAGAATGTCCAGAACAACACATTGGGAGCCAAGGGGAGATCATTCCATAGGGCAAAGCAGAAATGGAAGGAATGATTTCCTTAGCACTACAACTGAATTTCGCCTGGTATCTTAAGAGATGTCCAAATGCATAGTGAACAAACAACTTTCCAAAATACAGAGCAGAATCCACAACAAAGGCAGGCCACCATGTTTGTGTGAGGGTGCCAAGAAGAGATTTTCATCTGCAAAAGAAGCACCCACACCTGCTGTTGTTTAAAGCTTGTTAGAATAAGTAATGACTGTTGAAGTTAGGTACATATTAGGTAGACATTTGTTAATTAGGGCTTTCCAGTGTACTATGGCATAGATAGGGATTAACTTTTATCCCTAATTCATTAATAGCAATTAAGTTGACAGTCCAAGTCTAAATAGTTGCTGGAAGGTTGGAGAGAACTAACTCGTAGTTGCATAGTTTCTGTATAACTGATCTGAATTAGGGGTTATGACTGGAGATCATTGGATTATTGGCTCAATTCAATACATTTTTGTGAACACATGGAACTCAAGCGGGTACCTGTCTCAGTACAGGATGTTAAACAAATTAAATATTCACATTTTTAACAGCAATTACCACAAGCCTACATTTGTACGTTGCTGACTGCCAAGCTCCTCACAGCATTACATAATTTGTGTAATTTCTGTCACAATATTAGATTTAGTAGTTCTCAGGCTTATTACACCTCCTGGGCCATTTTGCAGCTGTTAGCCAATTATTATTCTATTATCCATCAGGTAAATTTATAATATTTAAAAAGTAGTGTTTGTGATTTAACATTATTTACCTCTCCAACAGAGAAACCCAGTTGTCTGGCCCGGACAATCATTTCCATCTGGAAAACATATCCTTTCGAGACGCATTTCTCCATCAGTTTTTGTAAAACATCTTTTCTATATAACCTACAGAGAACGTACATAAAATCAAACCCTCTTGAAATATTTCCGTTATACAAACACTCCACAACTGCAGTCTCTACTCCCAAAATTAAACAAGTTTTACCATTTCAATCCATGTCTGACGTTATTATCCATTTCAAATTGACCATTAATTTTATTGCTCATCTTTGAAAGCTGAATGCAACTTTGGAAGCAACACACCTGAAGCTGCCTGTTAAGTCGGATGCACCTGGCCGCAGTAGAACTTGAGTGAGGAAGTTGGCGCCACGGCTGCCAAGAAAGATAAGGAGTTTTGGTAAACATTCAGAATCCAATGTTAAAAAATCACAAACTGTTCTATAGATGGGATTTCACTATACAATGGTACTTCGGGTTACATATGCTTCAGGTTACATACGCTTCAGGTTACAGACTTCGCTAACCCAGAGATAGTGCTTCAGGTTAAGAACTTTGCTTCAGGATAAGAACAGAAATCGGGCTCCGGCGGCACGGCAGCCAAAGGAGGCCTCATTAGCTAAAGTGGTGCTTCAGGTTAAGAATGCACCTACGGAACGAATTAAGTACTTAACCCAAGGTACCACTGTAATAACATTGGCCTGATTCAATACAAATGCATAATTTGGAAGAGTTTGCTAATTCACATCAAGCCAAGAAAAGAAGCATGTAGAACAAAAAAGATTTATCTATCCCAGTTTGTAAATTGTTTATATATTGCCAAACACAACCAGGAGAATTACAAGAATAAAAGATAATCAAATCTCTGCCCACAGGTTTAGTATCTACAAAGTAGGACGAAAACAAAAAATGCTATTACCCTAGGATGAAGCAAGAATGAAAGACTAATCTGGAACAGTACAAAAGGAGGAAGAGGAGAGTTAATAACAGAACTCAGAATCATCCTGTGTGGCTTTTTCTATCACAGACCTTGAATGATGGAAGAAGTAGCTACCAACCTGATCAATTTTCGTTTCAAATCCCACCCATGCACACCTCCATTTCCTTTATATCGCGTTCCAGACACAATGTCAAAGTTACCTTCTTTCTGTGTTCTATGTAAACATTTGAGAGGAAGAGGGAAACACAATTACATTAACAAAAACCTATTAACTTCCAGTAATCTAGGTCCGATTTAATACAATAAATTCAGCTTAAGGAAGGCACCAAGTTGAGAAGGGGAGAAAAAGGGTCCATTTGTGACTGGCAGGTCTAGGCTGTAGTAAAAGGGAGTAATTTCAACTGGGAAACTAATCCCTTTTAATTCTTCCCATCTTACGTTTTTCCAGTTTGAGGACCAGACAAAAAGCAACAATAACAGAAGAATCAACATTTTAATAATTTTCTTTGTTCTACTATGCCTCCTCCAGTCCCTCACTGTTTTAAGCACACAAAACACTTGTTTCCATAAAAATAGTGGAGAAAAAGGGGTGGGGAGCAAGACTCAATAAATACTACATGAAATGTAATCATTTTCATTTTCTAAGCTATCACTATCAGTTTCTGCTTCTTCATATGTATCAAACGATGACAAGTTTGAGGTCAAGTCAAGAGGACAGAAAAGACAGAAACAGATCCGCCAATACGTCAACAAAAGGAAGTCCAGAAGCAAAGAAAACCCTGAATTCTCCCTTCTCTTGTGACAACGACAGTGCCCCCTAGAGGCAAAAACAATTCTTGCTCTTGCATTTGAGAGTTGTTCTCTAGGTGTACAGGAATCTGATACTGTTCATAGTTTTACATAAAAGTTTACCTGTTGCATAGTTTTTAGAAATCATTCTGGGGGAGTATGCTTATGAAAACATAGTCTTAAAAACTTTATTCACCATTCTGGAGGAAAGTATTTCATAACTCATTATTTTTCAGAAAAACTCAAAAGCATAGGCTTTCACATCTCCGTGCTGCTATCCTTGTGAAGTTTGGCAGGAATCTGACCTTGCTGCAAACTTTATCTAATTCTGGTCAAAAATTAAAGTTTAGACTCTTCTTTTCTTATTTCTTTCATTGTTCAACCTATTGCCCATTGCTAATGTACCAAATGTAAATGCAGACAGGACAAAGCATCTGTTTCACAGGAAGAAGGTTGCAGGTTCATTCCCCAATATCTCCAGGTAAGATTGGAAAGGATTTCTGCCTGAAACCCTAGAGAACTGCTGCCAGTCAGTGTAGATTATACTGAGCTAGTTGGAGAAATAGTTTGACTTAGTATAAGGCAGCTTCCTATGCACCTGGGCAATAAATGGCAAGGTCTGACTGAAATATTTAAAAAATACTAAAAATATTAAAAATACTACCCACCTGATGAACTCTGGAATGAATTTTGGCTGAAACACAAAAGAGAGATGTGGGAAAATGAAAATATACCCCAGCTCAATTCACGTTAAATAAAGAAAACTTTAAAAAGGCTAAAGAAATATATGCACAGATACAACAGAAACACTTACATGGTGTGAGAGGTCAGCATCCATAATAATAATGAAGTTTCCTGTGGCATGCTTCATTCCATGAATGTAAGCAGTCCCTGGTGTAAATGATACAAAGGCAAGATCTGTCACCCACATTCAGAATCATGTATGTGAGCTGTCAGCTACATGGCTGATTCAGTTTCTCTTTAAAGTCAACATATGGAATAAAAAAATGCCCTACATTTTTACTGAATGGCTGCTTGATCAATCTGCTATCCCACTCTAGCCTGTCCCGGGCAACAGTTAGTCACACATGCATGAATTTCAAGCGGGTACTACAACCCCAAAGTGTAGTGCATAAATGGGGATAAACAGTGTAATTTCATGGTTAGAGAAAATTGTGTAGGTTCAGCTTATTATTTAACTGGAGTTGTGATATGTTGGACGCTGTTGAAAACCAACAAATATGCCTTCCTACCCCCAGAAAGGTATATATACATATGTAAGTTTTTTCCAAGTTTCCAACACACACGCTAACCAACAGAGTTAAAGATATGATTAAACTCATGCTTTTTAAAATGGTAAACTGCCCTGGGAGTTCAAGGTCAGAATATAAAACTTGTAAATCCTCAAATTAATGAATACTTACCCAATCCAAGTTTCTTTGCTCTGGGTCTTAAAAGCTGTAAAATATCAGTGGAGGAAATGAGTAACCAATTAATTGCATTAAATGATCCATGATTGTAGGTTTTTTATTATTTCAGCTAAATATTAACATTAACACAGTTGCTCTTCTCTCAATTAGGGCTGCTACACTTCCATATTTACAGAGCAACCTGCCTTTAACATTTGGATTACACAGACATTAATTCAGATCAAAACAGTTACAGAATATAGAGCTGTAGACCAAGTTTAGAATGGTCTGCTGAAGATGGGAAATAGAGCCAAAGCTGGCTGAATCAGCTGTGCGTGGTGCTTTGTAGTCCTGACTTTGGGTCTTTGAAATCATTGCGATGTCAGGTGATTGACAGATGGTCAGCCCACCCACTTGTTGATTTCAGCCCAAAGAGCCAAAAAAGTCCCCCTCCCTTAGCGTAAAGTATGGCTCACCACCAAGCACTTCGAAATAAGGGAGGCTTGACTAGCAGGGTTAGAGCATACACCTGCCATACATCCATGCTCTCTTAGGCGCTCACATAAAAACTTCAGGGGCTTAGTGCAAGTAAGTTTGCTCATTATCAGAAATACATATTGCATTTTTTAAAAATCATGCATTTCCAATTTTTCTTAGCAACGCTTCATCAAGAGGTATTCAGCAGCATTTATAAAGGCCTTAAGACCTTTAAGGACTTAATTCTGCAAATATGAGTGGGCACAGTATCAAATGGATGAAAATGTATTGGATAATATCCAACTGAGTCGCAATCAGAGTAGAACCCATTGCAATTAATGGACAAGTAGAGTCCACTGATTTCAATGGATCTACTCAGACTACAACCAACATTGAATAGCACCCACTGTATATGCAGCTGAAGAAGCATTGCTAATACTGCACCTGGATCCCCTGATGCAGTGCTGAACATGACAAACTTTTCTGTGTGTGTCACAATGCAAAAATTATGGGGAAAGTGATATCTGGTAGATTTCTCACAGACAGCTATTAGAGCATCCTATGAGGTCAAGTGATGACAACTCTAAGAATTAGCACAACTTTATAAAGTGAAAATTAAAACTGCATCCAAATATGCTAATTCAGGAAATTTCAAACTACTCCCAATGTTGCTACCCATGTTATCAACCTGAATAAACTGGTTGATAAACAATTCAGTGTTAAGAAAACGAACAACCCATGCATTCAAATTTCATCCCTTAATGCTAATATTATTAAGCATCTTGTGTTGTAACAGCAAACAAGTCACGGCAAAAAATAAACATATGACTCACAATCTTATCAGATCCATAAATCTTTATCAACTGTTCGGCAACTTCCTGGGTCCCATCAGGACTTCCATCATCTATTACTATAATTTCGAAATCATTTCCACTAAAAAAATTGAGAATTACATTTTAAAGCCAGGTTCAAAAGTTAAAGTATATACAGTACAGTATTATGAAAGTGGGTAGGGGAACAGAGAGAAATACCCAATGCTTCCTCATCAAAAGTAAATGGTGTTATTAATTCTATTACAATGCACTCTCCTCTCAAAATGGAACTGAAATGCTTCATAGTGCCCTTGCTCCAAGTAAATACTGCAGAGTAACAGTAGGGTTTGCACTGTTGGCCAATGTTGGTTATTCATTTCATGGGTCACAGTTGCCTCAGGCATTTGCCTGATTCAGAAACTGAATGATTAGAATCCTAGAAGTGGAAGGGACCCCAAGGGTCATCTAGTTCAACCCCTGCAATGCAGAATCTCAACTAAAGCATCTATGATAGATGGCCATCCATCATCTGCTTAAAAACCTCCAAAGGAGGAGAGTCCATCACCTCCTAAGGGAAGCAGTTCTTAATGTCAAAAAGTTATTCCTGATGTTTAAACGGAATCTCATTTATTGTAACTTGAATCCATTGGTTCAAGTTCTAGCCCCCAGAGCAGGAGAAAACAAGCTTGCTCCATCTTCCATGGGACAGCCCTTTAGCTATTTCAAGATGGCTATTGTATCTCCTCTCAGCCTCTTCTTTGGGCTAAACATCCTCAGTTCCTTCAACTGTTCCTCATTAAGGATTGATTTCCAGACCCCTGATCATTTTGGTCACCCTCCTCTGCACATGTTTCAGCTTGTCAATAACCTTCTTAAATTGTGGTGACCAGAACTGGATACAGTACTGGCCTGACCAAGGCAGAATAGAGTGGTACTAATACTTTCCTTGACCTGGACGCTATACTTCTGTTGATGTAGCCTAGAACAGCATTAGCTTTTTGTGTGTGTTGCTGCATCACACTGTTGACTCGTGCTAAGCCTGTGGTCTACCAAGACCCCTAGATCCTTTCCACAAATACTACTGGCAAAGAGTAGTATTTCACAAATACTACTCCAGGTGTCCCATTCAAGAGATCTGGTCCTTAAAGCCAGCATTCCAAATAAGTAAGTTACTACTCCATAAATAAAGCTATCAGATTGGATTTTGGCTCTTGATCAACACGCAATAATGTGCTTACAGCTGGTGAAAAATCATGTTTCAGAAGTTGCTGGCAACCTACACACCGCTTGCTCCGTCTGTGAAAACAGGCTGAAAATTTTCACCATAGGCAAGAATCCAAAGACTGCTTAATGAAAACCTACAAAATCTACACTCTGACACTTACTCACTTACAGGTACACATAAACCGGTCTATAGATTGCCTTGAGACAGTGGTTTAGAAGGTGATTAATAAATTGATTTTCATAATAATATAGGAATGTCCCTGGAAAATCACCATCCATTTTACATGCAGATGGGGGGAAATAATGTTTAGGTTTCACTCCTATCCTAGACACACTTGCTTGGAAGGAAATCTCACTTGGATACGAAAGAAAGTTTGCTTCCAAGTAGACATGCATAGGCTTGTGCTGCCAGGCTTTAATCCTATGCACATGCTCCCCTAAGTGTGAAAACCCCATTGGACACAGTGAGGTTTACCTGCAAAGTCCTAGCTTTTCTAAAACAACAGACAAAAGTCATGTCTAAACATATTCTATGGGGGCGTAATGGGTCTGACGCATCCTTAAAAACCTAGTTATATGGTGGTGCCTGAAACAAACGAAGCAGATACAGTACATCTTTTACCCCTGGAAGTTAAGCAGACCCAACACCATCATGCTCTTACTTCGGGGTACATATACCACGGACTCACAACCCCCAACACCTTTAAAACGGCCTCGGGAGAAAAGCTTCTCCCCACGATATGGAGGATTCTAATTCGCAACGGCGACGATGGGAAACGGACCGGGGGTCTGGAAGATGGGGCTAGTTATTCCAGATTAACTAACGCGGAGTACAGGAACGGGGCAGATTTTTTTTTGGGGGGGGGGAGCTCGTTAGCGCTAGGGGCTTTTTTTGTATATAGTTAAGCCGCTGAAACGAAACAAGTCCCCTCCCCTCAGTCACCTCTGCTCGAAACTCCTCACCAGCAGCCACACAATGAGCGGCAGGTTCTCGCGCTCGTTGTAGGTGGGCAGCAGCACCGAGTACTTGTCCCGGGAGGCGGCCATGATGGTGGCGGCGGAGGAGGAGGCGGAGGCCTGGCAAGGGCCGAGCCGACGTCGCCTGCGTACCAACCGGCTGCCTCAGCACCGAAGAGCCGCGGAAGCGGAAGAGGCGAGGCCTCCGCTCCCTCCCTCACAAACACCCGCGGCTCGCCGCTGAGGCGTTTCTACCCTCTCCGTGAGGTGCTGAGGTAAATCATGGCGGCGGAAAAGCGCGCTGAGGGGAGCGTGTTGGGAGGCGGCGGCGGCGAGTTCCAGGAGGCGCCAGGCCCGCTGAGCCGGCTGGACATCCGGCGCTACTCCCGGCAGCTGGTTCTCCCGGAGCTGGGCGTGAGCGGCCAGCTGCGGCTGTTGGGCTCCTCGGTGCTGGTGGTGGGCTGCGGAGGGCTGGGCTGCCCGGTGGCTCAGTACCTGGCGGCGGCGGGCGTGGGGCGCTTGGGCCTGGTGGACCCGGATGTGGTGGAGCTGGACAACCTCCACAGGCAGGTGCTGCACCGGGAGAGCCGCCTGGGCACCCCGAAAGCGCGCTCGGCGGCCTCGGCGCTGGGGGAGCTCAATTCCCGGGTGCGCTGCGTGCCTTACGAGCTGGCCCTGTCGCCCAGCAACGCCCTGCAGCTGGTCCGAGACCACGACGTGGTGGCCGACTGCTCGGACAACGTGCCCACCCGATACCTGGTCAACGACGCCTGCGTCCTGGCCGGGAAGCCCCTGGTCTCCGCCAGCGCCCTCAGGCTCGAAGGGCAGCTGGCGGTGTACAACCACCGAGGGGGCCCCTGCTACCGCTGCCTCTTCCCCAAGCCGCCCCCTCCGGAGACGGTCACCAACTGCGCCGACGGAGGGGTCCTGGGGGTCGTGCCTGGCATCCTCGGTACCCTCCAGGCCTTGGAAGTGATCAAGATCGCCTCGGGCATGGGCGCCACGTGCCACGGGTCCATGCTGCTCTTTGACGCCCTGGAAGGCAGGTTCCGCCACATCAAGCTGAGGCCCAGGGACCCCAGGTGCGCCGTGTGTGGGGACCACCCCACGGTGACCGCCCTCCAGGACTATGAGGAGTTTTGCGGGTCATCGGCAACGGACAAGTGCCGGGCACTGCACCTGTTGAGCGGCGAGGAGAGGGTGTCCGTGGAAGAGTACAAAAGGGTCCTGGACAGCCGGGCTCCTCACGTGCTGGTGGACGTGCGCCCGCCGGTGGAAGTGGACATCTGCCGCCTGCCGCATTCCCTTCACGTGCCCTTAAGTAAGCTGGAAGGAGGAGACGAAGGATCCTTGAAGTCCTTGCAGGAGAGGATACATGAAGCGAGGCAAGGGGCGGACGACAGCACGGCTCTCCCCCTTTACGTGGTCTGCAAATTGGGAAATGACTCTCAGAAGGCTGTGCGAATATTGCAGGGGTTGTCTCAGAATGGACTTGGTCCCATTTCTGTCAAGGATATCAGGGGAGGGCTGATGGCGTGGGCTAGCAAAATCGACGAAGAGTTCCCCCAGTATTGATGTTTTCTAAGAGCGATAGCGTTTTGTTTTTATTCAAGTGTTTCATTGATCACTCTCGTGGGTGAAAATATTTGTAATACTCCTGCAGAAGACTTTTTGGAATATGTGAAATTTCTTTTTTAGGAAAAAAAGTTATTATTATTATTATTATTATAAAAGACAAATGTGTGTGTGCGTCAATTTGTTAAAAAGTCGTATGGGGTTGTAGCCGAAGCTAGTCATGGTCAGAGTAGACCCAATGAAATTAATGGACCTCACTGACTTAGGCCTTTTACTTTTAATGGATCTACTGATGAGAAAATCTTAGATGCAACTCACAGCGTTTCAGAAGAATTGCTTCCATAATAAGCTGATTTATTTACATCTTTACTTTTGAATCTCTAGTACTTTTACTTTTACTAGTAATGATGCTTGTCTCAAGCTGCGACAAAAGCCAAATCAAGGTATATATCAGGTTCCATTTATGTATCGTCTAATACTTTTGAGGGACGCGGGTGGCGCTGTGGGTAAAACCACAGTGCCTAGGACTTGCCGATCGTATGGTCGGCGGTTCGAATCCCCGCGGCGGGGTGAGCTCCCGTCTTTCGGTCCCAGCTCCTGCCCACCTAGCAGTTCGAAAGCACCCTTAAGTGCAAGTAGATAAATAGGTACCGCTTTATAGCGGGAAGGTAAACGGCATTCCGTGTGCTGCTCTGGTGCAGGCTCGCCAGAGCAGCGATGTCACACTGGCTACGTGACCTGGAAGTGTCTGCGGACGGCGCCGGCTCCCGGCCTCTAGAGTGAGATGAGCGCACAACCCTAGAGTCTGTCAAGACTGGCCCGTATGGGCAGGGGTACCTTTACCTTTACCTTTACCTTTAATACTTTTGAGAGCATTGAACATCACTGATCCAATGAACTTTGAAAATGGCAGTCTCCCCTTCACTTTTCTTTATCATCTCCCTTGTGTGTCTTTAGTACGGTAATTATTTTGCTTAACAAAGCTGAGAGAGAGCACTGTTCAACTTTCTCATGTGTTCCTTCTTCCCCTCTTTGCTGCATCCCACTATATCAATTTGGATGCCATTTGCTGCCTCTACATCTTGGAGAATATTTGCTCCTGAGTCCTATTGGGTGTATGGGGTTTACATTTTGCACACATGCTTTGCTTTCTCCCACACACTATTGCTGGAAACTTTTATATCTAGCACTTCATCTCTTTCTTTAGCTTCAGACTCTCCATCTTTTCTTTATGACCTACTTGGTTGTGAGCTATAAAATCATGTGAGAGAGGCATTCCTAAATAACTTGGAGGAAGACATTTATATAACCAGTAACTTGAGGTTTCCCCCCTCAGATCTCCTTGAACCCAACTAGTAGTGGATTTTGGAAAGAGCAATTTTCTGTACAAGAAGAAGATGGTGTCTGTTGTGTACTATAGTATTCCTCTCCATGCCTGTACTTCTGTACCGGTGTACAAAATTCCTCTGGCATGAAGTTCAAAGCTCATATGTTTACTCAACTAACAGATCTTGGGAGAATGCTTACAGAACATGTGCTTCCTCAGTGCTGCAAAATAAATACATAAATCAAAAATAATTTGGCACACTGAACATATAAATGTATTTACAAGCATTTGCGTTGCTTTTTTCTGTGTTCAGAATTCATGATGTCAAACAGATCTTGGAGAGTTGGGACAGAAAATAGGGTGAAACAGCTGTGCAATAAAGGTCACAATAGGAGGGAGATTGAGAGCCATGTGATTATTGATAGTTGAACAGATACTGTCCACACTCCCCCCACCCCAAATATTTCTTTGCAGACACAGGCGTTAGATATATGAAGATAAAGATGGAGTTTTGGGAGTCCTTCTCACTTCAGTTGCTGCTTGCTATAGAATTTATTATTCCCAAATAATCTTTTTTTAAGTATCCGATTATGAGTTTAAGTAATGAACTTTTACACAGAGAGAACTTTAAAACATTAATATCCCACCTCGGTCAGAATAATTCTTGAGGCAGCTGACAATATGAAAGCATGCCATAATCAATAGAATACTACAATAAAATTTAAACAGAAAAGCATATCTAGTCTTTTAGATTGAAGTACTGAGCACCATGCATGCTAATGGCACTGTGTCTCCTGTTATACAGTATGCCTTTACTGTTCTTGTCCCCTTTTCATATACTTACTAGCTATGACTGATCCTGTTTCTAAATGAAAAGAAATAGGGCTACTTTTTGTAGGGTGGAGTGCATGTGTATTAGAAATTCAATCAAATCTATTCTGGACACTTTAGAGCAGGAGTTTTCAACCCTTTTAAGTTCACAGCTCCCTTGACCAACTACATTCTTTCTGTGGCACCCCTGTGGGGCTCAGGAGCCCAGTTATGTCCTCCCTTGCCTGCTGAGCTGGCAGCCTCTTACCCTTTTTCAAACACCCTCCCTTGTGGAGTGTTCCCTCAGCCTCAATCTCCCCTCTCCTTGGGAGTCTTCCAGGCAACTGCCACAGCTACCCCCAACTGCCTCAGCTCCTGGCAACCCAGAGGTACCATTTGCCTGGGGAGCTTGTAGCCAGGGCTGCTGCAACAAACAGCTGTGCAAGTCTTTGAAAGGCAGGGATGGGAGAGGGCATCAGAGGAGGGAGGGAAGGAAAGAGCAACAGAGGCCAGTGTTGCCTGCAGCACCCCTGACCATCATTCAAGGCAGCCCAGGGTGCCACGGCACACTGGTTGAAAACCACTGCTTTAGAGAACATGATAGTGGTATTTAGCCAAGCTATGGGAGATTAGGGGAAAATACAAAGTGATATGGATGGTACCTGACTAAGTCATCTTGGAGTAGATAATTATGATCAGTGGACATGTTAATTATGACTAACTGAATCCCATTGATTTCAGTGTTTCTACTTGCACTCTGACTTGGATACCACTCTATAAGGCTTAACTGTAAAATGGGTAATGTTTCTAACAGCTTTAATAGGCTGTGATATTACATTCATTCTTCCTTCCTCTTGGTGCCCTTATCCAGCATGCTAGAGATTTTTGACATGTGATGCAATTTTATAGTTGAAGCTGAACATACCTTACACACACCCTCCCCATTATTTGTCTGCATGACCTTAGATGAATGCTAGGATATATGTGTAATAAATAACATAATCTCAACAGTCCAATCAGTTGATCTTGCTAATTTAGACATTTGTGTAATTAAATGTCTAGGTTCAAGAAACATGGCCTAACTAGGCTGCAACTCAAAATCATGTTGCAATCTTAGATTTATATCACTACAATTACATTTCTGAGAAACCATTGGCTCTTATGGTTGATTTGAATGTGTGTTTTCATGTTTGCTATTGGCATTCGTGCTTTCCATATTACATTTTGTACTTGTAGATCTACACTGGCGATTTCTACAGACTTTTGTTATAATGTGGCTAATACCACCCATTGTGCACATCTTGTAGCAAGCCTGTACCTCTGCAGTAAATTCCTTGGTAATGACTGGTAGACCAACTCTGCATTACAAAGATGCCTGCAAACATGCAACACCAACCCTGCTATGTGGGAATTCCCTGCAGAAGACTGCAGTGCCCGGAGACAGGCAGTCAGGTCGTGCATCCATAGTGACCAGAGAAGGAATGACTGCAGCAAGGAGCGCAGAGAAAATAAACACCATGGTGCTTTTGCAGCAGCACAACAGGATGTCTTCCTATGTGACTGCTGCAACAAAACACATGCCTCCTGTGTCAGTCTCTACAGCCACAGCAGGAACTGTACCCTTCCAGCTGCTTGACTTCACCCCAAAAGGCTCATTCCTCCATTATCTTCCAAGACAGATGGATGGCAGCAGCAATGACTGGCAGTAACCTGGACACTTCTTAGTGTGATTCAGCCCACACATGAGCTGGCTCTATGGCTGTTGTGGAAAACCCTCACATACATACTAACAGCGGATTTACATCATGGGAATAGTATAGCATGTAAATCTGCCTGTAGTGAAATCTAGTGCAAAGTTGCATTTTAAAGTTTGCAGAGTTAAATCAATGTGTGCTAGGTGGCGCTGCAGGGTAATACATGATTATGGTAACTTTGCATGGCGGGAACCTCGATACACTGGATGAGAATGAGCCGCTTCGTTTTAGACAGTTCTTTTGAGAGGACTGGAATTTTGTGCAAATCATATAAAATCGACAGCAGCAATTTGGTACATATACTTTAGCAGTTCAAAAGTGGCACATAATGACAGGCTGCAGACAGTTAAAAAGAGAGGGAAAAGCAAAGCAAAAAGTTTCTGTGTTGCCTGCATTCATTTCAAGTGCGGTGCTGCTGCAGGTGGCCATGCAGATTTCATTAAAATGAATGGACAGTGCTAACTAGCACAGGCATGATAGGATCACAAACATGCTGGTTAATTTTCAGGCCTTTGGATATTCAGAATGCTTCTCCAGTTCATGTCCCATTAGGGGAATAATTATCCTACCTAAAATTACCCAGTACTTAAAGCATTTTAGTTTTTAACTTTCAAAGAAAATTGGGGAGGTTTCTTAAAGAATCAGATTGTTTCCTGTATTTTCACCTTCACCACAAAATGTAAAGAATCAGATTTTCATGCTGTGCCCCCTCCCTTAAAGCATCAGGATTATCAGTCCTGATTAAAGTACTTTTCTACCAATCCAGGGGGGAAATGCAAATTGAGCTTTCAGAGGTCCCCCCCCCCCCCAGTTTCTGGAAAGATTAAGTATATAACTCAAGCATTACTGACAAACATTGCTGACACACCTTCAGATCTTAAATAGCTAGAACAATTCTTTTGCTCAGTTCCTGACAATCCTGATCATCCTGCTTTATCCATCTGTTACAGTGCAAAGTTAATCTCCCAGTCTTTGAGGTTAGTCTCAATGGGACTTGTCCCTCTTCTCTTTCTGGAATCTATAGTTAGTATCCATCCATCTGGGGATGCTAGCCAGATCCAAGACAAAGCCACAAACAGTGCCCATATTCCTACTTCATGCTGATTCGTGCCTAACAATAAAATGACATACAAAACTATGCCTTAAGAATGGTGTGTTTTAGCGCCCTCTTGCTGAATCCTTGGACAGTTGGAACTCAGTATAATTGCATCCATTCTCCCATTGCTTCACCTTTCGCCCAGACTCTACCTTAATCTTCCATTGATGAACACTTGCTCCTTGCTCACATATGCTTCATGCCAGGCTCTGGGCCCAATGAACTTATTCTGTTCCTGCTCAGATTCCTTGCCTAGAGCAGTTTCTAATGCTGCAGCACTGCTGGCACAAGGAACTTGCATGCGGGCAACAGGACTTCCTCTCTTGCACCCTCGAAATAAACTGGGGATTGAGGAATGCACACTAGGAAGAAGAAATGGAAGTACCATTGTGCCCATGGAGCTCCACTGCATTTTATTGTAAATTGTTCATCTTTGGATGAAGGTTGGTATAGAAATAACAACAACAACAGGATGCAACCACCTAGTGTTCGACCATTGCTCCTTCTCCCCTTTCTCCTCAAAAGTAAATGCCAGGATGTGATGTAGGGTAAATTCCTTCTTATCCCTCCCTGCTGCTCTATAATTTGTACTGTGGAAAACCAAGCTTCCTGCACATGTATTACTCAGCATAATGTACTTGCTCAGCTAACTGTGAGCTTTCCCCTGCTCTCCGTACTTCTCATAGAGCAGTGGGACTAGAAGTCCTGATTTTATTGAAGTCAGCTGTAAAGGTTCTTTTGATTCCAGTACTGCTAGTATATAAAATTCAGCACCTCACGAGCCTTGTTAACAGATAACAATGCTGTCCTCGGGAACGGCGTAGAAGCGAATGTTAAGCCAGCATGCTCGCTATAGGCAGTATCTGAAAAACATGCTGGATCTCAAAACAACAAAGAGGATCGTAAAAATTATGCACTTTCATAGACACTCCAACAGGCCTAGTTTTTTCGTTTCTCTCCCTGTTTCAAGTACTCGCTGTTCCTTTCCCCCCTCATTTGGGAAACAGCTGAGGATTTCTTTTAAAAATAATGTTTGCTCAAATATGCAGTACAGTTGCCGTTCTTGGGGGGCTCAGCTCCCTTACCCTGCTCCCTAGAAGCTTAATCTCAGTTTGACAGATGCACCTTGACCCCAGTGCACATTGTGAAAATGGACACACAGAGACACAGAAATGCCAGTGCTTCTATATTCCTTATCGCTGCCTGTCTAGACAAGTTTAAGCTGCAGCTATTTTGTAAGTAGGTCTATATGTTCTACTGAACGTTATTAAGTTTACTCGAGCCAGTGTGTTATATTGGTCAGAGTACCAGGCCAAAAGGGATGGAAGAGACCCTGGTTCAAGACCCCACCTGGCTTTAGTTGAGATTCCTGCATTGCAGGATGACCCGCGGGGTCCTTTCCAACTCTGCAGTTCTACCTACTTCACAGGGTTCTTGTGAAGATACTGTGGAAGAGAACTCTGCACAGCACCTTTACCTCCTTGGAGTAAAGGCAGGAAATAAATGGAACAAATAAACTGGCACACTCAGTTCTGCACTGCTTCATAGGTCAGGCTAAGTAAATTTTTAATGAAACAGAACAGCAGCCAGAGGTGAACGGTGGAGTCCTCTGATAGTCAAGCTTGGCGGTGTTGTAAAATATGCAGATTTCACCTGCGAAATGTTAAAGGGTATATTCTTCTGGGATTCAAGCAAAGTGTTAAAATGAGCCACTTTTACTCGCCAGATTTAAAAGGAAGTAAGAAACAAGGAGGCAAGGGCTGATAAACTTTTAAAAAGTATCATGATCAAGAGACTTAATCTAATTATGGAAGAAATTTCTGGCGCTGACTTTTACTCTTCATATAATTAGGTGAATGAATGGATACTTCTCCAAGCATTGAAAAGCCCATTAGAGCTCTTGATTAATTATCCACATGACATTATTTGTTATGCACAGAGCCTGATTAATCTTTCACTGACTTAGATAAAAAAAGAAAAGTTTGAAATAGAACTCAGAGACTATACTGGATTCATAGCTATTTCTAGGCTATGTTGCTTTATTGTCTTCTAATGGAACAGTAGAAAGAACTATCCATTCTTTTTCTTCCTACTATGTCTGCCTGCAAACAAGGTTTTTTTTGTTTTTGTTTTGTTTTTGAGCCAGGGAAGGGCAGGCTATGTAGCTGTAGAGACCAATGCAGGAGAGACATGTTTTGTTGCAGCTTGGGCAGATGAAGGTATCCACATGCACCATGGTGTTTATTCTCTCTGCATTCCTCCCAGTCGTTGTTCCTCCTCTAGTCACTGCTATAGATACAGGACCTGGCTGGATGGGTAGTGGTTAACAGATTGAGGTTGAATCATTTGACCTATCCAGGTCAGTCAGTCAAAATATGTTTTGGTTAACCCAGTAGTCTTCAACCTTTTATAATTATAAATAATTATAATTTTATTTATTTATTTATACATACATACATACCCCCACCCATCTGGCTGGGTTTCCCCAATCACTCTGTGCAGCTCCCAACAGAATATTAAAAACATGATAAAACATCAAACATTAAAAACTTCCCTAAACAGGGTTGTCTTCAGATGTCTTCTAAAAGTCAGATAGTTGCTTATTTCCTTGACATCTGGTGGGAAGGTGTTTCACAGGGAGGGCACCACTACTGAGAAGGCCCTCTGTCTGGTTTCCTGTAACCTTGTGAAGGGAGAGGGAAGGTATTCCCTGTATTTTATATTTAAGTAAATTGCTCTGATAAATTGCTCTGATAAATTGCTTGCTTTGCTGAGTTTGGAAGAGGCCCACTTCCTCTTTCTGCCGGCTAGCAGAGAGAGAGCAGCGGCTTTGCTAAGAGGCCAACTTCCTCTTTCTGCCGGCTAGCAGGGAGGCCCATTTCCTTTTTTTCTCTCAGCTAAGCAGAAATTGCAGTTGCTTGCTATATTTGGCCAGACGGTCGTTTCTTTTTTTTTGCACATGCTTCCTGCTGCAGAAACGCAAGAGAGGAGCACACGAACAAGGGAAGGAGGTGGGCTTAGCTGGTCAGATAGCCATATGCCATATAAGGAAATAAGCTTAACCTGGCCAGCTGATTGGAGAATTTGAAGAGGTGGGAAGAGATGGGCAGACTCTCAGGTATAAAGATGCTTGTTTATTTGTATCTATGGGCCAGTCTTTTGGGAACGATCCCACTGGCCACCTCTGTGCACAGATTTCAATAAAACTTTTTTCTCCAAAGAAGAATCTTTCCTGGTGCTTTTTGCTCTCTCTTCGGTCCTGGGGACGCAGGCAAACGATTCCCTGGCAAGGATAAGGCTTCAGCCTTCATTTTGGTGCGTTGGCCGGGAATCGCCCCACCCCAGGGGGCCGGGGAGGGCCAGGCCCGACCTCGGTGAACAGCCCCGGACCGGCGTTCGCGGCTCCAAGTGCGCACCCCTGCCTGTTCGTGGGGGGAGCCGGCCACACCGCTCCGGAGTGAGACACCTGGTCGAGGGAGAAAAGAGGACGGCCGAAGGAGGGGTCCGCAGCGGAACAGGTAAGCCCTAAAAGGGCGTGGTAGGAAGCCTGATCAGCTTCACCTGGCCGTGAGCAGTAGAGTGCCGCCAGGAAAGGGTCTGGCTGTGAGCAGTAGAGTGCCGCCAGAAAAGGGATAAAGGGTCTGGCTGTGAGCAGTAGAGTGCCGCCAGAAAAGGGATAAAGGGTCTGGCTGTGAGCAGTAGAGTGCCGCCAGAAAAGGGATAAAGGGTCTGGCTGTGAGCAGTAGAGTGCCGCCAGAAAAGGGATAAAGGGTCTGGCTGTGAGCAGTAGAGTGCCGCCAGAAAAGGGATAAAGGGTCTGGCTGTGAGCAGTAGAGTGCCGCCAGAAAAGGAACAAAGGAACTGGCCGTGGCAATAAGGTGCCGCCCCGCCAGACAGGGACGGGAAAAGGGAAAAGGGGAAACAGAGGTGGCAGTAGAGTGCCGCCAGTAAGGTTGGGGAAAGGGGAAACAGAGGGAAAATTATTTTGGTGTGTTTTGTGTGTTGCATGTTGGAATTATATTGGGGTGTGTTTTGTGTGTTGCATGTTGGAATTATATTGGGGTGTGTTTTGTATGTTGCATGTCAGATACTCCAGTGGCTGAATTGTCAAGTGTGGGCCGGGGCTTAGCGTCCCCTTGGCCGAGCGATTGCAGGGCTGTGCATTTCTTGGCAACGCGAGTTCGCCAAGTCACAGTCTGTAGTGTGTGGAGTGTGAAAGGATCTTAAGCCCGGTTAGGAGCGGAGTATCTGAAAAATGGGGTCTGGGGCAAGCCAACGTAGTCCTCTGAAATGCTTTTTAACCAACTGGAAAGCAGCTACGAAGCATGATGATTGGGTTCAAATTGAGAAGAGAGAGGATGAGGACATTATGTGAGGTTGATTGGCCCACCCAAGGAACTAATTGGCCCTCGGAGGGCAGATTTAATTTGCAACTAATCAACCCACTATATCAAAATATCTTGAACGTCCACCCAGACCAGATCCCTTATATTTCTACCTGGAAAATCAATGTAGAAAAGAATCCACCGTGGCTGAAAGCCTGCCGAGGCGACGCCCCACAAAATACAATTTGTGCAGTCCGACCGGCAGGGAAGTCAGAAAAGCCCCCGGTGATACCAGAGCCGGAAGGAGAAGAGGGGGAAGTCATTAAACCGCCGCCACCCTATGCTCCACCAACTGCCCCTCTAGCAAATCCCCCAGGCCCAGGGCCCCAGGACCAGGGAGGAGCCGGCCCTCAGCCTGAACCCTCCAAGGTTGATGAATTAGAGAGCGAAGAGGAAGAGAATGATGAGGAGTTTATGAAGGGACTAATTGAGTTAGCAAAGAAAGAAAAAAAGGTGGACATTGAGATTGCAACAGTATGTACAACCCTATGTGAAAGAAGTGGATGTTAGTTCCCATTTGTTGGCAGCAGCAGGATGTTCCCCAACACAAGGGAAGAAATGGCAGAAGGAATGGATAGAAGCAGCAACCAGGGTGTCCCTCCATAAGTCCCATAAGGCACAGAAAAAGGGTGGGACTGCAATGATGCCTCTACGCAGAGTGTATGACCCACCAGGCCCCCCCCAGGACAGGGTGGGGAAGCACCACCACGCACTTATACAGTCCAACATGTGCCTTTTTCAAGTGCTGATGTGTGCAATTGGAGAAATCAGAACCCTACCTTTGAGGAGAACCCAGATGATATTGCCAATGCCCCCATTATAAAGGCTGCCTTTGTAGCTCAGGCAGCGCCCGATGTTCGCTGAAAAATCCAGAAGCATAAGGGGTTCATCGGCCATGGTATGGAATGGATGTTGAAAATAGCTCAAACCACTTACAATCAGAGAGATGAGGAGGCCCAGAGAAAAAAGGAGAAGTATCAAACAAAGAAGTTGATGGCATTACAGGCAGCCACCCCCGTCCCTCAGAAAAGAGGAAATGCCCGGGGAGGAGGGCGAAGCCGTCTTGAACGGAATCGGTGCGCCATCTGCCGACAGAAAGGACATGGGAGCGGCCAACTCGGTCGTCCCCACCCCCGTTGCTAAACCAACCCCTGAATCTATTACCATAATAGGAGCCACCGGAAAATCCCAGTGGGCATCGTTTCTGCAACCAGTTACCTGCAAGTTGGGAGGCCAAGTGGTGTAACACAACCTTTTGTATATCCCTGAATGCCCTATTCCATTATTAGGAAGAGACTTGTTGGCAAAGTTGCAAGCCCAAATTACCTTTAAGCCATCGGGAGAAGCCACAATGTCCACTATGCCACTTGGGGAACTGGTTGTGGAGGCACCCCTGAGGGAGTACTGGCGCCTCATGATGGTAAAAGAAGAGGAGGGACCCATCCCCGCCAGTATTCTGGAACAAGTGAACCCCGCGGTATGGGCTGAAGGTAACCCCCCAGGAATGGCAAAGAATATCCCACCAATAATTGTGAAGCCCAAGCCATTTGCCAATCCTGTTGCAGTAAATAAGTATCCCATCCCACGAAGGGCGGCTGAAAGAGTGTAGGTGCATCTAGAGCGACTGCTCCAACATAGGATCTTGAGGCAATGCCAATCACAGTGGAACACCCCTTTGTTACCAGTGAAGAAAGAAAGCAGGCTATTATCCTGATACCAGAGCCAAAGAACCGCAGGGAACTCCGTGGCTTTCTGGGGTCTGCAGGATTTTGTAGGATATGGATATTTAATTACAGCATCATTGCCAAGCCTCTACATGAGTCAACCAGAGGAACTGAGAGAGACCCCTTTGTTTGGAGCACAGAACAACAGCAAGCCTTCGTGGATTTGAAGAAGGCACTACAGCAAGCCCCAGCGCTTGGCATCCCAAATCCTGAGAAACCCTTTACTCTATTCGTGAATGAGTACCCTACTGAACAAAGCAGACAAATTTACTTTTGGCCAAGACACTGTTTGTGTGACCCCGCATGCAGTCCCAGCTCTGCTTGACATGAAGGGTACCTATTTCCTCTCCCAAGCAAAGATGAGAAAGTGTCAGATGTTATTGTTGCATCCGCGTTTGAAGTTTCAGGTCACCACCGCCCTCAACCCAGCTACCCTGTTGCCGGTAGGAGAAGGTGAGGAGCAGATGCACGATTGCATTGAAGTAATGGATGAAGTATATTCCAGCCGACCTGACCTCAAAGATGAAGCAAACCCCCACTGGCCTTCATGGTTTGTGGATGGAAGCAGCTTTGTTAAGGCTGGACAGCGAAAAGCAGGCTATGCAGTGGTAGCCTTGGAAGACCAAGGGATCAAAGCGCAGCCACTCCCACCTGGAACGTCGGCCCGGCTGGCATAAATAACAGCGCTCACCAGAGCCCTGACCCTAGCAAAGGGACAGAAGATAAACATTTATACTGATTCTAAGTATGCCTTTCTGACTTTACATGGCCATGGAGCGTTATGGAAGGAAAGAGGTTTGCTTACCTCCAGAGGTAACCAGGTGCCTGTTATAGAAGATCATTCCCCGCTATGGACTACCTAGGTCAATAGGATCTGACAATGGACCAGCCTTTGTCCACTCAGTTTTGCAATAACCCCCCATGCTAGTCAAAATGTGCAGTTTGATAATTATGTGCAGTCATTCTCCCGAGATTTTCTCTTTCTTAACAGGTGGACCCAGGCCCACTGCTGTTAAAGTTGCTGACCTCACCCCTTGGGTCCACCACACTTAAGTGAAGAAGGCTATCTTAGATTGGACAGTTACACCAAATCCTGATGATCCTCTGAAGCTAACCATCTCCAGAAGAGCGCCAGATGACCGCCCTGCTGGTGTCACTCCGGACGCTGACACTTCTATGCACGGATGGACAAGTGGATGGGAGGGACGCCCGCGGGCAGCGTCCCCAACGTAGAGACTTTTTTTCCAGCAAATTCTGAGGCACCGCCAGGACTTTTGATATTGCGGCCAGAACTCTTTGATATAGTCACTCCGTGTGTCAGGCCTCTGCAAGGGTGGATATATATTCCTGTGGGTGTATGTTAATATATGTAGAGGGAGAAGCCCCTTTCGGATACAGTGTGTTGGGAAGAAATCATGAGAGTATTAAGCATCCACAAGGACAGGTGGGGAAATTGGTTAAGATAATAGGCTCCTCCTTAGAGAGGTGGGACACAACCTCCCAAGAAGCAAGGCAGCTGATAGAGCACGAGTATCAGTGGGCCCTTCAGCAATAAAATAGATATGTCCCAGATAATAATGTCAGCATTTCTGCAACCATAGACCACATGGAACAATTGATAGCTCAAAATCCTTTAAAGCCCGCTGATGGTGTGGATCCGTGGAGTTGGTTGTACTCCTGGTTGCCTGACAGCAGCTGGTTTCGTCATGCTACCGTTTTCATTGCTGGACCTGTTTTAATCTTACTGCTTTTCTGCTTCTGTATGCCCTGCTTCATGCAATGTATGCAAAATATGATGGAGAAGATGATGTCCCGCATGATGGGGCCCCGTGTCATTACCCTTACTGCTCTCCTCCAAGGATACTATGAGCCCGAGCGGCCTGAACGAACCTAAGTATTAGGTTGTTCAGAAGAAGAGGAGGGAGTGAAGGGAGAGGGAAGGTATTCCCTGTATTTTATATTTAAGTAAATTGCTCTGATAAATTGCTCTGATAAATTGCTTGCTTTGCTGAGTTTGGAAGAGGCCCACTTCCTCTTTCTGCCGGCTAGCAGAGAGAGAGCAGCGGCTTTGCTAAGAGGCCAACTTCCTCTTTCTGCCGGCTAGCAGGGAGGCCCATTTCCTTTTTTTCTCTCAGCTAAGCAGAAATTGCAGTTGCTTGCTATATTTGGCCAGACGGTCGTTTCTTTTTTTTTGCACATGCTTCCTGCTGCAGAAACGCAAGAGAGGAGCACACGAACAAGGGAAGGAGGTGGGCTTAGCTGGTCAGATAGCCATATGCCATATAAGGAAATAAGCTTAACCTGGCCAGCTGATTGGAGAATTTGAAGAGGTGGGAAGAGATGGGCAGACTCTCAGGTATAAAGATGCTTGTTTATTTGTATCTATGGGCCAGTCTTTTGGGAACGATCCCACTGGCCACCTCTGTGCACAGATTTCAATAAAACTTTTTTCTCCAAAGAAGAATCTTTCCTGGTGCTTTTTGCTCTCTCTTCGGTCCTGGGGACGCAGGCAAACGATTCCCTGGCAAGGATAAGGCTTCAGCCTTCACTTGCAGTGAGGGAACTGCCAGAAGGCCCTCAGAGCTGGACCTCAGTGTCCAGGCTGAACGATGGGGGTGGAGATGCTTTAGATTTTCAGGACCCACCTTTGTGCATCTTGGAGACCCACTTCTTAATTTTTTTACAGCATATTTCTATGGTGGCTGTGCTACTGTTGTCACCCGGTTTACATTGAGTTGTGACCCAAGAGTGGGTCTTGATCTACCAGTTGAATGAAGGCCAACACTTGAACCTAGCATCTCCCAGATTGGTGACCTTCACATGTTTTTGAACTTCCGCAAGCCCCAGTCAGTATATCTAATGGTTAGGGGGTGATGGGAACTAAACTTCACCCAAATAGGAACAGCTGGTTTAACCAGTTACATCATTACAAGACTTCAGCATCTTTGCAAATAATATACAGCATTAATTTAAACTGTAGCAGAAGTGAAAACAAGCAAACAGGGTGATGGTAGGCAGTCCATATGTTTAAAGACACATCTTAATACATATGTACATTTTGACAGTTTATGGCATTTGTTGCAGTACATTTTGTTCTCAGTTTCTGTGCAGCCAAGGAAATATTGCAATTCTGACAGTAACGTATTTCTCTTGGTTAGGCAGAAAGTAAATTATTTACAAGTAAGTTATCAAAACCAGCCAAGTCATTGAAAAATTTCCTCCTGAGTTCAATCTAAACACCACAATAGAGTATATAATGATAAATGTAAAGTTTTCAGTTTGAAAGGATCTTTCTCTCTTAAGGAAACTTGTGGAATTCAGTCTTTATGAGTTGCAGTATGACCTGTTCTGGTCCAAAAGAGAAACACTTGGACAGTGGTCACAGTGGACCTTTCACTTGAAGTGTCTTTTTGGCTCTACAACATGCCAGACCTACATGCTGCTTAAGCAGTCTATCTTGCCTTTCCCTCATGTATTAAGTAGGCTGTCCACTTTAAGGACCTTTATAGCTATAATATTTTCATTCTTTTATATATAATATTTTCATTTATAAAATAATGAAAAGCATCTTTCAAAACATTGCAAAACTGCTCTGGAATTTGGGGTGGGTGGCAAGCTGCATTTAGTGATGTCACAGGTACTATCCAATAGGTGCTCTCCATAGCTATACTTTCTTCAGTTCACACTGAACCTCAGCAGACGCTTGAAGAACCAGCTTTTGAAAATGTATCCTGGTTCCTGGTGCAGAAATGCATGTTGTAGTGAACACAGTGGGGGACACTTCCTTCACTGCTCGTAAAAAATTGTGTCTGCCCTGGGCAGAGTTCTCATGCCAATGTAATATTTTCCATGTGTGTTTCTTCACAAGACTAGTTCCACAGCATGTCTGAGGAGGAACTGGCTCGAAAACAAATAAAACTATACAATGCCTTGGACAGCTCAAGACTTTGAGCACATAATTAAGCTTAATGTCAAATGTTAATTAAGCCTGGAGAGTCCTAAACATGAAGGAAATGATTTCATCCAAGGATGGACTTCAACATGCCAGGGCATGCCAACATATGTTACTAGCCTGATGTCCACCAGGGGAAGGGCTGTAACTCAGTCATAGAATGTCCCAGGTTTAATCCCTCTCCATCTCCTGATAGGGTTGGGAAAGGCTGTTGCCTGAAACCCTGGAGAGCCATGCTTAGCCAGTGCAGAACCACTGAGCTCAATGGGCCAAGGGTCTGATTTGGCATAGGGCAATTTCCTTCTCTCCCTTGAGATCTTTATTTCTGATTCCTCAGGTCCTACACTGTCACTGGGTTGTGTGGCTACTCTGGATTTTGCTCACCACCTCTTTCAGAAATTCTTCACCCTTTTTTGCAGTCTGGTGAAATAAAGGTTAAGGGACCCCTGGATGGTTAAGTCCACTCAAATTCAACTATGGGGTGCGGTGCTCATCTCCGCTTTCAGGTTGAGAGAGGCAACATTTGTCTGCAGACTGCTTTTCTGGGTCATGTGACTGGCATGACTAAACTGCTTCTGACGCAACAGGACACCATGACGGAAGCCAGAGCTCATGGAAACGCCATTTACCTACCTGCTGCAGTGGTACTTATTTATCTACTCATGCTGGTATGCTTTACAGCTGCTAGGTTGGCAGGAGCTGAGACAGAGCAATGGGAGTTCACCCCGTCACACAGATTTGAACTGCCAACCTTACGATCAGTAAGCCACGAGGCTCGGTGGTTTTTAGACCATGGCACCACCACATCCCTGCTCTGGTTGAATAACCAGAGCACTTAAAGTAGACAGAGACTGGAAGAGGGAGTATCTCGCTGTATAAGATTGAGGCCGGCATCAAGGGTCGGCATGGTTGGGAATCTGTTTGAAGCCCATCAGGAGCCACTGCCAGTGGTCAGAGTGCACAATAGAGTGAGATGGACCCAGGGTCTGGCTTTGTAAAAAAACAGGTTCCTATTCAGTCCCACTTCCTCTCAACTAAGGGGCTGAGGATACCTTACTCATGGCCTCTCTATCCCTTGCTGAATGCAGTGGGTATGTCCCCACCCTGAAGGTCACATCCCCCCCCCCACCCAAAGTGTTCATACTGACTCTGGTCAAATAAACAATAAATAATAATTGCTCTTCAGGTGTCCAGCTGCCAGGGGTCACTCACTATCGACCACAAAAGGAAGAAATTGCTGGGCACCGTTGCAGGCTCCTGTAGACATTGACACGTGGCCCCTCTGTTGCAAAATAACTGCTGTCCCCCCTCAACACACCAAATGTATTTGTGCAGTTGCTAAGGAGCAAGAACTCTGCTTCTGTCTCCAAATTTAATTTTTTTCCTCTCATGACGTTACCTTGAGAAATCAGTTCCGTCTTACACAAATGGAGGTCTCCTTGACCCCAGATGCTGAAAATAAGACTAAATCCTGTACAGCAAAATACTAATAATAAAATAAAATTGCTGCCACATAAGGTAGAGTTAGTCCTCTCTGCTGGAGGAAGGTCAACTTTGTGAAGCATCGGAAGGACTCTGCTTTTTTATTTCATAGTTGTGGGAACTGGCCGTGCTGTAAGTTTATTTAAGAATAGCTCTCCTGATGTAGATATAAATACTAATCATATCTGAGTGAACATACACACACAACACACAGAGAGAAGTGGGATTGTGCTGCTAGCCCAGATCCAGCCATTTGACATAATGGCTGAAATAGCCTCCGTGATGGAGGCTGCTCCATTAGGGTGGATGGGCACTGCCCTACTTAATCTGCTTTCTGGCAGCCCCACCTGCCTTGTCTTCTTACTTACACCCAGCCTGGGGAGTGGCAATCCTGTCAGTTTCTTAGGCCACACTCATGCCATATGTTTTAATCACTATGATGCCACTTTAAACTGTCATGGCTTCCCCCAAAGCATTATGGGAGCTGTAGTTTGTTAAGGGGGCCAAGAGTTGGGTAGGGTTAGTTTACTCCATTCTCCTCTCAGAGCTACCAATCCCTGAGTTCCCTGTGAAAAGTAGCAAAATAGGGGCCTCTGAACTCACCCATCTATTCCGCCGCCTTCCCACCCCCCGCAAATGTTGCAGCTCCTGCGGTATTACTCCTCTCAGTCTCAGTACAGTGGTACCTCGGGTTACATACGCTTCAGGTTACATACGCTTCAGGTTACAGACTCCACTAACCCAGAAATAGTGCTTCAGGTTAAGAACTTTGCTTCAGGATGAGAACAGAAATTGTGCTCCGGCAGCGCAGCAGCAGCAGGAGGCCCCATTAGCTAAAGTGGTGCTTCAGGTTAAGAACAGTTTCAGGTTAAGTACGGACTTCTGGAATGAATTAAGTACTTAACCCGAGGTACCACTGTACTCTTAATACTCTATTGTATCACTTGGTATACATTTTCATAGCTATAATAAAAATATTTTTAAAACTTCTGCAAAGGGCCTGAAGGTGGCAGTGTAAGATGCAAAAATAAGTAACACTTATTGCAGGTTCCAATTTTGCTTGGACTGCACAGTTAGGTTAGAAGGCTGCCTCCAGCCTCATTCGCACTGTCTAAAAATTTGCTTTGTAGGTTGCTTGCGCCTCCATTTCTTTTGCAGGAACCACATGGCATTTCTACTGACGAGGTGATTATGTTGGTTTATTTGAGGCTTTCCCAAGCCCTATCCTCTCTCCTTACTCCTTCAGCCTTCAAAAGCTCTCCTTGTCTTCCTGTTGGTGTGTGTGTGTTGTAAGGCATATAAAGCAGCAATGTGAGATGCAGTCTAGTAACAAGACAAAACCACAAAAATATAAAAAAACAACTAAAAGCCTTACTTTGGAATTACCCAGAGGTCCGGCGGTCCGCCAACCCCGTGGCCAGAGGGGAAAAACAATTCCAGAGACTTCTTGGTCAGAGAAAAGAGATTTATTGAGATCTGCGCAGAGGCAGCCAGTGGAGTCCTCTCCAAAGACTGGCTACGCCCAATTTCACATTTGCAAACTTTCTTATACCTTGAAAACACCCTTCCCTCCCCCAAGCTTCCCCAAAACCTTCTCCAATCAGCTGGCAAGTTTTAGCTTACTTCCTTATATGGCATATGGCTATCTAAACGCCCCTCCTTCCCTTGTTCGTGTGTTCTTCTCTTGCATTACTGCATCAGAGAGCATGTGCAAAGAGTACTGCAGTTTCTACTTAGCTGAGAGAAAAAACAGGAAATGGGCTTCCCTGCTAGCCAGCAGAAAGAGGAAGCTGGCCTTTCTGCAAAGCCGCTGCTCGCTGTCTGCTAGCCGGCAGAAAGAGGAAGTGGGCCTCTTCCCAATTCAGCAAAGCAGGATAATATGCAATTTTAACAGAGCAATTTACTTTAGAAAACAATTTATCAGAGCAATTTACTTAAATATAAAATACAGGGAATACCTTCCCTGTCCCTTCATTCCCTCCTCTTCTTTTGGGACAACCTATCTCCTAGGTTCGTCCTGGTCTCTCGGGTTTATAATCCTGGGGAAGAGCAATAAGGGCCATGATTCTTTTTGCATCACACCTTGTAAGCATTGCACGAAGCAGGGTATACAGAGGCAAAGAAGCAGAAGGATTAACAGCGGCCCTGCTAATAATACCACAATATGCCTGAGCCAACTGCCATGAGGCAGCCAGGAATATTACCAACCCCATAGATCACCTCCTGTAGTTTTCAGCGGGTTCCTGGCTATCATTGTTTCCATGTGATCAATGGTGGCTGAAATGCTGACATTATTATCTGGGACATATCTATTTTATTGCTGAAGGGCCCACTGATACTCGTGCTCTATCAGCTGCCTTGCTTCTTGGGAGGTTGTGTCCCACCTCTCTGAGGAGGAGCCTATTATCTTAACCAATTTTCCCACCTGTCCTTGTGGATGCTTAATACTCTCATGATTTCCTCCCAACATACTGTATCCGAAAGGGGCTTCTCCCTCTACATATATTAACATATACCCACAGGAATATATATATCCACCCTTGCAGAGGCCTGACACACGGAGTGACTATATCAAAGAGTTCTGGCCCCAATATCAAAAGTCCTGGCGGTGCCTCAGACTTTGCTGGGGAAAAAAAGTCTCTACGTTGGGGACGCTGCCCGCGGGCGTCCCTCCCATCCACTTGTCCAGTCGTCTGGCGCTCTTCTGGAGATGGTTAGCTTCAGAGGATCATCAGGATTTGGTGTAACTGTCCAATCTAAAATAGCCTTCTTCACTTAAGTGTGGTGGACCCAAGGGGTGAGGTCAGGAACTTTAACAGCAGTGGGCCTGGGTCCACCTGTTAGAAAGAGAGAAAATCTCGGGAGAATGAGTGCACATAATTATCAAACTGCACATTTTGACTAGCATGGGGGGTTATTGCAAAACTGAGTGGACAAAGGCTGGTCCATTGTCAGATCCTATTGACCTAGGTAGCCCATAGCGGGGAATGATCTCCCTAAGCAGGCACCTGGTTACCTCGGACGCCCCCTCAGTTCTGGTAGGCCAAGCTTCAACCCATCCTGTATACGTGCAGACCACCACAAGCAGGTAGCGGTATAGTCCACAGCGGGGCAATTCAGTGAAATCCACAACAAGGTCTTCCATGGGTGCAGTTCCCCTATGCTGAATCCCCGGGGGAGCTAAGGGTCCGGTTCTGGGATTATTCTTTTGACCCAGCAGGCATTTCCTGGAGATCTGGGCTGCCAGTTGATAAAGGTGGGCTATGTAGAAGCACTGCTTCAGCTGTCTGGTTGTGGCATCTGGTCCCATGTGGGTGGACTCATGGTATCTCTGAGTAATCTGCCGAGAAAGGGACTCTGGAATCCATATTCTGTCATCATGAATAAGGTACCATCCTTCTTTGGACATGGTCAGCCCCTGGGCATCTGCAGTGTCCCTCTCCTTTTGGTGTATATTGGCTTATCAGCGGTGTTCAAGATCCTTCCAGGGACCAGTGCTCCAATAACTGACGCGGGAGCTGGTTCCCGGGCTGCTTCCTTGGCCACTCTGTCTGCTAGTCGGTTTCCTCTGGCCACTTCTCCTAGTCCAGTTTTGTGTCCATAACAATGGATAACTGCCACTGCCTTGGGCTCCCATACAGCATCCAGAAGGTTCAATAAGGCTTGTGGGTGGGCCACCTGGTTTCCTCTGGAGGTAAGCAAACCTCTTTCCTTCCATAAGGCTCCATGGGCATGTAAAGTCAGAAAGGCATACTTAGAGTATAAATGTTTATCTTCTGTCCCTTTGCTAGGGTCAGGGCTCTGGTGAGCGCTGTTATTTATGCCAGCCGGGCCGACGTTCCAGGCGGGAGTGGCTGCACTTCGATCACTTGGTCTTGTTGGCTGTTTGCAGTTTAGTAGCGCAGAGAGCTTGCTGGGGAGACCATGCATTAAAAAGAAAGGACTCAAAAATAACTTAAACTAGGTTTTAATAAGAAAAACAAAAACTCCTTTTACACTAAGTACATTAACAACCAAACCAGACCCAACCACCAACCCATCCCCCAGGGTAATGGGAGAGCTAGGTGCTGCTCCTTATATACTACAGCCAAATGCTGACACACCTTAATCAAATACAACTCAGCAGCACCTGCTACATTTCACAGCTGTAAAGCTGGGTCTCGTTATCTTACTCTGGCCCTTGCTCTGGCCCCTTAAAGACATACACATCGGGTGCAACAATGATGAACCTTTACATTTAAATAAACCATTCAACATTTCCCCTGCGGTTCATCATTGTGGAACAAAAACATAAAGCATATTTTGTACATGTCTTTCATGTGTAACCTTTGGAAGTGCTTTAGTAAAAATGTCCGCAATTTGATTGTCACCTGGAACATATTCAAATACAATCATTTCGTCAGCAATTAGTTTCTTTACAAACTGTAAACGTAACCTTAAGACTCTAGTGCGCTGCGTATTGGTCTCTGAACACAGGATAGCAAGTCCGCTCTGGGAATCAAGGTAAACTTTTACTGGTAGTGTTACTTGCATCTGTAGGTCTGCAAATACTTGCAGATACCATTCTACATCACGAGTGGCCTGAACGCATGCACATAATTCACTCTCTGTTGTGGAGAGACAAATAATGGTTTGTGTCTGGGACTTCCATTCAAATGGACAACCATTATAACAAAACACCATACCAGAGACACCCCTGCAATTATTTTGTTCCACTGCATGAGATGCATCGCAGAAAATTTCAAAACCTTTGTCAATACATGTTGTAAACTGCAACCTATAATTTTTGGTGTGTTTAAGGTAATTTCTGAACATCATTGTAGCTTTTTGGCTCAAAAACTGCCTTATTGGCATACACAGTATTAAAATGTTCATCTGCAAAACGTTGTGGCTTCTGTCTCTTTCTATCTGAACGTCTCAGTCCGGAAGGAGAGTCAGACTCCTCAGACTTAATGGGACTAAGTGAACCACTAGTTTCAGGTTGTAAATCATTGTCCGATTGAAGAGATGCCTGTAGGCTAAGCTCACAGTCAGAAAACTCAAGAGAATCTAACTTCCCCTCGGGTGCCTGTGACTTTAAATCATCAAACAAATCAGATTCAACAGACTTTTTGTCTTTTTCCATTAATTCAGAAGCACCATTTCCTGCTGCTGCTGCTGCTGCTTCTTCCTCTTCTTCCTCAGTATTATCTATACCATCAGTATCTTGGAAGACAGCAACTCCATTCCAATTTACAGTTTGTATCATGCTTCTGGTAATATGAAATTTGCCAGTTGCTGGTATGTAAATTCTGTACGCCCCCTGCTGGTAGCCCATTAATTTTCCTTGGACACTACGTTCACCCAATTTCTGCTTAGCGGGATAATGCATAATTACATCTGAACCCCAAATGCGTAGGTATTTCAGATTAGGGCGTTTTTTAAACAGCTTTTCATAGGGGGTGACATCTAAACCAGAATGATAACTGCGATTTCTAACATAACAAAAGGCATTAAGCGCTTCAGCCCAAAAGTCTTTGGGCAGATTAGCATCGTGCAGATACGTTTTAACCCCTGCCTGTAAGTCACGCTGCACAACTTCAACAAGCCCATTTTGCCAGGGACTTCGGGGGCAAGATAACTCATGAGTAGTCCCCTGCGCTTCCAGGAATTTCTCAAAATCCTCAGAAACAAATTCCCCACCCTGGTCAGAAAACAGGTTCTTAATTGGTTTGTTAAAGTGCGTTTTTACCCAGTTGCAAAAAACTTTGTACTTCTCAAATGCTTGGGACTTCTCAGCTATTGCATAAGTCCAACAATATCTACTATACTGGTCTATCAGAGTAAGCCAGTACTTAGAACCTCCTAATGATGGTGGGAGTGGCCCAACTAAATCACAGTGTACACGCTCAAATGGCTCAGTTACTTTCCTATCTGAGCACCTACCCTTGCGTGCAACCTTAATCTTATTCTTGCAACAGGATAGACATTGCATAAAGAATTTACATGGTTTTAAGTTGAGGCCATTAACAATATTCTTTGTCTTAATTACATCAGCAAAATTCAGGTGTCCCAGAATTCTGTGCGCCTCATGGACACACCCGGAATGTGGCCTTACATTCCTCAACCCCTGGCTTGACTGTGCTGCTCTGCAATTTATAGGCGATTGGGAGTAGGTGCGAAAATACAGTCTATATAAACCATCAGATTCCCGGGCATATAATAGACGTTTGTTCCCATCAAAAAACTCACACATTGACTTTAAGAAACGCACAGTTATGCCTTGACGAGCAAAGCACCTTACTGACAATAAATTGTCCACTGACGGGCAGTAAATGCAGTTCGCTATTGTAATGTTTAAAGAGTCAAGTTTAACAGTACCCCTGCCAAGCGACTGCAAGACTTGTGAATTGGCTAAATGTACATTACCAATTTCCTCTTCGAAAGAAATAAACAAGCTTCGATCGTTGCAAATATGCTGAGATGCTCCTGAGTCCACAACAAAATACTTCCACTTGGCACGTTTAAGTCTTTTATGATCTGTTGTCCTAGCATGGAAAACTCGCGGCTCGTTTCTGTCTCTACTATACAATGTCGGTTGCTGGGCTGACGACCGTGACTGACGAACAGAAACAGGCTTGGGAGTACTTTGCTTTCTTTTGGATCTGCAGTCCTTTGCAAAATGTCCTTGCTTATTGCAGAACCAACAACGCTTGGCAGCTTTAAATGCAGTTGTATCACCACAGGTTTGCATATGGCGTTCCTCATTACTTCTGGAAATAGGAGTGCTTATGGCACAAGCCTCCCTTCTATCCAACTCTCCCATTAATCTTGCCGTTACCCCTTCCACAGTTAATTGTGCTGGTGGAACAGCAGATATCTGGCTAGCTATACCATCGAAGTCCTCGTTAAGGGAACAAAGAATGATAAAAACATACTGAATATCAGGTATGTCCATGTCCCTTCGAATTAATTCGCCGCGTATTGCCTCCAGACGTCTCAAGTGTGCTGCCAAATCACCACCAGGCTGCAACTTCGTCTGGTACAACTGCTTGAAAAATGTCAATGCAGATGCTGACTCTTTTCTAACATGCACTGCTGCAAGACTGTCCCACATTTCTTTGGCAGTTTTCTTATTTCTTATATAGACTACTTGCTGGTCACTGACTGCCAAATTAATTATCGCCCTGGCTTTTGCATCTCCTTTCGACCAAGCATTAGTCACAGGGTCAGGAGGGTCATCAGTTACATAGGTCCATACTTCTCTAGAGGTCAAAAGCGCCTCCACCCGAAAAGACCATAAACTATAGTTCTCATCTGTTAGCTGTGGGAAGACCAGAGCCTTCTCAGCTTCAGGAACCCGGTCAACCATTCTGGAACTCTTCCAGACCCACAGAACTACGCTAACAGGAGAAGGAGTTTTCAAACCTTTCTCAGAGTCCAAAAATATGCAGTCATCCACTCAGCAGCTGGGCCCATAACCAAAGATGTTGGCTGTTTGCAGTTTAGTAGCGCAGAGAGCTTGCTGGGGAGACCATGCATTAAAAAGAAAGGACTCAAAAATAACTTAAACTAGGTTTTAATAAGAAAAACAAAAACTCCTTTTACACTAAGTACATTAACAACCAAACCAGACCCAACCACCAACCCATCCCCCAGGGTAATGGGAGAGCTAGGTGCTGCTCCTTATATACTACAGCCAAATGCTGACACACCTTAATCAAATACAACTCAGCAGCACCTGCTACATTTCACAGCTGTAAAGCTGGGTCTCGTTATCTTACTCTGGCCCTTGCTCTGGCCCCTTAAAGACATACACATCGGGTGCAACAATGATGAACCTTTACATTTAAATAAACCATTCAACAGGTCTTCCAAGGCTACCACTGCATAGCCTGCCTTCCGCTGTCCAGCCTTAACAAAGCTGCTTCCATCCACAAACCATGAAGGCCAATGGGGGTTTGCCTCCTCTTTGAGGTCAGGCCTGCTAAAATATTCTTCATCCATTACTTCAATGCAATCGTGCATCTGCTCCTCACCTTCTCCTACTGTCAACAGGGTAGCTGGGTTGAGGGCGGTGGTGACCTGAAACTTCAAACGCGGATGCAGCAGTAACATCTGGCACTTTCTCATCTTCGCTTGGGAGAGAAAATAGGTACCCTTCATGTCAAGCAGAGCTGGGGCTGCATGCGGGGTCACACAAATGGTGTCTTGGCCAAAAGTAAATTTGTCTGCTTTGTTCAGTAGGGTGGCTACTGCCACAACTGCTCTCATGCACGGCGGTAAGCCTTGTTCTGTAGGCGTCAGGCGCTCAGATAGGTATGCCACTGGCTGTTGCCAGCTTCCCAATTTTGGCACAAAACCCCTTTAGCTGTCCCTTGGTCCTCATCCACGAATAGAGTAAAGGGTTTCTCAGGGTTTGGGATGCCAAGCGCTGGGGCTTGCTGTAGTGCCCTCTTCAAATCCACGAAGGCTTGCTGTTGTTCTGTGCCTCAAACAAAGGGGTCTCTCTCAATTCCTCTGGTTGACTCATGTAGAGGCTTGGCAATGATGCTGTAATTAAATATCCATATCCTACAAAATCCTGCAGACCCCAGAAAGCCACGGAGTTCTCTGCAGTTCTTTGGCTCTGGTATCAGGATAATAGCCTGCTTCCTTTCTTCACTGGTAACAAAGGGGTGTTTCACTGTGATTGGCATTGCCTCAAGATCCTATGTTGGAGCAGTCGCTCTAGATGCACCCACACTCCTTCAGCCGCCCTTCGTGGGATGGGATACTTATTTACTGCAACAGGATTGACAAATGGCTTGGGCTTCACGATTATTGGTGGGATATTCTTTGCCATTCCTGGGGGGTTCACTTGTTCCAGAATACTGGCGGGGATGGGTCCCTCCTCTTCTTTTACCATCATGAGGCGCCAGTACTCCCTCAGGGGTGCCTCCACAACCAGTTCCCCAAGTGACATAGTGGACATTGTGGCTTCTCCCGATGGCTTAAAAGTAATTTGGGCTTGCAACTTTACCAACAAATCTCTTCCTAATAATAGAATAGGGCATTCTCTCTTCCAGTGCCCTTCCTGTCGGCAGATGGCGCACTGATTCCTCCCCAGACGGCTTCGCCCTCCTCCCCGGGCACTTCCTCTTTCCTGAGGGGTGGGTGTGGTAGCCTGTAATGCCATCAACTTCCTTGTTTGATACTTCTCCTTTTTTCTCTGGGCCTCCTCATCTCTCTGATTGTAAGTGGTTTGAGCTAACTTCAACATCCATTGCAGCCCATGGTCGATGAACCCCTTATGCTTCTGGATTTTTTCTTTTGGCGAATATCGGACGCTGCCTGAACTACAAAGGCAGCCTTTATAATGGGGCGTTGGCAATATCATCTGGGTTCTCCTCAAAGGTAGGGTTCTAATTTCTCCAATTGCACACATCAGCACTTGAAAAAGGCACATGTTGGACTGTATAAGTGCATGGTGGTGCTTCCCCACCCTGTCCTGGGGGGCTGGTGGGTCATACACTCTGCGTAGAGGCATCATTGCAGTCCCACCCTTTTTCTGTGCCTTATGGGACTTATGGAGGGACGCCCTGGTTGCTGCTTCTATCCATTCCTTCTGCCATTTCTTCCCTTGTGTTGGGGAACATCCTGCTGCTGCCAACAAATGGGAACTAACATCCACTTCTTTCGCATAGGGTTGTACATACTGTTGCAATCTCAATTGTCTGATACTGTGTCCACATTTTTCCTTTCTTTGCTAACTCAATTAGTCCCTTCATAAACTCCTCATCATCCTCTTCCTCTTTGCTCTCTAATTCATCAACCTTGGAGGGTTCAGGCTGAGGGCCGGCTCCTCCCTAGTCCTGGGGCCCTGGGCCTCGGGGATTCGCTAGAGGGGCAGTTGGTGGAGCATAGGGTGGCGGCGGTTTAATGACTTCCCCCTCTTCTCCTTCCGGTTCTGGTATCACCGGGGGGGCCTTTCTGACTTCCCTGCCGGTCGGACTGCACATATTGTATTTTGTGGGGCGTCGCCTCGGCAGGTTTTCAGCCACGGTGGATTCTTTTCTACATTGATTTTCCAGGTAGAAATATAAGGGATCTGGTCTGGGTGGACGTTCAAGATATTTTGATATAGTGGGTTGATTAGTTGCAAATTAAATCTGCCCTCCGAGGGCCAATTAGTTCCTTGGGTGGGCCAATCAACCTCACATAATGTCCTCATCCTCTCTCTTCTCAATTTGAACCCAATCATCATGCTTCGTAGCTGCTTTCCAGTTGGTTAAAAAGCATTTCAGAGGACTACGTTAGCTTGCCCCAGACCCCATTTTTTTTCAGATACTCCGCTCCTAACCGGGCTTAAGATCCTTTCACACACCAACCACTACAGACTGTGACTTGGCGAACTCTCGTTGCCAAGAAATGCACAGCCCTGCAATCGCTCGGCCAAGGGGACGCTAAGCCCCGGCCCACACTTGACAATTCAGCCACTGGAGTATCTGACATGCAACATACAAAACACCCAACATGCAACACACAAAACACACCAAAATAATTTTCCCTCTGTTTCCCCTTTCCCCAACCTTACTGGCGGCACTCTACTGCCACCTCTGTTTCCCCTTTTCCCTTTTCCCGTCCCTGTCTGGCGGGGCGGCACCTTATTGCCACGGCCAGTTCCCTTGTTCCTTTTCTGGCGGCACTCTACTGCTCACAGCCAGACCCTTTATCCCTTTTCTGGCGGCACTCTACTGCTCACAGCCAGGTGAAGCTGTCCAGGCTTCCTACCACGCCCTTTCCCTTAGGGTTACCTGTTCCGCTGCGGACCCCTCCTTCGGCCGTCCTCTTTTCTCTCCCGACTGGGTGTCTCGGCTCAGGCACAGCGTGGCGATCTCCCCCTACAAACTGGCAGGGTGCGCGCTGGAGATTGCGAGCGCTGGTCCTGGTTGCTCACCCGGTCGAGTCTGGCCCCTCGGCTGGGGGTGGGGACCTCTTCCTGGCCAATGCACCAAATAAAAGCCTTACTTTGGAATTACCCAGAGGTCCGGCGGTCCGCCAACCCCGTGGCCAGAGGGGAAAAACAATTCCAGAGACTTCTTGGTCAGAGAAAAGAGATTTATTGAGATCTGCGCAGAGGCAGCCAGTGGAGTCCTCTCCAAAGACTGGCTACGCCCAATTTCACATTTGCAAACTTTCTTATACCTTGAAAACACCCTTCCCTCCCCCAAGCTTCCCCAAAACCTTCTCCAATCAGCTGGCAAGTTTTAGCTTACTTCCTTATATGGCATATGGCTATCTAAACGCCCCTCCTTCCCTTGTTCGTGTGTTCTTCTCTTGCATTACTGCATCAGAGAGCATGTGCAAAGAGTACTGCAGTTTCTACTTAGCTGAGAGAAAAAAACAGGAAATGGGCTTCCCTGCTAGCCAGCAGAAAGAGGAAGCTGGCCTTTCTGCAAAGCCGCTGCTCGCTGTCTGCTAGCCGGCAGAAAGAGGAAGTGGGCCTCTTCCCAATTCAGCAAAGCAGGATAATATGCAATTTTAACAGAGCAATTTACTTTAGAAAACAATTTATCAGAGCAATTTACTTAAATATAAAATACAGGGAATACCTTCCCTGTCCCTTCACAACAACACTCCCACAGAGTCCATGAATTTTCCTTCTTTTGCACAGCTGGAATGGAGCCCCCTGTATAAATACAAAAATCAAATTTGTTGCTCCACTCCCCTTTGTCTCTGACCCCCACCCACTGCTGGCATGCGGCCCCTGGAAGGTTCCCAACAAAGAAGTGTGGCCCTTGTGCTGAGCAAGAGCCCCTACAACAGTTTTATGGAATGCTGCTTCCTGGAATCGGTACAGGTGAGGGGTGGCCTATAAATAATTTAGATCAGTGGTTCCCAATTAGCTAAATACTGCGAGGGCCCTGTTTTTCAAAAGCCAAGCCATGGACCCCTTACTTTTGAAAATGTTGATATTTTTGTGGAAGTTTCTGTTATGTAAGTGGTGTCACCAAACCCTCCAACAACCAGGAAGTGCATCTCACATGACTAGCGTGACAGCACGGCGCCCCAAAACACATGTTTTGGGGTGCCATGGCCTCACGTGAGAGACCTGTCTAGCCACTCTCTCAAATGATTTGGGATGCTGTGCTGTCATGCTGTGCTGTCATCCGCAGACCACCAGTTGGGAACCACTGATTTAGCTTAATATGGCCCACAAATCACTCTATCCACAATTGTGAGGCCTAAGGAGGTTATGATAATGCCTCCTCAGCCGAGTGGATATATAGGTGGGCCTTTTACCCTCTTCCCCAACAAAACACAGCAGGTAACAGCTGCAACATTCAGCATTGTCTGGTCTTCTTCCTGAGCGGGATTGCAGTTTTAAGGCAATTTATATCCCTGGTTGGAAGCTGGCTGATGTCTAGCGATGGACCCAGTGGAAGCTGGCAGATGAGAGCTGGTGCTGGGCCTGGGGCAAGATGCACGATCAAAGACTACCCTCCCTAAATCTTCCTACAGGCCAAATGTTGCTAGTTTCTTTAAACAAGTTTTGAAGTAGCTTAGGTTTCCCTTAGGGTGGGAAAGATTGAAAATAAATGAACAGCATTTATCAGAATGGGATAGTTAATACGCTTATTAAAAACAACACTATTCACAAAACCGAGTGAAAATAAACAAACTTAACATTTTTAGCACTGATACATTACTAAACTACTTAATTAACAGTGCTATTACATTTGAATGAAAACATACTGCTTATCAGTCTATTGGCCTGCAGCACATTTAACAGGGCTTTGCAGACTTTTCTATTAGCAAATAATTCAACAATATCACCCGAGCTTAATTTTCCTGCAAGTTTTGATTCAGTGGCCAAGGTTCCCAAATTGGTGAGGGAACTCTTCAGCTACAGTCTCTGGGAGAGCAGTCCTGGGCTCAAGGTGTATGCTGTGCTTTGCCATGTCTGAATCATATTAATAAATATTGGTGCTTACAGAGGACCCTGAGCAATAGATGGAGCAATGTAGTCACTCACTGGTTTGTTGAGACAGGAGCAAGGACACTGTATCTTGGTATTCTGGAGCCACCTAGTGTCGTGGCTCCCCAAATAAAGGTTAGCCTATAACTTTGCAGCACAAAGACACACATTCAGAATGTTATTGGCACCAGTTTGAGGTTTTATATAATCAAAACCTGGGAAAGAAATATAGCCTCAGGCTGTTACAAAGATGTAATACAGAGCAGAGAACAAGAGTTCATCAGTGTGTAGTAGATGCTCTTGTGGCCATGTGTATAATTTATTTGCAGGTGTTTGTTTACCAGCATGCTTCATGCTTATATGGATAAATTATGTAAGGCTGTTTACATTCAAGGTCCTGGGCTTATTTACTGATGTATAAGGAAGGGCCAAACAACAAACAACAACCAGCACAGCCGTGGCTGGACCTCCAGGCTGAAGTCAAGGTGTCACAGCTAGGCACAGGTGAACTTGTCGGGTTTGCTTTCTCCGTTTCTTGTTTTTCCAATCTTAATTGCAATTTTACACATTTCCACATCAATTTGCTTAAAAAAAAAAAAGTCCTCCTGAAAACCTATCAGCGAATTTCTCCTAATATACACAATTTTGTATGCAATTTCCCCTAATAGGTACATTTTTGGAAAGCAATTTCCCCTCATATAATGCATTTTTATATGCCGTTTTCACAAATGCATGGATTTGTAGGCACCTTTAATTGAGTTTATGCATTTTTGCACACATTACTTGGCTGGTTGAAGTGGATTGCAAAATTAAAAGGAGTGCGAATTTTGAAGAATGGCTGTGTTTTGCTTCACATATTGGTCCAGTAAGTGAAGATTATGCAGGTTTGCCTTTAAATACGAACTAAATCCAATTCCTCCCCCATTCCTACCCACAGCCTAGGGAACCGTAGTTTTTGCCACCATCAATTTTACAGTTTGGCTACTCCCCCTTTGGCATCCCCCACTCTGGTTGGACCACAGGTCAATGCGACCCTCAGCCTGAAAAAAGAGTTTACCAGCCTCTCATTAGAAAGATTGAGTAAGTGCAGTTTTGCATTTTAAACTCACTTAAATCATAGCACCATCACGACTACACAAATAAAAACTTGTTTGCTTCTGCTGCCTCGAAGCCAAGCACATTTTCATGCACAATTTTGTGGCAGGAAATGATACTACATTTTTGAAGTTGAAAACAATAAAACGAGCACCTGGAACCATGTACATAAGACCATTAAGTCCAGGGTCTAAAATTACCTAGCTGACTTTGGCCTGAAGCCTTGTGAAAACTGATGAGTTACATAAGCATAACGGATAGCAGGGCTGGGCTCTTTATTTCTGTTTAGCTGACGTTTGTATCTGGAGCAGGTCCGAAAAGTGGAAAGGAAGTGATATTCCTATTAGGCAGAGAGAAGACACAGCTGCTGCTAGTCGAATGCGAGCTCAACATGCCATTTTTTTCCTTCCAGGCCTGCAGTTTATCAGGTGTGCCCTGCACTATTGACAGTGATGGTGATTGCTGTGAAGGGTTCTGCATTATGCCAGTTTAAGGAATGAAGAAAGAAGGGGAAATTGATGCCAGAAGGAAACGAAGAGGGAGATTTCATTAATGCTAATTAAATTCTCAAATCTTTCTTTAGGCTATGGCAGGGTCACCTGGATGAGGGCTTGGCTGCCAACTGACCAGAAATAACCATCCTGGTGTGTTCTTGCACTATTAACAGTTAATAGGAGCTTGATCTACAGAACTCAGCAGGTTCTGCTTTTCACACCTGTGGAGATAATCTCTTCAAATTTCTCCAGCTGAAAGCCCTGTTCAAGGTACTAGAATCCCATTTTGGGGTTTAAAAGCATTTTTTCATTTAAATTCCATACTTGTATACTTCTGAAGCTTAGGCAATCCTGCAAGTACAAGACTGCCAAGTTATTTTTGAGATATTTTTCACTACCAAAATGATAGAATTGGGCATGCAAGCATACAAGTTCATTATTAGAAGGAATAAGTATGCAGAGGCACTGCTGTTTGATGAACACATTTTTATATTTTGAAGTATTTGAAAGTGTCTGAGCAATTATTGTAAGCAGACCTATTAACTTCTGAGTAAACATGCACGGGAACATGGTGAATGTGGACGGATGTAGACATTGTGGAGTTCTCTTGTTTGGGCCCCCAAATACCTGCTGATGGATGACTTGTCATCAGGTAAAGAACAGAGGTGGAGAAAGGTAACTCTACAAATCTGTGCAGAAAAACCAGCAACTTATTTGAATGCTTGGAGTGATTACTTGGGCCTAGAACTCACTGACCAGAGGCAATTGATTTGGGAAGCTATATTATGTAAAATTAGCATGTGCAGTTTTGATGCAGATTTGTGTCATGGGCGTTATAACTAGTACTGCCCATGGCTTTGTACACACAAAACCAGATGTCAGAAAGAAAGGTCACCCCTGACATTCTTTTTAACTTACGGCAGAGCATCCAGACATGTGAGTCTCACCTTCACTCTGAATTACCAGAGTCTAGACACAGGTTTACCACCCCAGTGAGTTTTAGACCAGAGCCCAGAGAAATCCTAAAAGGGCAAAACAATATTCAGGTGAAATATTAGAAGTTACCAAAAGGTCAAGATGAGAAACCCCACCAAGGTTTTCAGCTATAAATTTTCGTAGGCTGTTGCTTAGATGAGGAGCACTCCTTTTGAACGAGTTGAGTAAGAATATTAAGAAGCCAATAAATCATCAGGCAACTTGGCAAGCCTTCTGGCTTGGCCCCAGCTGCCACTCTGGGCTGAAACATTAGGCAGCAGAAGCAAGCCAATGCCAAAAGTAGCAGCCTATAAAGTTAGGAAGCCAAGGGCTGCATACAAACCATACATTTAAAACACATTCCCCCTTCCACATCCTAGGAACAGGTTTACCTGCCCGCCCCCGAACTGTAATCCACAGCACCAACAACAAACAATGCTCATGATTCTATTGTCGGAGAATGTATGGTGTGCACTCAGCCCAAGGACACATGGTTAGGAAGACAAAGGCTGGCACTGGCAAGATCAGGTGGAGGAAAATTGTGTCACCTTGACAAGCACGAATATGCATGGGCTATTTTTGGCAGTGCTTGTGATAGTAAAAAAAAAGACCATCCCCGATTCTCTGTTTCATTCAGTGTCTGCAAGTCACACATAGCTCATGTTCTCCAACTACTCTGGACTCTTACCAATTGGAAGTGGAATGTGGAGTATCGCGTTGTGCAGGGTTTATATTGCTATGAGTATCGGGAGAATGCCTTCAGCTCCTACTCAGGGGCTCAGATGGAAATGGGGAGGGGGGGTTGGGTTACCAGGATCTCCTTGAAACCCTTTCTGTCCAGCAGTCCTTTTCCTTCTCTTGGGAGCAAAGGAGGCTGCCTTACACTGAGTCAGACCCCTGGTGACACTGCCTAGCCTTGACTTTCCAGGCTTTTATGTTGACCTCTTTCCCAGCCCTACCTGGAAGTGCTAGAGCAGGGGTAGGCAACCTAAGGCCCAGGGTCCGGATGCAGCCCAATCACCTTCTCAATTCAGCCCGCGGACGGTCCAGGAATCAGCGTGTTTTTACATGAGTAGAATGTGTGCTTTTATTTAAAATGCATCTCTGGGTTATTCGTGGGGCATAGGAATTTGTTCATTTGTTTGTTAAAATATAGTCCGGCTCCCCACAAGGTCTGAGGGACGGTGGACCGGCCCACAGCTGAAAAAGGTTGCTGACCCCTGTGCTAGAGGGTGACCCCGGGACCTTTTGCATGCAGAGTATATGCTCTGCCAGGGAGCTATGGCTCTTCCCCCACTTGACTGATCCACTGCTCAGCCAAGGGCAATGCAGTGGTGACTGGTGGGGTGGCCAAGGGGGACAGTGGAGGTGGGATCAAGGGGGACAGTGGAGGCAGGACCATTTTTTCCCACTTTTCTGCCCTTCCTCCTCCCTTGCAAAGGTGCTATAGACCTGGTGTGGGAACCAGATGCTGCTGAACTACAACTCCCATCATCTCTGATGGGATGCCTGCTGAGGCTGATGGGAACTGCAGATCAGGAGCTGCTGCAGGGCCAAAGGTTCCCCACACTTGCTGTAGACGGTTAGGCAATCCAGTAGTATTGTAACTCAGGCTCCGACTGAACTCCTCTGTGAGGTAGTTTAGACTTAAGAGACTCTGTTTGGACAACCCCCTCGCTTATTAATATAGCAGAAAATGGGCAAGAGCTCATCTCACAGTAAATGCCCATACTGGAAGCACCTTGTATGAATGAACACAATTCAAAAACACTGCATTTGGGCCGATTTGGGAGGCCAATCTGTGGTGATAGCTCTGTGATGGCCAATTCACATATTCAACTCATTTGATGCACTGGCCATGAACTATATGAGCCAGCTTTCCGTCTTTGTTGTGGAACCAGGATCATCTCCTCCTGCAATGCAGGAATATGCAGCTGTTCCATAAGAGGATTGAACCTGCAACCTTTGCATTATCAGCACCACGCTCTAACCATCTTGGCATGGAGGCATGGCACACCCACAGAATAGACGTTTTCAGCTAATCTTAGAGGACAAATTAATCCTTCAGATATGGTCAGTTGGAGCCTCTGCAGGCTTTGCAGCTCAAGACTTGTACCCCTTGAACAGTGGCGTGATTAAGCAGGAGCTTAATCTACTGCTTTTGTTGGTTAGGCAATGCTTGAGAAAAAATAGACCGGAATACATGGCATGCAGCACATGACATGCCAATCAGGGGCTCTATTGAGCTGCACAGCTACTAAGCTCTGAACACGAGGTTCAACTTCCTGGAGAGCTCTATATGCGGACTACTACCCAATAGCCTTGAATTAACAGATCTAAATATGAATCCTGTGTTAAGTACTTCACTGAGCTGGGACTATCTGGTATCATAACAAGGACATACAGGGATCTCAGGTATCAAGCTACTTCAGGCACCAGGTCACAGATCTTGAGCCTACAATATGAACACTTGCACTGTTTCACTGTATGCTGAACACATACAGCAGGGGTGGGGAACAACTGTCCTGCTGGGATAGCTCAGTCAGTAGAGCATGAGGCTCTTAATCTCAGGTTTGAGGGTTCAAGTCCCACATTGGGCAAAAGATTCCTTCATTGCAGGGGATTGGACTAAATGACCCATGTGGTACCTTCCAACTCAACAATTTTATTATCTCGGACCATTGCCTGTGCTGGCTGGAGTGGATGGCAGGTGAAGTTGCTCACCCACAATGTACAGAGCTCTTCCAATGGGACATAGCAGTCAACTCAGAAAACTTCTTAATGACAAATTGCTGCTATGTCTAATGCAGGGGTATCCTTCAGATGTTGCTAGATGCCAGCTCCGTAGTCTCACAGTCATGAGAGTTGTAGTTGAAACACATCCGGAGGGCACCACGTTGGCTGTCTCTGGTCTTTGTATAGGGTTAAGTTTACAAATCCCATAATGCATGCCATGCACGGGAGGAAACACCTGCATGAAAACACATGGGACCTAGAAGGAACATGAACCACTGATGATGAAAATGAAGAAACTGAAGCACAGCCATAACTGGTTGAAATCCATACTGCCTGATGGGTTTCCTGCAGAAGCTAGTTGTCTGGGCCAAGAAAAAATGGATTTCATCCTCCCAGTTTTGCGCACAGCAAGTGCTTACATGATGGGAGCACTGAGAATTAGTGTGTGATTATCGTACTTGCTGTGAGTTGTATATTATGTGTGGAAAAGTTAACCTCACATAGGATTCCCATACACTCTAAACCCTTTAACAGAAGGCACAAGGTGGAGACCAGCATTGTTCCCCTCGGCAACTCTGGATTTAACGCAGACTGGAAAACTCTGCCCACACAGATTGTGCATACACAATTCATGCCCGTTTCCTTTCCCCGACATATGCATCAAACGAAGCATACAGCTATGACTTGGTCAAGCACAAATACTTTCTGTTGAATTAAGATACAGCTAAAAAGTTGGCTGCCCATTTAGCCAAGACTGAAAAACACGACAATCAAACCAGAACCAAACCCTGGAGAGAATGCTCTTTGAACTGGCGGTGGGCAAACTCTTGTTTAATAACGCTAAGCTTCCCAGAACGCCAAAGCATGGAAATAGACAGGTTTGCTGATCCAGCGAGCGATTCGCTTAGGAGGGGCAGAGAATTAAATGAAAATCCATTGCACTGTGACACATCTTTGCTTCAGAGACATCTTGAATCGCTGTGGTGGTTTTTACATGAAAGGTTCTGGCGAACGCTGTTTGTCTGGTCTGTGCCAAAGGAGATTATGAAAAACTAATTGGATATAAGAAACAAGTAAGAGCTTGCTGGATCTCGCCAGGGGTCCAGCATTCTGTTCTCACAGTGGCGCATCAGCTGCTTGTGGGAAGCCTATAAGCAGGACCTGAGCACAAGAGCACTCGCCCCTTCTGTGGTTTTCATCAACTGGCATTCAGAAGCACTACTGTTTCGTACTGCCCATCTATTCCAGCATCCTTTCCCACAGTGGTCTCCCAGGTACAATCTGGGCTTGAAGGAAAGAAACCTCTCTTCTTGTTGCTCTAACAACTGGTATGCAGAAGCAAAATGCCTTTGAACCTGGAGGTTCTTATATGTTTATAATAATAATAATAATGGGACGCGGGTGGCGCTGTGGGTTAAACCACAGAGCCTAGGACTTGCCGATCAGAAGGTCAGCAGTTCGAATCCCTGCAACGGGGTGAGCTCCCATTGCTTGGTCCCTGCTCCTGCCAACCTAGCAGTTCGAAAGCATGTTAAAGTGCAAGTAGATAAATAGGTACCACTCCGGCTGGAAGGTAAATGGTGTTTCCGTGTGCTGCTCTGGTTCGCCAGAAGCGGCTTAGTCCTGCTGGCCACATGACCCAGAAGCTGTACACCGGCTCCCTCGGCCAATAAAGCGAGATGAGTGCTGCAACCCGAGTCGGCCACGACTGGACCTAATGGTCAGGGGTCCCTTTACCAATAATAATAATAATAATAATAATAATAATAATAATAATAATAATTTATTATTTATACCCCGCCCATCTGGCTGGGTTTCCCAACCACTCTGGGCGGCTTCTAACGAAGTATTAAAATACACTAGTCTGTTAAACATTAAAAGCTTCCCTAAAGAGGGCTGCCTTCAGATGTCTTCTAAAAGTCTGGTAGTTGTTCTTCTCTTTGACATCTGGTGGGAGGGCATTCCACAGGGCAGGTGCCACTACTGAGAAGGCCCCCTGCCTGGTTCTCTGTAAATTGGCTTCTCGCAGTGAGGGAACCGCCAGAAGGCCCTCGGCACTAGACCTCAGTGTCCGGGCAGAACGATGGGGATGGAGACGCTCCCTCAGGTATACTGGTTTGTGTGTATATAGTTTGGATGTTAACTTATACCACATTTTTTCTCACTGGAATGGCGTAAGCTGTTTGTGCTGTTTGAAAGCAAAATATTTTTAAAACTCTCAGGACTTGCAAACATTGAGATGGTTTTTTTTTTTAAAAAAATAGTGTAAAATAATTCTGTTGTTTCACCGAAGCTGGCTTCAAAGACCGAAATGAGACTGTACTTTGTGAAGGGTTGATTATCATTTTAAAAATATTCATAGCTGGCAGTGGGACACAATACATTATGGAAGTTGAAACATATAAACTGTATTCATTGCAAGAAGCCACAGTGGGTCTCATTTTGGTGTTTTGAAAGGGGAAGAGAAGCAATTTCTTAAAGAGTGATTCATAGAACATATTCCTAGCTTGGAAGTAATTTGTTACCAAGATACAAAACCAAAGCAAGCCAAATCCATCCTAATTCCTGACAGCTCAATCTTCCTTCATGTTTACTCAGAACTACTTCCTGCTGTGCTCAGTGGGGCTTACCCCCAGTAAATGTGCATAATTCGCAGCTCTAGTTTGGCAGGCAGGTCTGGCATCCAGAATTCTGCAGAATACCACCAAACCCCAGTTCACTCTGGAGTTTGACTCTTGGGTCATTAAGACTGAAATAATATACATATTTACTTGGGAGTAACCCCACTGAACACAGCGAGGCTTAGAATAAACGTACTGTACAGAGGATTGGACTGCACGACAAAAATCTGAAATACTACAAGGTAATGCTAATGTATGCATAAGGGGATGAAACTATCCATCATATTCTCAACTGCATTGTAAATCAGCAATGTACCGTATTTTTCCGTGTATAACACGCCCATGTATAAGACGCCTCCTATTTTGGGGGACTCAAATTTAAGAAAATGGGGGGAGATGGCACAGAGTTGTTGAGCTTTTTTAAGGGAGGATTGCCGAAAATTGCTCACCAGCACGTGTCACAAAATCCACCTTTTGTCCCCTCACCGGCAGAAGCTGCCAATCGCCTGCCCAATTGCTGCAGCATCAGCCAATCAACACCAGCCCTTGACGCAGCAACCAATAACACGCCAAATAGCTGCTGACCACCAATCAAACATCCACCCTATGCATTATCCATGTATAAGATGACCCCCACTTTTTAGCATACTTTTTAAAGTGGTCTTATACACGGAAGAGTATGGTATTTCACTCCTATCATTCTACTATTTTGCTTCTAAGCTCTCAAATTTTCATTTTGGGACCTGATCTTGCACATGAATACTAACATGATTTAAAGATACCAGAAAGGTACATTGTTTGCCTCCACATTAAGTGATAAACCAATACAAATGAATAACTATATCTAGTTAGCTGGAAATCAGGTGGGTTCTTCTAGGTCAATAAACTAGATCTTGGCAATTAAAGAGCAGTTAAGAAGAAATGGTTGGATGAGATCCAGGGGTTCATAGAGCAGCGATATTCAAACACCAAACCTTCAGGATGAGACTCATCTGCTGAAGAACCACCTCTGCATATTTGCCTTGGAACCTCTTATGTTGCAAAGGATTCTGGGGCAGTCTATTTTGTCCATGCAAAGCTACGGTCGTGCCTCTTGGTCCTCCCCATCGCCCTATACAAATAGAATATGCTCCCCTGAAATTGCATATTGCAGAGGGCCTGTTGCGGAGGTCTAACTTTATTTCTGGGAAGCTTGTTTGCCTTCTCATTGGGCCACTGCTGGAAAACTTCCAGGGAACAGGTTGATAACCACTGATTATAGGGTGTTTTACAGACCAACCATTTCAAGATACCAATGGAACCAGTACACAATTGTAAAACTGTTTGGTAATCTTTGCTTCCCAATCCCAGGCAGTCAATGCTGTCCAACAGGGTTGACAAAACTGGACGCAGTGCACTGGCTGTGTTACTTGAGTACGAGCAGTTTACTGCAAGCCTGAATTGCAAGGGCTCATGTGTACAGTATTTCCTCAGCGGAAACACAGCCATTATTTTGTCACGCAACGGGTTTGCCAAGCATGTGGTGCAATCCAGGTGGCAAAAATGCCCAGATTCTTGAAAAAGAAACCCAATTTGTATCAGACCCTTGGTTGGTGTGTGTGTGTTCTGAAAATATTTCATCCAATTGCTATGGTGCGCTTACCACAGTAAGGAAGGACAAGGCAATTAACAAAAGGCTTTACGCCTTTTAGGTTTCACTCATGGGAATCTTACTAAGTTTCCAATGACTCATCCATATAATATCCTCTTTTCTACATTTCCAGCAACTGCTTCCGGTATTTTCCTTTGCTCCTTGAAAGGAGCCATATGTCCAGAAGTTGTTGCAGCTATCACACTAGTAATTTCGGCAACGGAGCTGGATTAAGACATAGCGAGTTTTATTTCCTTCTATCCTGTGCAAAAGAAAACAACCGTGAGACAATGACTGGTGTGGCATTTGGGTGCATATTCTGTTTGGATTTTCTGTTATCTAGCTTTGTGTTACTAACATTAGAGGGTGTGGAACAGAAGGACAGCTGTATCAGGTCAATCTAGCACAATCAGTATCCTGGAGACAAGAGGATGACTGCCGTATGTTTTCTCATAAATGTTCAGAGGATGATGCACACGAAAAATCAGGAGGGGAGTTATAAAGCTATTCCCCCCTTCCAAATCTCCTTTCTACGCCTAACCAGTCTGAAGGGAAATGGTGCTAAAAGCAAGCTGTGAGCTCCTGTTGGTATTGGATACACGATGGAACCGGGTATGAGACACTTTACATAATGAGCCATCTCGCAGAAAAGAGAAATCGCATCCAGCGACACTGGGGCTGTGCCTGACCGCCTATCAGGAAATGCTACTTGACTCAGCAGTAAGTGGGTGCTTCATTGAAGGTAGGATGGAGAACTGGTAGTCCTCCAGATGTTGTAGGACTACAACTCCCATCATCCCTCCCCCCCACTGGCCATGCTTGCTGGAGTCAATGAGAATTGTAGGTTGAAATGCCCTGATTGAGAAGTGGCCTTAGAAACAAGCAGCTTGCTGCTGCAATTTAAATTATAGCTGAAAGACGCCGCTATTGCTTATCTTCAGAATATAATCCAAAATTGCTTGATGGGTCCTGTGTTTGAAGCTTGGGAGGTCAGCAAGGGGGGGGGGGGAGTTGCAAGAAAATAAAACATTCCTAAGCCTACTTCAAATGTGACCCACAAACTTCCTAACTCCAGTACAAACAACAGGGTTATACATCCAAGGATTAAATCTGGATCTGCGAGATGTTATAGTTCACAAAGTTTGGTAAAAATAAACAACAAAAGGTCAATTAACCGAAAGATCAGAATGTTGACATTCACAGTCAGTTCTCTCTTGGAAAACGGCCTGCCTCTTTACATTACAAATGGCAACAGCTGTGCCCAGTATGTAATTTTACACTGTTCTCCTTTTGGTTAACGATGCACGTTGCTCTTCCTTTAAAAAATAAACAAATCTCCATTTCATGATCCCAAATTGTGCAACCTACTGGAAAGCAACCATCTTATCCCCCACCCCCTAATAGCAATGCTAATACAACATAATGATGAACCAAGTCCCCACGGTCATAATGGCTAAAAGCCCTTTGCGTGTTTATTTGTACAATGCCATCTCTCCCCAAAGCCTCCAGAAGCAAATGCCGAGATTAAAAAAAGAGAGAGAGAAATCCTGTCGCTGTTTGCTCGGCAACAGGGCAGACATGGAAACTTCCGTTTCAGCCGTCATTTCTGGTCTCTGAAGAGAGGCTCGGAAACATGCCGCTCCCCTGTGATGCGTTGCTTAACTGGGACTTTGTTTTCATTAAGAACTGCGCCCTCCTGTACATGATCCTCTCCTGCTCTTGCTTCAGCTCGATGTAGGAGCGCGAGAACGTGTGGAAGATGGACGTGACGGGAAAGGCCATGAGCAGGATGCCGCTGAGGATGCTGCTCAGGGCCACCACCTGGCCTGGGATGCTCCTGGGTACCATGTCACCGTATCCCACCGTCGTCATGGTGATCACGGCCCACCAGTAGCTGGCAGGGATGCTGGTGAACTCCTGAGAGTCCGCCATCTCGTTCTCGATCACGTACAAGAGGGGCGCAAAAAGCGCGATGGCCACGCAGAGGAACAGCAGCAAGAGCCCGAACTCGCGGGTGCACCTGCGGGCCGTCAGCCCCAGAGTCTGCAGGCCCAGCGAGTGCCTGGCCAGCCGCATGACGTACAGAATCCTCAAGGCACGCAGGATGCGGAGGACCAGGCCCACCTTGTCCAGATAGATGTTGCCGGAGGTCGGCTTCTTGTTGCTGCCCAGCGAAGTGCTGTCCAGCAGTAAGGTGATGTAGTAGGGGAGGATGGCGACGATATCGATCAGGGTCAAGGGGTTCCTCAGGAACACAAACTTGCTGGGTGCCTGGATGAGCCTCAAGAGGAACTCCAAGGAAAACCACCCCACGCAGACGGATTCCACTACGAAAATATTGTAGCACATCTGAGAACATTCGCCCTGGAGTGGGAGAGAAGGGGACTGCGTAAGCAAAGAAACAGCTGGCAGAAAGGTTTTGCTAAGAACACAGAAGTTTGCCCAATGCTTTTAAGAAGCCACCTATGCGAGTGTATCTATGTGTTGCATCTTCACGCTCGGATTGTGAACGTGATCCGTGCGGGATGCACGTCTGCAACCAACAGCTATGCATCTGCGCATGCGCAGGTTGCAATTCGGCACTTCTGCACATGCGCAATCTAGCGCTTCTGCGCATGCGCGACTGCCGAAACCCGGAAGTAACCCATTCTGGTACTTCCGGGTTTCGGCAGTCCGTAACCTAAAAAAACGCAACCTGAAGCGTCTGTAACCTGAGGTATGACTGTATTATTTATGTATTCATTTTTAATTTTAAAATATTTTATGGCCACCTTTCTGGGTATAAAGACTTTCAAAATGAAAAACTCTCAACAATACAACATAGCGCTCCTTGCTGATCTGCAACTTATATTAAAAATGGGTTAAAATGCGGTGTTCTGGCTGTTTTAAAGTGCTTCCAAATCACCTACATCCTACTCTTACCTGGTTTTCTCTTCCAAGGACATAATCAACCCCATGATGCCTGTTTAGCACCAGATGTCCCTGCGCTGTTCACTAGGCTTAAATTTTCGCTTTAGAACATGCAGCTATGCAGGGCAGCAGCTACCAGCTCTTGTCAAATTTTCCACATGATTTGCCAGGACAGGTTATCCAAGTTTCCTCAGAGTTTACATTTAAAAAAATAAAAAAGTTTATAGATTTATATTATAAACTGCCTTTCTACATAAACCATGCTAAACTTAGACATGGCCAGCTGCACCCTTTTAATAAATCTGGACTCTGGACATTTGCTCAGCCCAGTGTGATCATGCCCTCACTTTCTTCGATGCTTGAGTGATTCCGGGGCGGTGACAGTAACCCTGTGCTTAATATTGCTGTCTGCATAGCCAGATGTGACTGGCCCCCTGATCCCCAGGTGCCTGTTCACGTTGCTGTGTTAACCACGCTTTGAAGCTGTACAGCTGGCATAGCTCATTTGGCAAAGCACGAGACTCTTAATCTCAGGGTTGTGGGTTTGAGCCCCACACTGGGCAAAAGATGACTCCTGTGGTCCCTTTCAATTCTATAGTTCTATGATTCTATGATCAAGGGTAGGAAATCCTCTTTCTTTAATGTTTAGGGCCGCATACCAACCTAGCAGTTTGAAAGCACGTCAGAGTGCAAGTAGATAAATAGGTACCACTCTGGAGGGAAGGTAAACGGTGTTCCCATGGCTGCTCTGGTTCGCCAGAAGCAGCTTAGTCATGCTGGCCACATGACCCGGAAGCTGTACGCCGGCTCCCTCGGCCAGTAAAGCAAGATGAGCGCCGCAACCCCAGAGTTGGCCACGACTGGACCTAATGGTCAAGGGTCCCTTTACTTTTACCTTTACTAAGACAGACCGGGGTTGAAAGCAGAAGCAGGTGGAGCTGCCCCTTTCTCTCTGCTGCCCCTTCTCTTTCTCTGCAGGGAGGGTTAACTCTTCACTCCCTGAAGCCAGTGGGAAGCAGAGAACGTCCTGCAACAGACACTAGAGGACCTCCAGTATAGAAGAACTCACCACCGAGGCAGTAAAGTCTTTCTCCTCTTCGATATGTTTCTTCATGTGCTACACTGAACACGGGTACAAGCTCTCTCCATATGCACAAGTGTTTGTGTGAGAGTACATTTGTTGATTTGCATAGCACAGCTATTTGCATGCACAGGCTGTATGTACGCTTGCTGAATGCAGTATGTCACAGCCCTACAGGCAGTACCACCCCCCCCCCCCTTTCAGTCTTCTCTTCTCCAGTCTAAACTTACTCAATTCCTTCAACTTTCTTCATGGGACTTGTTTTCCATATCCCTGACCATCGTTCCTGCCCTCCTTTGAACCATTTTGTCTATATCCTCCCCCAAAGTACGGTACCCAGAACAGGACACAGGACTCCAGGTGACAGGGTCTTAGAGCAGAATTAGTCGTGGCCCCTTTCACTTCAGTGCTAAAGCAAGAACCAAAGGGCAGATCTTAAAGATACCCTAATGCACATTTCTCCCCTACCCCCTGCCATCCACATCTAGGCCTAGAGGTTCGCTCCCCTAGAGCAGGCATAGGCAAACTTGGCCATCCAGATGTTTTGAGACTACAATTCCCATCATCCCTGACCACTGGTCCTGTTAGCTAGGGATGATGGGAGTTGTAGTCCCAAAACAGCTGGAGGGCCAAGTTTGCCTATGCCTGCCCTAGAGGGTCCCTACACTGCCCTAGGTGATGCCCTGTGGTTCGGTCAAGCATGTGCCTCTCTCCCTTCCTACTGGCTCTTGTGGCAATAGTGCAATGTTCCCTCTGGTTTTCGTCAAGGCAGGAAGTGAGGCAGAAGTAGAGGCTGCCCGCTCCTACCCTAATGTAAGTAGGAACGGGCCCTGGTTGTTTGACTGTGATCACGGAGCAGCTTTGTGAATGAATCTCCAAGTTTGTTATTCCACCCATTTTTTTAAAAACCAGCTTTGCATGTCCACATATACTTGGTGTCCACATATACTTGCACTGATGGTCTGCAAAACCATCACACCAACTTCCTTTCCATTTAGATGGCTTCCCCCCACATGCCTGAAGATAGCTCCCTACGCATCTTAAGATCAACTACGCATCTTAAAATCAACTTACTCTCTCCTCTTCCTCCCTTAAGCCAGGCATGGTGCTGATGGAAAGGTTGACGGCAGTGATAGTCACAAACAGCACCGATAAACAGGCAAAGACCTTCCCCGGAATCCCAGACTGGGGCCTCTCCACCATGTCTTGCAACCTTTTCATGCAACGCCCGGCTTTCGTCTCCGCCACAGCTTCGCATTGGTTTTCACCGTCCGCGAACTCGTCCTCCGCTTCATTCATTTCCGCAATCTCCTCCATTTTCTGCAGGTACCGTCTCTTGCAGCACCACTCCAGGTTGTCTTCCTCGATGCCCCAGTACAGCAGCTCCTCCTGGAATGAAAGCGCACACATCTCTCTCAGGAGCCGGAGCTTCCCTGCCCGTAGGAAAGTCAAGATGGTCCTAAACGCCCCGGGGTTACGGTCGAAAAAGAACTCGTTGCAGGTCACATCGTAATCGTCACAGATGTTGAGGATGTCGTCAAAGTTGTTGCAGAACTTCAGCTGCCCCAAGCGGGTCATGGGGAACTCATCCAGAGTGGTCCATGGGAGCAAGTACTTGAAGCCACCCACGTTGATGATGATGTGATGCTTCCGGTCTTCCGGGCGAATGCTTTCGTACAGTTCTTCCGAGGGGTGGATGAGTTTGGCCCTTTGGTAAAAGACTCCCTTGAGCGTTTCTGTTTCAGCAAAGAAAGGGTGGTTGAAGGAGGCATCCGAAGCACAGCTCAGGGCACTGTAGTCATAGTCCGAATTTTCGCCTGGTAAGAGAGTCATCTTGGTCACCAGGTGGCTTCACATCCCTTTGCTGCTCCCGCTACAAGATTTCTGCAACGGAAAAATAAACAGACATTTCAGGGTCTCGGTTTGTGTGACATTCCCCATGCACTGCATATTGTTTATACAGTGGTACCTCGGGTTAAGAACTTAATTCGTTCTGGAGGTCCGTTCTTAACCTGAAACTGTTCTTAACCTGAAGCACCACTTTAGCTAATGGGGCCTCCCGCTGTCTCTGTGCTGCTGCTGCGCAATTTCTGTTCTCATCCTGAAGCAAAGTTCTTAACCCGAGGTACTATTTCTGGGTTAGCGGAGTCTGTAACCTGAAGCATCTGTAACCTGAAGCGTCTGTAACCAGAGGTACCACTGTACAGCCAATGGAAGGGATGAGAGAGACAACAAAGTGGTGTGTGCACTGAAAGAAGCGTGAAGCCTACAAAGAGGCTATTTGCGATGAGGGCATATTAATGGTTTGATGTGGGAAAATAGGATGAAATAGCAATGGATGAAGGAAGGGATGAAAGCACAGCCACCTGGGGCCAATGGTGGTAAGAAAGAGGAACCTGCCATTACCAGAGGCAGCCACTGGGCGGCAGCCAAGAAAGATGGCAGGACTGGACCACGCAACCTGTGTGCTGGGAGAGTCGCTTACAGTGGGTAGCTGATGTGTTGTGGACTACATCTCCCATCATCCCTATTACCCATACTTGCTGGGGATGATGGGAGTTGGAGTCCAACATCATCTCGTTGGCTACCGCAGGGCAAGGTATATTGCAGGTTTGTGTGGGCCTCTTGTGTTTTCAAGATGTTTGAATAGTTTCACCTGCTAACCTACCAGCGGTGTGACAGCATCTTTCTACAAAGGGTTCTGTTCTCTGTTACTGTTCTCTGGATGTGGAGACTAAACCGTCTTTAACGCCTTGGTCCTTTGCATGAAGGGCTGTGTTGCCGTCAATTCAATCTATGAGCGAATACAGCACCAAGCACTGTGAGAAGTGAAGTTACAGGGAACCAGGCAGAGGGCCTTCTCGGTGGTGGCGCCCACCCCGTAGAACACTCTCCCATCAGATGTCAAGGAGATAAATAAACAGTTGTTAGAAGACATCTGAAGGCAGCCCTGTACTGAGAAGTTTTAAAGTGTTTGATGTTTTATTATGCTTTTATATATGTTGGAAGCCGCCCAGAATTGCTGGGTCAACCCAGCCAGATGGGTGGGGTATAAATAATAAAAAATATTATTTGTTTAATTGAGAAAAAGTTTACCGAATAGCTTCCTTAGTCCACAGTGTTACAGTGCTGCTTCTGTGTGTGTTCACATGAGAACAAACGGGATGCATACAGAGACCATATTAAGAGCGGCCGAATTGGGAGACGCATATACAATCCTATGTGCGCCTACTTGGGAATAAGTAGCACTGAACACAGATTTCTCTGTAAACATGCATAGGCACATCTCCTAAGCAACTAATCAGACTCAGCAGGATGAAGGACCCCCCCCCCGGCTATCAAATTTAGAAAGCTGTGTGATCAGTCCTCTTATCTGCAAGAATCCAAGACAATGCCAGGCTAAAGAGACCAGAGACATTTGCCCTTTCCACAGCAAGAAACAGAAGCAGCAACTTCAGTGTTAACATTCCACTCTTGATCATCTGCACACACCCCTCCAAATTCCCTCTGCAGCATTTGGATTTCTGCAGTGCATCTCTGATGTAATCACCGAACTTGCAAAAAAGGGATTGTTACTATTCCATGGTGCAAGCAATTTTCGATTCACTCCATGGATGAAAACGGGTTCTGCAGCAAGTCATAAAAGTCTGAACAGACGTCTGACGTCTGGAACGGTCTTAGCTACCGTTTTATTATTTCCACCCACCACCCTAGCAAAGCATCTCCTGGTGCAGTGTTAAGCATCAATATAATGAATGGGCTTTGCCAAAAAAAGGCATTGCTACAAGAAACTAAAGCTATCTGCTGTTTAAGCAGTCTGAAGGTCTCATTGAAAGACTTTTCCTTCGGGAAGAAAAATCAATTGATGATACCTGTATGTAACCTCCAGGTTTCAGAGAAAGCATGCTTCTGAGTAGGGATGGAGGAGGGATTTGATTCGGCTCGCATTAAAGGCTGAATTTACCAAATTCACACTTTCTGAAACAAGGACCAAAACACAGGCCTCTTTCAAAATTCACACTTATCTGAATTTTGAGATGCAGTTCTCCAACCAAGTAAGTGCAAATATTAGGTGAAAATGTGCTTAGCCATGGAAACAGCGAGCAAAAATGCACAATATTAGGATAAATTGTTTGCAGAAATGTGTTAGTCAAAACTGCATACAAAGATGTGTTCGTTAGGAGAATTTTGCCCTAAATTGCTGAAGAATTTCGTAATGATTTAAAAAAAAACAAGTAAATCACAAATTTAGGATTGGAAAAATCTCAAACTTGACAGATCTTTCCATCCCTACTTCTGAATAACAGCTGCTGGAAAGCAACAGAAGCATGGCTGTAGCTGAATAACAGAGTAACTTCTTTTCATGCAGAAAGTCAAAGGTTCAATCCCTGAAATCTCCAGCTACGGCTGGAAAAGACAACTGTCTAAAATCTTGGGTGGGCTGCTACCAGTCAGTGTAGACAGTACTGAGGTAGAAGGACCACTTATCTGTCCCAATAGAAGGCAGCTTTCTATGTTTGTATTATGTTGATGCTGGGCTGGGTGTGATCCAAGGGGGATCTTCTAATATAGTGGTACCTCGGGTTACATACGCTTCAGGTTACATACGCTTCAGGTTACACACTCGGCTAACCCAGAAATAGTACCTCAGGTTAAGAACTTTGCTTCAGGGTGAGAACAGAAGTTGTGCTCTGGCGGCACGGCAGCAGCAGGAGGCCCCATTAGCTAAAGTGTTGCTTCAGGTTAAGAACAGTTTCAGGTTAAGAACGGACCTCCAGAACGAATTAAGTTCTTAACCCGAGGTACCACTTTATACCACCACTTTATTTATGTACGCTACACTCGGTAAAGCTCAAAGGAAGTTTAGGGTTCAAGAGATGGTTCTTCAATAGTTGAAACATACCTTAAACCTCACCACAAGGCAACCTCACAAATTCTGATTTGGCAGATTTAAGACCTGCACACTGACAAGGTCACCTTAAACTTTTGCTGCTCACTACAAGGCAGACCTGAAAGGCATAACAAAATGAGTCCATCAGCATATCCAAGTTTTTACAATATCTGAAAATAAATATTATGCTTAACTATCTCACTGCAGCTATTAACTGGAGCAGGACAATTCAGTACCTAAAGACCAGGGGAAAATCAACACATGTATTCAATAGTGGTCGAAATTTGGGCTTTGCAGAAAGTCTATTACAGACTCTATTAAGGAGAAGAAATACATTTTGCAGAAAAACATTACTTCTTCCCATAAGGTTGTTCTGCAAATACAGAGAATCCACTCTGCTATTAATTCCAACTACAGAGCTATTGTTGCTGGATGTTGATGGGATGGGAGTGTGACCATTTCCCCTGCAAATTTATTTCAGATAGGCTACATCCTTCTGCAGAAACTGTTACCAAGCCGCAAAACAGCCATTAACATGTACCTCAAGAACTAGAGCAGTGAAATGCTAAAACACATGATTATTTTCAGCAACAGAAAACACCACAAAGAGCAGACAAAGGAGATGTATCAGTGATGAAGACAACTAATAAAGCTGGTTTTAACAGAAAATCTAGCTTAGAATAAAGTATCAGTATGAAATTCATTCACCTTCCCAACTTCAATGCACCACATTGCTCAAACTGAGAGAAAGCATCCGACACGAAACAAGAGTGTGATACTGGAGGCAGGAGAACTGATGCCAATAATATGCCATATCAACAATACGCCACGTTTATCACAAAGATTGACACAGATAGCTGTCACTCAATTGATTGCAAAGGAAAACAACTGAGGGGAAATAGACCTGGGCTTCCAAAGGTGCACAACTGCAGAAGTTCAGTTGTTCCAAAGCACTTCTGTCCCCCCAAGCAAAGCAAAGAAGTCTTGTTTGGGGATGTGAAAATAAAAGAGCTTTGGGGTTTTGCACATGGAATCCAATGCAGTTATGATACCAGATGCAGTCAACGTTTCCAAGCACCCAAGTCATACCAGACAGCCTGCACCAAGTGATAGATTGGATTCAACCTGCTGTAGTGGTGGGGCTCCATAACTGCAGTTTGGAGAGGCTTGTCTTGGGGCTGTGGAAGGTGGAAAAGAGGGAAATGAAGGGAGCGATCCAAAATTAAAGCTACAGCCCCATGCATGCTTTGGAAGTGAATCCCACCGAATTAATGAGGAGAGGGAGGCTTTTGGTTCTCAGTAATCGTGCCTAAAATCAGACCACATACCGATGGGATAGCGGGGGCGGAAAAGAAGCAGGAGAAAGCGGATCTTCACCAAAACAGAACACCGTTCCCAGACGCGGTGACTGATGTAAGAGGAATGTGTGGATAATTTTATGGCGAGCAAAATATTTCACCATTATTCCCACACCATCCTACTACCAGCTCCGGTAGTTCTTCAAGTGTCCCTGGGACCGAAAGTCAAAGCAGACCACGCGCATTAAATCTGGATTAACCCCTCCCTCCGTATTCCAATACGGAAAGGGTGGGGCGCGCAAAGGGAGGGGGGGACGGACAACAACACGCCGGCACTTTCCCTTAAATCTCCGCGCTGGTGGGCTTGAAAAAAGAGTAATCGCCGTTAAGGGGTCTCTAAACCTGCATTAAGCGCTTGGAGCCCGGAATGACCCAAGAGCTTGTAGCGGCGGCGGATCTGTATACCGGATTCCCCAATCCAATCCGCTGCTTTGCTTCCCGGAACTGAATAAAGTTCCCCCCGAGAAACTTACCCGGGAAGTTCGGCGAGGAGCTGCGCGCCTAGAAGATCGCCTGTCGGAGGAAAGCGAGGAGAGGGAGGGGATCCGTTCACTTACTTGCAACAGCCGCTTCGCTTCTCCTCCTGGGCGGGCATAGCAGGTGGAGAAACAGCCCGGGAGTGAGCAGCAGCGCCGCTAACCAGGACGGAGACTCCGGCGCGCAGGCGGCGGCGGGGCTGAGCCCACGGGACGCCCTCGGCTTGCGCCCTTTGGAAGGAGAGCGCACGGGCATGGCAACGGCGGCTCCGGCACCCAAGGAAGCCCGGCCTGGGGTATGGCTCCCGCGCAAGAGAGGCGGAGGCCACACCCTGCACACGAGTCCGACGCGTGCGCGACCCTCCGCGCCCGCCCTTTGGCGAGGTCGGCAGCCGGCGGCCAAGTGCGCCCTGAGCGCAACGGGCGCCGGGACGCGCTTGCCTGCAACAGGTCTGCACGCCGCGACGCGCATCCCAGTGGACGCGTGCTCTTGCTTGGCAGAGAGCCAGCGCACGTTTCTCGCATCCAGGGCTGTACTGTACATGCAACAGGAACGCGCGCGCGCGCACACACACACACTGCAACAAGTGGGCGTGAAACTCGCATCCCCGCGGAACGTGAGCATGGAAGAAGCAAATCCCACCTTTCCAGGCTGGAGCGCCGCTCCCACGAAGGAAGATCTCGATTCTCTTTCCGCGGGACGCGCATCGAGTGAAGCGTTGCAAAGAAGGAAGACCCGGCTGCAGGGCTTCGACTCCGGCGTGTGCGCAGCTCTCCTTCTGCCGCATGCAATTAAGAGGAAAGTGCGTCCCTCGTTCTGTAGATCGCCTCCATAGCGTTCAGCGGCGATATATTTCCGCAGCTAATTTCCCCTTCAACGACGTATGCATCTTTTTGTAACCCGCCTCCAGTCCACTAAGCACGTCAAGGCAGGGGTATCCGTGGAATAAACCGGGAATAGGAAGAGGTCAGGTTTGCAGTGAACCATAGCAGACACACGCGCAAACACACACGTGGTCGTAGAGACACTTTTCCCTTTTGGAGCGGCACGCGTGTGCGCCTCACAGTATATACCAGGAACGAATCCCCCCACTCTCGCAAACGCTTTATAGCCTAGATTTTTGTGTGTGAGGCTGCCGGCATCTTCCACCCCAGCCGGGCCCTACCATACTCCGGAAAGCAATTTCTGTAGGACAGCCCCCCCCCCCCACACCTCAAATCGCTGCAGCGTGTTAGTGATGCAGTTCAGTTGCGGCTGTCCTCCCTGTGCAGATACGTGGGATTCTGCTGCATGGAATAGGATCCCCTGGTCCGTCTAGCTAGCCTAGGATCCGGGGAAAGCGGAGGGTAGCTCGAGATCTGCTGGTAGGGTGTTTTGCGGTAGATCAACAAGGATTTCTGATTCCCATGTTGTTTAACAGCACACACACACACACACACACCGCATTATAACACTGAAATGAGGAAAGAATCGTGGCGTGGGGAGATTGCAGGGAGTGGATTTTCGTGTGGGAGGCCGTTTTGGAGGCGCTTCTAACATATTCCTGGGCTCATCATTTTTTTTAATTCTAAGTGTGTCTTTTACCTGGTGGATAGATAACATGTTGATGGATATATTAGTGTTAAAATCAACAACCCACCAAAAGTTGGCCCTCCCAACTAGAGAGTCTACACACACATTGACTCTCCAGGCAGGAGTCATTCTCGGGTCTACTTGGACAGGGACTGAACCTGCGACCATACATTCAAAGCGTGGGGTTTTTAAAAAACCACTGGCCCACAGCCCCTCTCAGACACAGCGCTGATCCACTTTTAATAGAGGGGTTTGCTTCCAAGAACCATGCACTGAAAAGTAAAATGATTTCTTTACGCTGTTTCCTGATTAAAATCTCCGTCCAAGGTAAAGGTAAAGGTACCCCTGACCGTTAGGTCCAGTCTCTGACAACTCTGGGGTTGCGGTGCTCATCTCGCTCTATAGGCCGAGGGAGCCAGCGTTTGTCCGCAGACAGCTTCCGGGTCATGTGGCCAGCACGACTAAGCTGCTTCTGGTGAACCAGAGCAGCGCAGGGAAACACCGGTTACCTTCCCGCCGGAGCGGTACCCATTTATCTACTTGCACTTTTGACGTGTTTTCGAACTTCTAGGTGGGCAGGAGCTGGGACTGAACAACGGGAGCTCACCCTGTTGCGGGGATTCGAACTGCTGACCATCTGATCTGCAAGCCCTAGGCTCTGGTTTAGACCACAGCGCCACCCGTGTCTGCAAATATAGATATTTACTCTGCAGAAACTCTTGCAGTCATTGTGGACTTGGGCCACTAGGTGACGCTGCATTGCTGTAGGCTGACTTCTTTGCTGGACAGAGGGATTTTATTATTAAATGAATTGATTTTAGAATGTATTTCAATTAATGGACTGTGTTTTTATGTAAACTATGCTATTTTTTACTGTTGTTAGCTGCTTTCAGCCCGGCTTTGGCTGGGGAGGGCGGGATATAAATAAAATTTTATTATTTATTATTATTATCTCATGCATTTCTGTGTTTTTGTCTGAACAGCAGGCTTCTTGCACATGTGTTGCTTGCCATGCTCCTATTTATAATATGACGCTTTATTTTGTTAAAAAGCCCTTGTATCTTACTTTCAACACATGTTGAGGCAACCTAAGGCTATATTTTAAAAAAGAACAATTTTAACAAAGGACTATGGGGGGGGGGAGAAATCTGTCGGACAAAACCCATTCGAGACCATTAAAACTGAATGATAATTTGCTTCTCTGGCAGCTCAAAAATAAGTTTCAGAATTAAGATCTTCCAATTAAACTAGCACAGGAGCTTTGGAAATGGCACACTGCATGAAATTTCTTTTACTTTCCAGGAAATTGGCAGAACTTAACGGTATATTGAAGAACATGACCTTAGGGTTATTACTATTTTTTAACTGGGGGGGAGGGATTAATTCAGGTGTGTTTTTTAAAGGCCATCCATGAGTGCTGAATGTTGATTCTGCAGCTGTGGGCTTGGACCAGAAAACTTTGATTTAGTTCCGATTCCCAGATATAGAGCAAGTTGTTCATGCTCATTGGACAAGTCTGTCCCTTTGACAGAGGTACAGTTGATGCAACATACAGGAAGCAGCCATATACTGCGTCAGGCTATTTGTCCGTAGGTTCCAGTTGAGTCGTCTCTGACTGACAGCATATTTCCTCCGGAGCAAGAGAAAACAAGCCCTGTGAGGTAGGTTAGGCTAAGAGACTGACTGGTCCAAGGCTCCCCATTGAGTTTCATGGCATGCCAGGGATTTGATCCCTGGTCCCCCAGGTCCTAGGGCAGCATTCTAACCACTAAACCACACTGGCTATAGAATATACAGTGCATATTTACTTTACTGGTTTGGTGGCTCAGGAAGCTTTTGGAACTATATATGTCCAGCCTAGGTGCCGTTGCCAAGCTTTGCATTTCATAGCCTTACTACAAATCATACAGGTTAAGGGTATTGTTTTTTGCAGGACTAAAGAGCTTATATGGGATGCGGGTGGTCCTGTGGGTTAAACCACAGAGCCTAGGACTTGCTGATCAGAAGGTCAGCGGTTCGAATCCCCGCGACGGGATGAGCGCCCGTTGCTCGGTCCCAGCTCCTGCCAACCTAGCAGTTCGAAAGCACGTCCAAGTGCAAGTAGATAAATAGGTACTGCTCCGGCAGGAAGGTAAACGGCATTTCCGTGCGCTGCTTGGTTCGCCAGAAGCGGCTTAGTCATGCTGGCCACATGACCCGGAAGCTGTCTGCAGACAAACACCGGCTCCCTCGGCCCATAGAGCGAGATGAGCGCCGCAACCCCAGAGTCGGTCACGACTGGACCTAATGGTCAGGGGTCCCTTTACCTTTAAAGAGCTTATATAGGCACTGACCCTCTTCTGACACATTTTTCTCAGTCTGAAGGCTACACATGAAGCATGACAACTTTTTTTTTTAAAAAAATTGTAACAACATGTTGAAATACGGCCCGTTTGATGCTAGAGTGCTTCTGTCAGTGTTTTGCAATATTGTTTGGGCAGTGTTCCATACCATCACCAGCGAATTCAGGTGGAGAAATAGATGCCCTAAAGATGTTGAGCAGAGATCCAACCACCTCCGTAAATTAACTGCATATTAAACTAGCAAGGGATTTCCTGAATAAATGAACTGGTCTGTCCTCCTTGAAGATTTCGCGCCAGAAGAAAATTTTAATCCCCCTTTCATTACTGTTTGTTGCTTGAGGGCTACCTTACCTTCTGTTCCTTTGAATCCTGAAGCTGAAAGCTTGTTTTACCAGCTCCCTGGTCCTTGCAGATAAAACCAGCGTCGTTCTGCAGTCAGCAGCGACGCTGAAGGTGGAACAGGGCGATTCCAGCTTCGTGGATCCTCGACATCCTTTTTATTCCACAAGCAGAAGGGGAGGACTGTTTTGTTCTAAGCTTAGTGGCTTCTGTAAAGCTCAGTGGTGAAGCCTTCTAGATGTGGGGTAGATGCAGAATTGGCCTTGCAAATTATTTATTTATTTTGAAGCATTTTCACCTCTGCCGCTTAAGGCAAAAAAGGCTCCCAGTGCAGCTTACATAAATATTGATAAGAATAAGACAGTCCCTGTTCTCACATCTAAAATACACAACACAAAAGGAAAAAGGAATGAAGAGGGAAGAGGAAAACTAAGCAGGCAGCAAACTGTTTCAGCTTGGGTTGCCTTATTGAAAGCTGGAGAACAGCCACCTACTTTTAGGGGTAGCCAACGTGATGCTATCCAGGCATTGTTGAGCTACAGGTCTTACCATTTCTGACCATTGGCTATGCAATGGGAGTGTTGAGAGCTGTTGTCTGGATGGCTCCACATTGGTTACTGTTATAACTCTCCCAAAAAGGCAGCCTTAGCTTATTTTGCAAATTCCTTCCCACCCTCTGCCCCACCCCGCCCTAGTGACCAGCCTCTTATGTATGCATGCAAACCACATTTTTTTTTTTACTTCCTGAAAGCTCAAGCAACTTTCAGAAACGCTGAAAGCCCTTTTTACTGAGAGCAGGTTTTAAAGGGAAGGTTGATGATTTGAAACACTTTATGTTTTGAGCAACTAATTGAATTGTAATGGGGATATAGTTCATTGTTGCATTTTAATCATGTTGCTGTTGCCTTGAGCCTGTGCAACAGAGCTGGCTGCAAATACACAATAATTAATAAAATACATAGCTGTTTGTATCTTCGCGGTACAGGTGATGTAAACATTGTTGTAAAAGCGAGACAAAAGCAGGTGCAGAACAATCTCTCGATGGCTCAATGAAAAGGAAAGGGGTTATTCGTTTAAAATATTAATAGGCTTTGTCTCCAATAAAGACAATACAGGAGTATTTACAGGAATGGATGCTTACAAAGTCATAATACGTTTCAGGGAATTGCTTTTTGGAGGGGGCGGATGAGGATTAGTATGTTATTCAGCAGGGAAACAGTTATGACCCAAGCTGGGACGGGGGGGGGGGGATGACTGGACAAACTGGTCCCTGACATGTTTTCAGATCATCTCCAAGTCTGTAATGAAATGAAAGGAAAACATTTGAAGGGCTTAAGGTTTCTTGGATGTTTTGACTTACGGGGTAGCCAACATGGTGCCCGCCCATGAAGTCAATGGACTCCAACTCCCATCAGCCCCAGGCAGCATGGTCAGTGGTCAGGGCTGGTGGGTGTTGTAGTCAGCAACATGGCAGCTGCCCCTGTGCCACATGCTGAAGAGGCAAGCCATTTTCTAGTTTGAATGTTAAAAAGTCAATGCAACCCAGAAAAAGCAACCCAGAATGATGTATGCAGCAAAGTTTAAGAACCATATCGGTTCTGTTGTTGTTGTTGTTGCTGTCTTTAATGTAGAGCAGGTTTCTGAGTTACACCTGGCTGCTAATTTGATTTTCTGCTGCTGTTCCTTCAATAATTCATAATGGATATTGTTACATGTTTCTCAGGGGCAGGGGGGTCATTGCCTGCTCTGAGTCCCCCCAAGTGCCCAACTCTCTGTAGCCAGCCTTGGTGTGTCATATGATGATCCCAGCTAATAACAATGTGTTGTTGTTGTTGTTTAGTTGTTTAGTCATGTCCGACTCTTCGTGACCCCCTGGACCAGAGCACGCCAGGCACTCCTGTCTTCCACTGCCTCCCGCAGTTTGGTCAAACTCATGCTGGTAGCTTCGAGAACACTGTCCAACCATCTCGTCCTCTGTCGTCCCCTTCTCCTTGTGCCCTCAAACTTTCCCAAGATCAGGGTCTTTTCCAGGGAGTCTTCTCTTCTCATGAGGTGGCCAAAGTATTGGAGCCTCAGCTTCAGGCTCTGTCCTTCCAGTGAGCACTCAGGGCTGATTTCCTTCAGAATGGATAGGTTTGATCTTCTTGCAGTCCATGGGACTCTCAAGAGTCTTCTCCAGCACCATAATTCAAAAGCATCAATTCTTCGGCGATCAGCCTTCTTTATGGTCCAGTTTGCCCTTTAAAAAAAGAAACTACTCATGAATAGTCACCAGCATTTTAGAGCAGATTTCGCATAATGTACACATTTTTGTATGCAAATTTGCAAAGCAATTTCCCCTAGTATAATGTGCAATATAACAACAACAACAACAACAACAACAACAACAACAATTATTATTATTATTATTATTATTATTATTATTATTATTATTATTATTAAACTAATTCTACCCCACCCATTTGGCTGGGTTTCCCCAGCCACTCTGGGTGGCTTCCAACAGAAGGTTAAAAATACATTGAAACATCTTCCCTAAACATTAAAAACTTCCCTAAACAGGGCTGCCTTCAGATGTCTTCTAAATGTCATATAGTTGTTTATTTTTTTGACATCTGGTGGGATGGTGTTCCACAGGGCAGGTGCCACTACCTAGAAGGCCCTCTGCCTGGTTCCCTGTAACTTTGCTTCTCACAGTGAGGGAACCACCAGAAGGCCCTTGGTACTAGACCTCAGTGTCCGGGCTGAACGATGAGGTTGGAGACGCTCCTTCAGGTATAGAGGACCGAGGCCGTTTAGGGCTTTAAAGGTCAGCACTTTTACATATACTTGCATGTGCACTTTGTCCTACTATATGCATTTTTCTACAGCAGAGCTTTCCAAACTGTGTGTCATGACAAATTTATGTGTCTACTGCAGTGTGCAGGTGCATTGTGCAAATGCTCTCCGTGCTCCATCTGGCGCTGGAAAGGGGTTAGTTTGACTGCATTTTGCTAGCAAAACTGAATTTCTGTGTCGAGATACGATGCATGTCTAAAAAGCTTGTCACCAACATGAAAAATTTGGACAGCTCTACACATTACTTGGCTGGAGGTCTGTGTTGAGAGCTAGTGTGGAGACTAGGGGCTGGGAGATTAGGGTTCAAATCTCCACTTGACACTGGGTAACCAGGGGCCAGTCACTGCCTCTTGGACTAACTTACCTCACAGGGTCATTGTGAGGATAAATGGGGGGGGGAGGACCATGTACACCAACACGAGCTCCTTAGAGAAAAAGGTGGGATATTAATGACTTAAGTTAAATACTTAAATATAATTGCAAAATTCAGAGAAGTGTGAAGTTTGAAGGGTGGCGGTGATCCAATTCACATATTGTTTCAGGAAGTGTGAATTAGGTAAGTTTGCTTTCAGATGTGAACTGAATAAAATTCCTCCCCCATCCCTAACTTAGACTGCAATTTTTTTTTTTTGGTGAACTGCTTTGAGCATACAAGTATGTGGAAAATGTGGCGAATAAATTAACTGACTGGTGCTTGACCTGGCAAAGGGTCACACCACTGAACCTGGAAATTTTATACTCAGATAAAATCAGAAGGGCTGCCGGTTTGTAGGTTTAGGTTTGTGCACATGTGTGTGCAGTGGGGCCTGAGACCCATGCTGGAGCCTGAGAGAACAAGATTTCCCCTTCTTCACCCTCCACAATAGATCATAGAATCATAGAATCATAGAGTTGGAAGAGACCACAAGGGCCATCGAGTCCAACCCCCTGCCAAGCAGGAAACACCATCAGAGCACTCCTGACATATGGTTGTCAAGCCTCTGCTTAAAGACCTCCAAAGAAGGAGACTCCACCACACTCCTTGGCAGCAAATTCCACTGTCGAACAGCTCTTACTGTCAGGAAGTTCTTCCTAATGTTTAGGTGGAATCTTCTTTCTTGTAGTTTGGATCCATTGCTCCGTGTCCGCTTCTCTGGAGCAGCAGAAAACAACCTTTCTCCCTCCTCTATGTGACATCCTTTTATATATTTGAACATGGCTATCATATCACCCCTTAACCTCCTTTTCTCCAGGCTAAACATGCCCAGCTCCCTTAGCCGTTCCTCATAAGGCATCGTTTCCAGGCCTTTGACCATTTTGGTTGCCCAAAAGGTGCTCTTTAATTGGGGCCACAGTTGATTCTGATTTTTTATACCCACAGGTACCCACTGCTTCGGGGAATGTCTTTGGGAGAAGATAAGACAAATGAGTGAAACCTACACAAAGCCAGAGTGGACTCCCTAAAACAGTTGGATGGTGCCTTTTACGCCTCCTTCTGGCAACTCCTGCAGCCAAGCTGGTGCCAAGCATATTGCTCTGCTTTCCTTTGGACCACATCAGAGAGGGGGTCTTGTCATCTGGGCAGGCCAGGACCTCCATACACACTGCTCAGGCCCACTGGCCAAGTGACCCTGGGGAGGTCACTTCAGTGCTGCTAACGCAGCAAAAACAACATGGAAGGCAACAGTTATGAGTTATCCATCTCAGCAGCCACAGTGGGCGCTGTGATTCTTTGGTGGTTTGGCATGCGCCCCTGGATGCGCACTCCATCGTCTCCCAAGACAGATGGATGCCAACAACAAAATGCCCACAGGATGCGCCAATTGAGCATAAATTGAGACACTCATGATGACACTTCCTTTCTTCCTGATTAAGAACATTGAAACAGCCCTAATAGCTGAAGGAAACCAACCTCCCACTTAATGGTTTCCTTTCTCTGCCAGTAGCCAATATCAGATGCTCAGAGGCACTGTGAGAAGCAGGAGAAAGTGTGATAAAAAAATAAGTGTGCTTATCTCCCCGGCTGGGTGCAAACACCTGGCTGGGTTGCCAAAGTGAACCTTTGTAGTACAGTAGCCCTTCCTTTTCCTCAAACCCTCCATTGTCTTCCTTTCCGTCCCTGAGCTCCCTGATTTTTGTCTGAGCAAACTCATCGTCTCTGGTGAGCCCTGCTAGTTCTCGTTTCCCTACCAACGCTCCCCCACACACCCACTGGTCCTTGGGGAACATGTGCCTGGTCTCTGGTGGCCCCTCTCCTTCCATGTACTCTGGTTTCCTGGAGAGTGCATCTGCCCTCACGTTTTCCCCTCCCGGCACGTATCGTATCTCGAAGAAAAACTTGGCGAACTCCTGGGACCATCTGATCTGTCTCTGGTTGAGCACTCGTGCGGTCCGCCAGTATTCCAAGTTCGTGTGGTCAGTTCGGACCTGGATCTTGTGCCGCGCCCCTATCAAAAGATGTCTCCATTGCCGAAATGCCGCATAGATCGCAAGCAGTTCTCGGTCATACACCGTGTAGTTTTGCTCCGACTTGCTCAGCTTCCTAGAGAAAAAGGCACACGGTCTCCAGTTCTCCTTGGACCTGGGTTGCAAAAGTACCGCTCCAATCGCACGGTCGGACGTGTCCGTCTCCAGTCTCATGGGCTTCTCCGGATCCACGTGCAGGAGCTGCTCTTCCAAGGCGAACGCCTTCTTCAGTTTTTCAAAGGATTGCTGCGCATCCTCTGTCCATGCGAACTTCTTTTTGCTACTAAGACAATCCGTTATGGGCGCTATCAAGTGAGCGAAGTTCTTTATGAACTTCCTGTAGAAGTTGCTGAAGCCTAGGAACCTCTGCACATCCTTTCTGTTTTTGGGGGCCTTCCATTCCAGCACTGCCTTCACCTTGCCTGGATCCATGGCCAGTCCTTTGTCTGACAACCTGTACCCCAGGAACTCGACCTCCATGGTGTGGAAATGGCATTTTTCCAGCTTGACCCACAACTGATGCTTCTTCAATCTCTGTAGCACCTCCCTGACGTCTCTGACGTGTTGCGTTTCATTGTCCGAATAGATTAAGACGTCATCCAAAAAGGCTACGCAATTCTTGTACAGCAGGGGCCCCAACACATGGTGCATGAAGGCTTGAAAGCAGGCGGACCCCGATTGTAATCCAAATGGCATAACTAAGTACTCAAAAGCCCCCAGTGGGGTGAACATGGTCGTTTTCCATTCGTCCCCCTCCCTTATCCTAAGCAGATTGTATGCCCCCCTGAGGTCCAGCTTGGTAAAAATCTTCCCCTGCCTCACACGTGTCAAAATATCGTCAATCCTGGGCATTGGGAAAGTCACGGGTTCTGACACCAGGTTTACGGCCCTGTAATCCACGACTAATCTGGGCTGATTAGTCTCTTTTTTGTCCACAAAGAATACTGGACTGCCCCCCACCGCCTTTGATTCCCTTATGAAACCTCTCTTCAGGTTCTTGTCAATAAACTGCCTCAACTCCTGCATCTCCTGGTCGGACATGGCATACAGCTTACCCACCGGTAACTGAGCCCCTGGAAGCAGGTTGATTTGGCAGTCAAATGGCCTGTGGGGGGACAGTCTGTCTGCCTCCCTCTCGCTGAAGACCTCCTTCAAATCAGCATATTGTGGTGGCACCTGCCCTTTTTCCTCCAGGGCCACCCTAGCTACCCTGGCCACAGTCATTCTTGGTTCCTTCCCTCCCAGACAGTGTTCTAAGCGGTAAGCTGACCCAAAGGTGAGCGACCGCTGATGCCATGACACCACTGGGTCATGTATTGCCAGCCAGCTTATTCCCAGTATTACTGGGGGTCCTGCCAGCGTGGCCACGTGAAAGGCAATGGTTTCCGTGTGCCTGGAAACACTCATCCGCATTGGCGGTGTCTGGTGTGTCACTTTCCCTCCCAGTAGTTCCCTGCCATCAGTGGTGGTCACCTGCAAGGGAAAATCTAGTGGCAACAGGTGGAGCTGGTGCTCCAGGGCGAAGTCTCTGCTGAAGAAATTACACGAGCTGCCAGAATCCAGCAGCTCCTCCACTTTGACTGGGTGCCCATTTGGGAGTTCTAGCACCACTTCTATGGCTATAGCTGCCTTGGGAGGGTCAGGCTGGGGCACTTCTATTGGTTGCTGGCCTGGCTGCTGCCCCTGCTGGTTGGCAGCCAGGCTTTCTCGTTTCCCTGCACCGGCCCTTCCTCCCCCTTCTCGTCGTGGCCTGCAGCCCCCATCATGCCTTGCCAGGCCTTTCGTTGAGGACAGACCTTTGCAAAATGTCCTGGCCGCTGACAGAGGAAACACTTCTCTCTGCTGCCTGGGAAGGCTCCCTCGGCATCTCAGGAATGTGGTTGCCATGGAAACGTTCCGCCCTTATCTTCCGCTTCTCCTGAGCCCGCGCTTCCTGGCGTACACCGATCGCAAGCACAGTCTTTGTGACTTTATCCATCGACCGCGGGCAGGGTACTCTGGACAATTCGTCTTTCACTTTGGGGTCCAAACCTGCCTCAAACAGCATTTGTACTGGTTCAGAGTCCAGATCCCACCCGAGCTTGTGGACTAACATCGCAAAACGCGACCAGTAGTTTCTGACAGACAGGCTCCCCTGCTTGCACCTCATCAGCTCCCTCCGTGTCACGCTTTGCTCAACCTCGCTGGAGAACATCGTGTCCATTGCCTGGTAGAATTTCTTAAGATCTTTCAATGCATCATTCCCCGTTGCCATTAAGGGCCTGATCCATTCGCGCGCCCCATCCTGCAGATGTCCAACAATGTAAGCCACCCTCTCCCCGTCATCAGCAAAGTCATTTTTCTGCAATTTCAAAGCGTATTGAATTTCCGTTCGGAAAGCATTGTAGTCTCGGGGCTTTCCACCAAACTTGTTTACCAACCCCGGGACCTTCCTCCCTATCGGGGTGGCTCTGATCTGTGCATCCTGAGCCCGCCTCTCCTCCAGCCGCGCTGACAGGGTAGCGGCATGTGCCTCCAGGTCTCGGTTCCTCTTGACCAGACCTCGCACCATGGCTTCTTGCTCTGTCTCTCCAGCCGGCACTGTTTGGCCCATCGTGCTGCCTCCCCGGGGCTGTGCACAAGCAACGTCAGGGACTGACGCATTGCTGTAATGGTTCTAGGGGTTGCTCGTGCGTAAGCCGGTGCTTATCTCCCTGGCTGGGTGCAAACACCTGGCTGGGATGCCAAAGTGAACCTTTTCTGTCCGGACAGCCACTCACCCGTGGCTGACTCAATCGCTGGCAGAATCCGTCAGTGGGCGTTTCTTAATCTTCTTCCAGCAAAGACGCTCTTTGACGCCTAGTCTCCTCCTACTCTCTCTGCGCGAAAGCCTTCTGCGCAAGGAGGGCGTGGGCAACGGAGGACCCCTACTCTCCCCGCTGGTCCCAGGCAAGGAGTCATGGGACCGCCTCGCCGCTTCCCCCATCTGCCCCCCTTCTCCACTGGTGCTACGCTGATTCTCTTCCCCAGAAGATGGGCTGCTTCTCCCAATCCCTGGAATCCCTCTGGCTTTTGCTCTCTCCCTCCGGCACTGATGGCAGTTCCCTGACAGGTTTGCTATGGTTTGAAGAGTGCTTACACACACACACACACACACACACACACACACACACACCTCTTGCTCTCAGCCATTCACTTCATGTCTTTCTCTGTTTGCCATTGCCCGTAATGTCAACTCAAAAGTTCGACAATCTGTGTTAACAGCGCTGACAATTCATTAGCATGGTTTCGTATTGGATTCTGGCCAATACTCATAGGATGAGGTTGGAGTGATAACACATCTTTATAAGCAGTGCTATTTTTCTAGAAAAATAGGTGCCGGAACTCCCCATGAACACTTCCCTCGTTTTCTTAGAACGGCAATGGCGCCCACCTGAGAGGGGCCTGGACTGAGTTTCGGCGAGTTTTGGCAGAAAAAAATCCCTGTTTATGAGATATCACGCCACGAGCAGTTTCACTTCCCCTGGTGGTCCATTTGGGACATTCCCAACCCTACCTAGAGATGGTGGGGATTGAACCTGCAACTTTTTACGTACACAGCAGATGCTGTCCCACTGAGCTACATAGGCTAGAAGCCTAGTTGTTGCTATTTGTCATAAGCCCAGCTCTGTTACAGATTTCGTGTTACCCAACCTACCTTTCCCTTTTCCTTTCATCCCATTTATTATGGAATGATTCTTACATTTGCGCTGCTTTCCTTTGTCCCTTCCTCTTTCATATCTGTAACGTGGTTGTGTGACAATGCGATTCTCTCTCTCTTTGTTCATGAGAAAGTTCCCTGCCATTCCTTTGTATCTCAGCTCTGCTTGTTAACTGAGGCAGTGTGAATGATTGCTCCATTACGCCTTTCAAGTTGTGTTGATCTTCATTAAAATTAAAATACAGTGGTACCTCGGGTTACATACGCTTCAGGTTATAGACTCCGCTAACCCAGAAATATTACCTCAGGTTAAGAACTTTGCTTCAGGATGAGAACAGAAATTGTGCTCCGGTGGCACGGCAGCATCAGGAGGCCCCATTAGCTAAAGTGGTGCTTCAGGTTAAGAACAATTTCAGGTTAAGTACAGACCTCCGGAACGAATTAAGTACTTTACCTGAGGTACCACTGTATACCGGTTTTTATTCGTTAGAAAGCTGTACCAAGAAATAAATTGCCATTCTTTTGAGACTGGCAAAGCTTATTAGAAGGCTAATTGTTCAAGAGTAACACTGTTTCACACTCCTCCTATTGGGTTTATATGATCAGTAGGAAGTCCAGGGAACCTTAGAATCCTAGCGGTGTGAGTTCATCTACTTCACTCCCTTGCCAATGTAGGAAATCTACTACTGTAGCATCCCTGACTGGTGGCCTTCCAGCACCTGCTAAAAAACTTCCAATGAAGGAGAGGTAGTACTTCAGGGGCAATCTGTTCCATTTTCAAAACAGCTTGCATCATCAGGGAGCTCCACCTAATGTTTAGTCAAAATCAGGTGTGGGGGAACTTAGGCCTTCCAAATGTTTCTGAACTGCTATTCCATGATCCTTGGCCATTGACCATGCTTGATGGGTCTGATAGGAATTGGAATCTGTAACATCTGGAGAGCTAGAGTTCTCCCACAGCTGGTCTTTGCGTGGAACTCCAGTATTATGTCTGTATCAGCATAACCAGCTGCTGCAATGGATGGGTGCAGCTTTCAGTTTTGGTTTCTCTGAGTTTCTCATTTCCCGCTCTTAAGTTCAATTCTCCACATTTCCACATCAGCTTGTGATATTTTTTTTAAAAAGTTCTCATAAAAATTAACCAGCTTTTTAGCGAGAATTTCTCCAAATATGCACATTTTTGCACTAATATACACATTTTTGCAAGCAATTTCCCCATGTGCAGTGCATTTCCGAATGTTGTTTTCAGTATGATATGCATTTATAGGTATATGCACTTTTGTTCACTTGGCCTGGATAACTTCGGTTCGTACCTTGTGAAGTAGGTAAGTTTGCCTTTAAATGTCAACAGAATAGAATTTATCCCCCATCCCTGCCATAAACCACAGACATAACGTTGCACCACCATTAACACTATTTAGAGAAGGGCCAGGAAAGGAGCGTGTGAATCCAAACGGGGAGGAGGCGAAACAGGAGGGCTACGAACTGTTAGAACCCAGTACTAGAAATTTGTCAAAAATGTATAATTTGCTGCTGAAATGGAATACACAGGATGAAACGGTTAAATCAAGTATGATTAAATGGGCTCAGGATATGGGTCATAATATCATGTTTGCTGACTGGGAAAAGTTGTGGACCACCGGGATGAAATTTACGGCATGCAATGCCTTAAGAGAAAATATTATGAAAATGATCTATAGGTGGTACATAACCCCAGTCAAGCTTGCAAAGATTTACCATTTGCCTGATAATAAATGTTGGAAATGTAAAGAAAAGGAAGGTACATTCTTTCACCTTTGGTGGACGTGCCCGAAGATTAAGGCATTCTGGGAAATGATCTATAATGAACTTAAAAAGGTATTTAAATATACTTTCACCAAGAAACCAGAGGCCTTTCTCTTGGGTATTGTCGGCCAAGGGGTGTTAAAGACAGATATAACTTTTTTCATGTATGCTACAACAGCAGCTAGAATACTTATTGCGAAGTACTGGAAGACGCAAGATTTACCCACACTGGAAGAATGGCAGATGAAGGTGATAGACTACATGGGCTTGGCAGAAATGACGAGCAGAATCCGAAACCAGGGAAGAGAAGCAGCGCAAGAAGATTGGAAAAAGTTTAAGGACTATTTAAAGAAATATTACAAAATTAATGAGAGTTAGAATGATGTTGGATTGGAAAGTAAATGGTTACTATTAGTAATGGTTAAGACAAGGAGAATAAGGAAGATTAGCTTGAATTTTTATTAAAATAAGGGAAGATTTGCTGAGTAAATGATAAGAACTTGGAATACAGAGAAGGGAGGCATGAGGAAGTCGGGGAAGAAAGGTGTAAGAAACTAAGATATGAAATGGTACATGTTTTTTGTTTTGATTGTGTTTTTTGTTTGTTTATGTATTTGTTATATGTTTGTGTTGTTATAAAAATCTGTAATAAAAAATTATTATAAAAAAAAAAAAGAAACAGGAGGGCTACATGAGCTTGCTGTGAGAAATCTGCATGAGTTAAACTCTACAGACCACACCTCTGAGCTCTCGCAAAAGTTACTTGTTCATTTGCTTAAGATATTCATATTCTGCCTCTCTGCTTGAAGCAGCTCTGACAGGCGCCGCAAATGCCAGCATGATCAAGCAAATAAGTGGAATGCAAAGTAAAGATAAAAGCAAGTCATTCGGTTCTGCTGCAGCCTCATTTTAGTTCTCCCAACGCCTGCAGTCCTGTCGCCATTTATCTGGAAGTAAACCCCACTGAATGGTAAATGGCACTTACTTCTGAATATCGGTGCATAGGTTTGCACTCTCTGAGCCTGAATTAGCAAATGGTCTTCAGCTTTTCCCTCCTGAAGAAATAAATGAGAGGCGTGTTCTTTTCCTTCTCTGGGAGTTTATTTCAAGGCCCCGGGGGCCGCTGCTGAAATGGCCTTGCTCCTCAGTTCCACAGATCTGATATCATCAGGAAAATTCCTGCTCACAAAAACCCCTAGCCAAAAGTTCTGAATAGGAGAAAAAGAAGAAGAGTTTGGATTTGATATCCCGCTTTATCACTACCCTAAGGAGTCTCAAAGCAGCTAACATTCTCCTTCCCCTTCCTTCCCCACAACAAACACTCTGTGAGGTGAGTGGGGCTGAGAGACTTCAGAGAAGTGCGACTGGCCCAAGGTCACCCAGCAGCTGCATGTGGAAGAGCGGGGAAGCGAACCCGGTTCACCAGATTACGAGTCCAACACTCTTAACCACTACACCACACTGGCCCTCAAACAGCCCCAACCCCGGCGTACAACTCTTAACTTCAAATGTCACTTGTGCACTTGTTGCTAGAGTTACCTGCTCCTGAAAGACAACATTCTGTCTGTTTCTGCATTATTTCAGAAATAAAAAAACAACGTAACATAAATTAAAGAAAAGGGAATTAAATCTGGAGCACAAACCAGGCAGGAGCATGCAGCTTTCCAACCCCAAACCCCTCTTTTTGGGGGCATTAATTAATTAATTAATTAATTGGTAAAGGGGTGTGGAGATGTCAAAAATTAGTTGGTCTATAGTTCCCCAACTGGCAAGAGCATTAAGTTTAGGAAGAATCTGAGAGCAGCTGGCCTGTACGGTCTTAAGGAATGGATAAGGCATGCAATTAGACTAACTTTAATCTAAATTTGAGGGTCATGAATAAGGAAGATAATGAATTCATTTAGCATGGGGTGGATATTTGTAACAATGAACCGGGGGAGACAACGTGAAGTTCAAACAGTGTCTGTGCTTCTTATCGTTCTTATAATACACCAAGATGCGAGACATACATAATGTGATTATTCTGCACATACGTCTTTGCATAGGGCAAAATTACCATGAAATGCAGTCTAGCTATCTGGTTAATGACTCCTGCCCTTACAAATTAAGTTTAGGAAGCATTATTCTAAAATAAGGACTTTATTAAGCAGACACAAGAATCTGATAATGGTATTTCATAGTAATTGTACCATAAATCTTCTCCAAGTCTTTATCTAAAAATAAGTATCTGCCTTGATGTCTCTCCTCGTCCCCCATCCCCCCACCTTTGTAATTATCTATGCCTGTTTTCTGCTTATCACGGGCAACAAGCTTGCCTATTTTCTGCAGTTCAACCACTGCAGAGGTTTCCGCTCCCCTCCCTGGAAAATGCTATTCAGTCCTTTATGGGGGAAAATATGTAGAGCATGAACTTGTATCAGGACAGGGGCATAAATACCGGTATATGGGTAAAAGCAAATCAATGGATTCAGGGCAGGTTTGAGGGTCCCTTTGCACATTACTCTCATTGTCTCTCCCCCTATGTGGGGGGGGGGTCCCCAAAGTTTCAAGGGAGGGGGCTAGATTTTTGGTACTGCAAATTCAGGGTTGCCATATTTCTAGAAGTAAGAAAGTTGTTGAGGTATTTTTGTAATTGTTGAGCTTATTTTAGAAAATAGATCATAAGGGCTCTGGGAATTACAGCTCTGTGAGAGGTAAACTGCTTTAAATGTGTAGGATGTATATGTAGCCGTTCTCCGTTTTTTCTTTTTAGCTGTAAGGAATGACAATTCTGCTGAGTAAAAGTCTTCTTGCATCTGCCATTTTGTTTCCCCACAATGTCCCAGAGGTGCTGGTTGGGGGAGTTGGGTGCCATTTTTGTTCTTTTCCCGCAGTGCCATGGACTGACACAACATCTGGGGTATTGTGGGGAAATCAAAATGGTGGATGCCAGCTATGTTGTGGCTGCAGAAATTCAATGGGCCTGAAGGGTCCATGAGGGCGGACAGCCATCAGTGTGTTGGACTCTGAAGGCAGCTGCTCTAAGGAAGGGATGCCATATTTCAAAAAGTAAAAACCCGGAGACACCCTGAAATTGTTGAGCTATTTTTTACGAAATTGCAAGAAAACCACGATTTCTTGGTTTACTTGCCAAAGATCCACTGCCTTCCAGAAATTCCCCCGTCACATTGAGTGAACCTCACAACCTCACAGGATTATTGTAAAGAAAAAATGTGTGAGAGAAGGGATTGTATTCAACAGGTAAATGGAATGAAATAAAATTTTAGCTGTAAGCTGCCTTGAGTCTCTGTCAGGGAAAAAGGTAGGAAATAATAATAATAATAATAATAATAATAATAATAATAATAATAATAATAATAATTGGTAGTAGTAGCAGTGAAGAACACAAGAATGTGAAATAAAGGTCAGGGGCACTCCTTGGAACGTGCAAAGAGAAGATAAGGAAAATGGCCTGGGCAGAAGCATGTATGGGCGGTGCCTGCCTTAAACAGATTATATAGAATTTGCTATGCAAGCTAGGTAAGTGCGTATGTTCAGAGAGGGTGGGGTCAGGGACCAATGAACAAGGGCTAACAGGGCGAATGAGTTGAATTGTGTATTATGGTTGGATAAGGAGAGGGATGATGATGTATGGGGTGATGAGAAGGGTATAAAAATGGCTTGCCAACATGCTGTAAGGCCTGCCAGCCTTTGGAAGCGATTCCGCTGGCTGCCTCTGTGCAGAGCTGAATAAAACTCTTTCTCTGTGAAACCTCACCCTGGCGTCCATTGACTACTCTATCTTCTCACCCTGGGGCAACGCTCAGAAGGGAAAAAGGCTACAGCAGCAGCAGTAGTAATGGAAACTGTGAGAATGATCAGAAACATACCATCTTACTGAACTGATTGGGACTCAGTTCTAAGGAAGAATGCTTAGGATTGCAGTGTAAGGCTGCACAGTCTTTACCCAGTTACCTGGGAGTCAGCTCCATTGAATACAGTGGGACTTACTTCTCAGTAGACTGTGTAAAACTCTGCTTACAATAAAGAAATAAGCACTTGTCAGAGCTGCCCGAGGTCCCAGCTCACAGAGGACCAATGCTGCTTCGTTGTTTAGTATAAAAGTCTTTATTGAAGTTCAGTTTCACTTCCACAGCTGCAGCGTGCAGCCCTACGTCTCAAACTCTAGACCGCCGAAGCTCCATCTGAATCTCCTCCCCCCTGACACCAGTTTAAGATTCTAGCCTTGCTCCACCTCTTCCTTTGTTCTTTCCTCCTCTGGGTCCGCCTGCCCGTCGGGGTCTCTCCCTTCCTAGACTCTTCTGACGCTGAGTCCCCTGACTCTTCCCCCTCCCTCCGTCGGGCTTTAGGACCTGGCTCCCAATCCGGGTTTCCTGCTGTCCCGCGCGCCTGTACATTTGAACTTGGCGCGCGCGCCCAGCCTCCCACTTTCCTTCTGACCGTTACACTGCTGTCACTGCTCCCCCCTTTCGGGGAGGCTAGCTGGAACTGACCTCCCCTCCGTTTCCCCACTTTCCGATGGGGGCGTGGTCAGCCCTGACTCATCTTCTCTCCCCGCTGGAGGAGAGGCTGGTCCTGACACATGTGACTCTTCCCCCCCACTGCGCTCTGGTGGGGGAGCTGGTCCTGATCCCCCGCTGCTGCCTTGGGAGTCCCCGCTGGCCCCTTGCTTCTGGTGCGTCCCCCCTGGGACCTCCCTTGCCCTCACCATCGGTGCCCCCTTCTGGGAATCTTCTGATTCGCTGGAGAAGCTCATGGAATCTCTCGGGTCACTGTCATACTCCCCTACGCTTCCCTCGGATTCCTCCCCTTCGCTCTCCATTTCCTCTCTCCCCTGTGCTTCTGCTCCTGAGCCCCTGACAGCACTCCACACGTTTCCTTAAAAATGGCAGGCTGCTGAAGCATTGCAACAACAACAACAACAACAACAACAACTTTTATTTGTATCCTGGCCGGGACTGGGCTCAGGGAGGCTAACATCATATATATAACATTGGTATAAAATCAAACAATAATTAAATTACCTCCTAAAAACAAGTCAGGATCAAATTAAAATTGAATTAGATGGCTTTCCGCAGGATTAGGATTGGGAACAGTAAATTTTCTCAACATCAATGAATTTAAAGTGGATTGGTGACATTTTCCTTCAAAATTCTAGGAAGGGCTTTGTATGCCAGCATCACCATATCCTTCATTTGGTGCAAGAATTTTATTTTCAGTATAAACAGGATTCCGTTTTTGCACCCACCCACCCACCCAAACACACCACTTTTCATTCTTCTCCGAGATGTGGAGGGGAGAGAAAAAGGAACACCGGGACATTCCGGGATCAGATCAGAAACTGGGATGGCTTCAGTAATTCCAGAACTGTCCCTGGAAAATGGAAATTTGAAGGGTAAGGAAGAGCAAGATCCCCTGATCCAGCAGGGGGCTTCTTGCACTCTTGTCTTACATAACGGACAAAGCTAGTTTATACTTTGCACTTTAAGCCTGGGAGGAACCGCGGCTTTTATAGCTGCAGAGAAAAGGCTCTTTGTGCATTTTAATCTGTGTATAGAATATTTCTGATATGGTGTCATCTATAATGGTGTGTAATTTCACTGCAGCCTTATTCTAAACACATCATTTAGGGTGACAAATACGTATTAAGTTAATGGCAAATATCCTATCTGTTTCTGACTAATGCACTTAATCAGATGAAAGGGAGACACAGAAAGGCTTAATAGGAAAATTGGCTCTCAGATATTGTGGGGACAAATGTTGCAGAACACACAGTACTTATTTAACTTCAGTTTGTGGAGAAGGAAGGCCTTTGTGTGTGGATTTCGCAGAGAGCTGGGGCCCTACAGAAAGGGATTTTGACTACAGTTTTCCTTGGTTTGATATGCTAACCACTACACCAGCTCTCTAGGCACGTTTGTGAATAACAAGGAATGTTCCTTGTCAGACTAGTTAAAAAGTCAATCCTTTATTAGGCATAGCAAACCACACATTATCAAACAAACACCATATACAAATTGTGCAAAATACTAATTCAGCATAACAAGGTTTGTCCCAATCAGATCTTTAATGCCAGAGAAAATAAATTTGCATAAATAATACAATATAACACTACCACATCACCGATCAGTTAAGAACCACTAAATCTCTTTATAATGGCCCAGTCTTTCTACATGGACAGCACTCAAAAATTCAGCCATTATTAAAGTAATTTGATCATTCCTGTCCGAGGGAAGGTCCTGAACTGTTGGTGGCATAGAATTGAGCCTGTTAAGTTGTAAGGCCTCTAATAATTGTCTTTTGGCATAAATGACAAAATCACAAGAAAAGAAAATATGCTCCAAAGTATCAGGTTCCCGTTTACTACATTTGCAGAGACGCTCTGCTTCTGAGAGAGCTAACTACAGTGGTGCCTCGCAAGACGAAATTAATTCGTTCCGCAAGTTTTTTCTTCTTGCGAGTTTTTCGTCTTGCGAAGCACGGTTTCCCATAGGAATGCATTGAAAATCAATCAATGCGTTCCTATGGAAACCACCTTCAGACCAGGTCCGGGGACAGTCTGTCCCCCGACCTCTTCTGAAGGCTGGGGGGGGGGACAAGGGCTTTTCTTCCCACCGCCAGCCTTCAGAAGGCTGTTCTGAAGGCTGGCGGTGGGAAGAAAAGCCCTTCTCCCCACCTCCCACCCCGCAAGCTCCGGGGACAGGAGGGCTTTCCTCCCGACTGCCAGCATTTTAAAAGCCCCCTGGACAGCGGAGACTTCTCCGCTGTCCCGGGGGCTTTTAAAATGCTGGCGGGCGGCAGCGAAGCGTTCGCTGCCGCCCGCCAGCATTTTCAGATCGCCCCGGGACAGCGGAGAAGTCTCCACTGTCCCGGGGGCTTTTAAAATGCTGGCGGGCGGCAGCGATGCGTTCGCTGCCGCCCGCCAGCATTTTCAGATCGCCCCGGGACAGCGGAGAAGTCTCCGCTGTCCCGGGAAGGCAGGCGGGGGGAGCAAAGACTTTTGCCCCCCGCCGGCCTTCAGAAGAGGTCCAGGACCTCTTCTGAAGGCCGGCGGTGGGCCAAAGTCTTTGCTCCCCCCCGCCTGCCTTCAAAAGCCGTCGGGATAGCAGAGAAACGCGCTGCGCTTCTCCGCTATCCCGGGAAGGCAGGCGGGGGGGGAGCAAAGACTTTTGCCCCCCGCTGGCCTTCAGAAGAGGTCCAGGACCTCTTCTGAAGGCCGGCGGAGATTTCCCTATGGGCTTTCTTCTTGCAAAGCAAGCCCATAGGGAAATTCGTTTTGCGAAGCACCTCCAAAACGGAAAACTCTTTCGTCTTGCGAGTTTTTCGTTTTGCGAGGCGTTCGTCTTGCGAGGCACCACTGTATCTTCCTCTTACTATCATAGAGGGAAACATATTAAATCTGGCTAACATAAACAGCCAGACTACTTCAATAATAGAATCCTCTATTGGATTCTAAACCGTACTCAGGGGCGTAGGAAGGGGGGTGCAGGGGTGAGGCCTGCCCTGGGTATCATGCTTGAGGGGGGTGACAAAATAGCACACCGCGGGGGTCGGCACTTACCGTGGGGCCTGGCCTGCAGCGCACCCAAGCCACGCGTCTCTCCTGGGAGTGACAGTGGCTCACGCTGCCCAAAACAGCAGTGTGGGGCTTGCGTCTGCCAGGCAGACTCTGTGGGCAGCTCGCCCCGGCTCCCCCATGCACTGATCGCTGTGGCACCCCTGTGCGGTGCCCCTGTGCGTGGATCATTGCGGTGCCCCCTCCACTAGCTACGCCCCTGCCCATACTTGGTACAGAACACCAAGAATCGGAAGGGACTCTGGACTGACCCAAACCTACAACATCATAATTGAATATACCTCTGAATAAACATGCATAGGAGTGCACTGCACGTTTTGTCATTATATTAGAAATACAGCGTCTGAAAAAGCAGAGCAAATTATAATTATACATTCCTCGTGGATTTGTGAAAAAGCGCCTTGGAAGTGTGCCACCCATTAAGGTTGCTCGACACTTTTCTGAGCTTTCACTTGGAAAAACTCCCATCTACACACTCACCAGAAATCTCTGTGCTTAGCCTATCTGATGCCAGCGCATATCAAACGGGAACATTGTTTTCCTTTTTTTTTAAAAAAGTTAGGTTCTTTGGGAAGGTGGGGCATCTTGCATGGGTTGTACAAACAGTACAGTGCCAGGCAATTTATGAGGAAAAGTGAGAGGAGTTTATAAGGAGAAAAAGCTAAATTTATCCCTCACAGTTCAGTTTACCAGATTTTTCCTTCTTAATAATTTGGAAGCAACTCATCATTATTCACTTGCTGCTTCCTCTCACTACAGTGGTGTTAAAAGCTGCAGAGGGAATCACTGCCCAAACAGTTTTTGAAGTACTACCAAAACATTTAAAACCTGTTTAGCCAGAGATGATAGTGGTCAAAACAAACCAAAAAACTCACCACCATGATCATATTTGCTTGTACATCCTGTAAGTTAGGGGTAGCCAATGCTGTGCCTTCCTGATTTTGAACTACAACTCCCATCATGCAGCCAATGCAAGCTTTAATCCAAAAACATCTGGAGGGCAACACATTGTCATAAGCAATGGCAGTCTCATTTGACCTCTTTTAAGGCTGCAATCCTAAACACACTTATTAGGGGGTAAACCCAAAATAAGTGATGGAGATTTACTCCTAAGTAAATATGCTTAGGCTAACACTGCATAACTTGCCTGACATGCCTACACCGAAGGAAACCCTGCTGTTTTCAATGGGGCTTGCTTCCAAGGAAGAGTGTATAGGATTGAGCAAGGGGATGCAGTGACTCCCCTATGAAGAAAGGTTGCAGAATTTGGGAGTTTTTTGTTTAGAGAAAAGGTGAGGAAGAGGTGATACAGTATGTACGGCATGCAGAAAGTGGAAAGAGAAAAGTTTTTCTTGCTCTCTCATAGTTTGTGGACTTCCAACAGAGTTCAGCAGAGAAAAGTAAGTAAATCTTCTTTTTTGTAAAAACCAGTTGTGTGTGTGTGTGTGTGTGTGTGTGTGTGTGTGTGTGTGTATGTATGTAAATAATTCTTCACACAGCGCACAGCTCAACTATGGAGCTTGTTCCCAAAGCAAGCAGTGAGGGCCACCAACTTGGATGGCTTTAAAAGAGAATTAGACGGAATCATGGAGGAGAGAGCTATTGAAGAGTACTTGCTGCTATGTACTGAAGTTCTCACCCTGGGCCAGCAGGGGGATACTGTAGATAGTTTTCACTCAGGTCCACATATGCAAATAGGGGATTGAAAGTGACTAAAAAGTGATTGGATAGTTACAGAAAGTGGTTACAGTTGCGTTGTAGTGGAGCTCTATATAAGCAGGCTGGCTGAACCCTTCAGTTCAGTTCTGTTCTGGCCTGTGAATAAACAAGAGCTGTTTGAAGAATCGCTGTGTCGTCTGATATGTTCACCCACAACTTAACACTAGCCATGGTGGCTAGGCTCTGCCTCCTTAGTTAGAGGCAGCCATGCTTCTGAATACTAGTTACAGGAAAGCATAGGAAGGGAGAATGCTCTTGTGCTCAAATCTTGTGCCCACAGCAATGGCATGGCGTGGGGAGGGGCACAGGGTTGCTTGCCCTGGGTGCAAAATTGTTAGGGATGCACAATTTCAACACCTGGTGCTGCTCCAATACAGCTGCATGATTTCATTGCTGGGCTCTGTTGAAAACAGCTTCTCGGTTTGAATCAGGAAATGACCTCTCCAGACAACGGAAGAACTCTTATTTTCTTAACTCTGTGGCTGTAATCTCCTGGGTGACGCAGATGCTGTTAGGCAGTTGAATGCGCATGTGTACTCCATCTGTTTCCTTCCCTCCCACCCACTCTGTGTGGCCCCAGGTACTGGCAACCCATGCTATGCCACTGACCCACAGGCATCTAGGTGACCACTGTGAGACCAGGATGTTGGTCCAGATGGGCCACTGGCCTGATCCAGCAGGCTTTTCTTAAGTTCTCCTTATGCTAGGATTGCAGCCCAATACATTTATGAGCAATTGTCTTAAAACAAACTTGATTAAGCTGGGATAAATTATTTGCAAGTATTTTTTTTCAAGTAAAGTTATCTGAGATAACTCTGCCCCATTATTTGATTGCAAATGTCAAGCAAGGTAATCAAGAAGGAGAAAATGCAAATTCCTTCCTGCAAAAGCCAAAAGGAATAGAAAGCACTTATTGGCAACAGAGCTGCTTTATAAGTACGGAAGCACTAGCATATACCGACAACAAAAAGATAGCTTGTGCTGCATTATCAGCCCTTCGTTCTGCTTTTGTTAGAGTGGTTCTTATCATCACCTGCTCCACTGGTTCAGCACGGCAAAGGACGTTACTTCAAACATTTGTGCTCACAAATAACCCACAATCTTTGCAGCTTGTAGATGTCATATTTTAAGTCTGACAATGAGGTTTTAGTTTGTGGGAAATGATTTTTCTCCCTCCTGCCAGACCAAGAATTAAAAGAACAATGTACTACAGTGCACAGGTGAAGGTTGGAAAAAGAGGCTTTTTAAAATAGTGTGGAGGAGCCTTTTGTTTTGCTCTCCCCACTCCAGCTGTACAAAATACAGCTTATAAAAGCATACGGAGAACCCTGCTGGATCAAATCAAAGGTCTTTCTAGTCCAGCACCCTATTTCTCATAAGTCACCAATTAGACATCTCTGGGGAAGCCCACAAACCAGGCTGCTGCTGTTCCTCCCAAGCAACTAATATTCAGTGGCATATGCCTTCGTGACCAATCACCATTCATATACTTATCCTTCATTATTTGTCTAATCACCTTTTTAAAAAACATCTAAACTAATGGTGGCATTCATCACACCAGTCCTGTGACACTAATTTCTATGAATCAATCATTTTCAGATTACTTTCTTTTGTCTGTTCCAAATCTCTTGCCACTGACTTTCATTGGATGTCCCTGGATATTAGTAGCGAAGGAGATAAACTTCTTGGTGTCCCCTATCTTCACATCCACACCCATTTATAAATGTCCACATGCACCAGAGATTTAAAATGAGAAGCTCAAAGGGATAACATTTACTGTAAAATTGTGGCTGTTTTCTGCCATCAACAAAAGGCTTACATCCATGAAACAAATTGAAATTTGGTTGGCTTCCTCTCCATCCTTTGCAAACACAGAACCAATTTCTGTCTGTATAGGCCTAAAATTACTTCTTTTTCTTAGTTGTGCCAGAGTGTGCAAGAATCCTGGTGTTATGTAGTGAAGTTCTCACCCTGGGCCAGCAGGGGGATACTGTAGATAGTTCAGGTCCACATATGCAAATAAGGGATCAAAAGTGACGTTAAGTGATTGGATAGTTACAGAAAGTTGTTACAGTTACGTTGTACTGGAGCTCTATATAAGCAGGCTGGCTGAACCCTTCAGTTCAGTTCTGTTCTGACCTGTGAATAAACAAGAGCTGTTTGAAGAATCGCTGTGTCATCTGATATGTTCACCCACAGCTTAACACCCAGAGAGTGGCAAATGCACAGATACATTTGGCAACTGCACCCCTGGCGCCTATGGTTAAGATGGCCCTGTTCCTGGTCCATCTCTTTCAACATCCTGCCTCCAGGATGTTGAATGCTTTCAAGCTTTTTTTTTTTTTAAAAAAAATACCACTTCCAAATACTTCCTTCAAAGTACAGCAATTATAAACCTTCAAAAGATTGACCTTTCTGAATCACAACCTCACATGTAATTGTGTGCAGTAATTTTGTTGAAGTGTTTGGGTCACTCCCCATTCTCCATTACAATCCCCCCCTCCCTTGATTGCAACGGATGGAAGCTTATTAGCAGAGACACAGGATTTAACATGGCACAAGAATTAAGATTTCTACTCCAGCTGCCCCAAGTTCCCTGCAAGACTGTGAAGGGTGATTATAGCCTGCTGAACAAGATCATTATTTCAGCTGCTGATGGCAAGATGATACCTTTTAAAAACATCTCAAGGAGGAAAGGATGTTTCAGCATTAATCTCTTCAGACACATACTTGAGAGGCAAAGTTGCTTTAGGATAGCAGTTGCCCAACTTTTAAAGACCTGAGACTGCCTTTAACCCAAACATGCATTTGGGGACCCATTTCTTAGCTTTTAACCATATATTTGTATGGTGGTGATGTTGGATTTCCATTCCCCCGCTGTGCAGATATATGGGATTGTTTCATCACATGTCTGTGTTTACATTCCATCACTGATGGAGTCATGGGAGCGGATGTTGTTTTTACACTGTTCCACTCTGTTGTACTGTTGTATTTCCCTTCTCTCCGAGGAAGAAGAGAGAGGAGCCATGTTTTTCCTTTGTCCTGATTTGTATATAATAAAAGTAGCTTAGTACTCACGCCTCAAGCCTAGCTCTGCTGTTATTGACTCTGCTAAGTCAATGTGTGCTCACGTCCCACGACATGGGTCACGGAATCACGTCGGGGACGAAGATGGATCTCACAAGCGGCACACAGAAGGGTTTGCCTGGGGGCCTGTCCTGCCTCCAGGGGACCCCCCTGACAGGTACTGCTGCTGTTGTGGCACATGTAGATTGGGCCATGTAGTGGGAGCCCACCCATGCCACCAGCTGAAGAATAGTGGTTTGGCCTATAGCCAGGGAGTCATGCAGAGGTGGAGCTAGCTGCTCTGGCACCCGGAGCGGCGCCCAAGGGTGGGGTGAACATCCCAGGGGGGGCGCCACCTGCAGAAAGTGGCGAGCGTCCTGGGGGGGGGCGATTGTTAGGTTTCTGTGTGTTGCCACTGTGCAGCGCTTGGAGTCACAAGACTCTGCTTTGCATTCCAGACTGTTGGAAGTCTCACGGGAGACGGATGTGATGTTACTGGTTTCCTGTTCCTTTGTGTTTGGTTGCTCTCTGCTCTCACAGAGAGAGGATGTTTCTTTTCTGTCTGTGTAACTAGAAATAAAACTCTTTGCAATGTAGCTCATATTTCTCGTCCTTCCCTGCTGCTGGATACTCTGCGTAATGAGGGAACGTGCCTGGAGCCTTATCAGAGGCTCAGGTCGTTAATCATTGTTGGAGGCAATTCTGAGGACTCGACCAGAGGATGAGCTTTTCTAGCTCGGTCGTAGCGGAAGCTTCGACAGCAATGTCACCCCTCCTCAGGGATGACACCTGGGGTAGACCTCACCCACCGCACCCCCTCCTCCGCCAGTGGAGTCATGGCAAGTGGAGCAAAATACCACATGGTGGGTTGGGCTAACTACCTACTTTTTTGCGGGGCTGTAATCCTACTATAATAGGTGACTATTAAATCAGGGCCTATCATTGCACACACAAAGGTGGTTCATGATGAGCCGAATGGCTCCCAATGCGGTCCAGATGGGGTCAACTTGCTCTTGCTGCATCCCTTCTCCATGCAATTCTGCACATCCTGCCAATCTGCATACCACTGCTCCTCACCTGGTAATTGTGACTATCCAGGCCAACAGTTGATGAGGTTTCCCATCCTAACTTGCCGCCATGGGCTCCTCTGGAGGAAATTGTTTGCTAGAAATCTAAGAATAATAAGAAAATAATAACAACTCCTTAGGGCAGAACTGCTTTGCGAGACAAACACAGGTATGCTTGTTTTGTAATGCCAGCGCAGTGACTGGCCTGCAGCTGATCTCATGGAGAGAATCCATTCATATGGAAGGTTTAAACACTCCTTTGGCACTTCATGAAAATGCTTCTCTGCAATTGTCCTGTTCCTGTTCCCTTACTCTTTTACACACACACACACACACACACACACACACACACAAACACACTTCTCTGGCATAAGAAATGCAGCAAGAAAAGGGAAAAGTATGCACTGATGCACATAACAGGATTATAAATAGAATTAAGAAGAGAGTTTTCATGTCATTAATTGTCTACTGGTTGGTTAAATCTTTCAGGATTCTTCCAATTGACTGCACTAATTGACTGTGCCAATTATATACCTTACTGCTGTCTTGAGACAGTTGGCTTTGTAAACTTGCTGACATGTCCTGTCTTTCAGGCATCTATCCCCATTTTTATCTCATTAATTAATGCAAATTAATTAATATTTCGGTTCATTTGCAATTGTGCCAGAAGGTGAAGAGTCGGAGCTGAAAAGTGGAACTTTTGGGCTTCGATTTCAAACACGTGGTTCAGGGCCTGGGGGTGAGGGCAATAATAGCGGTGGTAAAAGTGAGAAGTCCGGTACATGGAGACCACGTCCGCATGCCACACTAAAGCATGGTTTAGCACAATGCCTTTTGCTTGTTTATATGGGGGATAGAGAGGGCTGTTTAAGTGTGGGTAGAAACTAGATTGCTTTACAAATGTAACATTTGCATTCATTGCTCCACCCACTTACGAAACGGATGACAGTCACAGGAATAGCGAAAGGTCAGCAAACTTTTTCAGCAGGGGGCCGGTCTACTGTCCCTCAGACCTTGTGAGGGGCCAGGCTATATTTTGAAAAAAAAAATAATGAACGAATTCCTATGACCCACAAATAACCAGAGATGCATTTTAAATAAAAGCACACATTCTACTCATGTAAAAACACCAGGCAGGCCCCACAAATAACCCAGAGATGCATTTGAAATAAAAAGACACAGTCTACTCATGTAAAAACATGCTGATTCCCGAACCATCCACGGGCTGGATTTAGAAGGTGATTGGGCCAGATCTAGCCCCCGGGCCTTAGTTTGCCTACCCATGGCGTAGACCCTGAAAACACATATCAGGTGTCAAAAGTCAGCGTAAAGAGATGTGTCTTCAGCATTAGCAGAGAGCTGTGCAGTGGTACCTCAGGTTAAGAACTTAATTTGTTCCAGAGGTCTGTTCTTAACCTGAAATGGTTCTTAACCTGAGGCGTGCTTTCACTAATGGTGCCTTCTGCTGCCGCTGCGCTGCTGGCGTGCGATTTCCATTCTTATCCTGGGGCAAAGTACTTAACCTGGAGCAACCACTTCCTGGTTAGCGGAGTTTTTAACCCGAAGTGTCTGTAACCCAAGGTACTACTGTATATTGAGAAGAAGCCAGATGCACCTCCTTAGGGAGGAAATTCCACGACTTAAGGGCTACCACAGAGAATGCCCTCTCCCAGAGCAGTCCCCTGAATTTCTGAGGGAGATGGAACTATCAAAAGGGCACCCTCTGTTTATCTTAATACCCAGGATGGACTGTAGGGATATTTGTTAGATATTTGTAGCCTAACTGAAGCCTTAGTTTACAAGGGATTCATTTCTGCCCGCTTGTCCCAGGACCGAGGAGAGAACAAAAGCACCAGGGAAGCAACTTCCTCTTCAGAGAAAAAAAGTTTATTGAGATCTGCGCAGAGGCAACCAGTGGAATCCTTTCCAAAGACTGGCTACACTGATAAAAGTAAACAAGCATTTTTATACCTAAGAGCATACCCATCTCCTTAATTCCCTCCAATCAGCTGGCAAGGTTAAGCTTATTTCCTTATATGGCATATGGCTATATGGTTAGCTAAGCCCCCCTCCTTCCCTTGTTCGTGTGTTCTTCTCTTGCGTTACTGCAGCAGAGAGCATGTGCAGAAAGCAGCTCCTGGCTTGCAGAGCGCAAGCAATTGCAAACAGGAAGCAGCTCCTGGCTTGCAGAGCTCAAGCAATTGCAAACAGGAAGCAGCTCCTGGCCTGCAGAGCTAAAGCAATTGCAAACAGGAAGCAGCTCCTGGCTTGCAGAGCTAAAGCAATTGTGGTTTTTGTTAGCTGCTTAACCACAACTGCAGAAATTAGCTTCGGTGCAGATAATATTGAGATTAACCCTTTCTTCTCCCTTCATAACTTGTTTAGGACTTTAAACACCAACATGAGCATGTTGAATGGACCCAGAAACAAACTGGAAGCCATTGTGTGACATCTATTCGCAAGTTTTCAGGGCATACGTTTCCCTCTGCCTTTCATCTCAGGCAAGATGATGACTTGGACTAACTTATTGCTTCCCAGGCCCATGAAATGCTGGGTATTTTATTTCCTACTATTTCATCTCTTTTACTATCCTCATTTCTTGGCATATTGGGCTTTGACTGGAAAATCAATTCTCTGCCCATCCAGATGTGTCTTTCCTGCAACTGTATATATATGGACAGGCTTTAAAACAAAGAATTGACTATTATAATCCGTCTGTTTAGCCCTCCTACTTTTGACATCTAACATTGATTAGCTTTCTGCAGGTCTCATATATTCTCTTTGTTTTTCATCAGTCGCATTGTGAGTTGGAACTTCATTAAACAGTCAGCTACTTTCAATAATAGCTAATTATGCAAAGCCCGGGTTACTATTTGGGCTGCTATTTTCGAAAGGGTACATCACAAACTGCATGCAAAAAGAGGATAAATGCAAAAATATATACACAGGCTCAGAAACATGTTGATTTTCTTAGGATGTCTTCCCTAGTTAAAAGTCAAAGATTCGAAGTGTTGATGCTGACAGCAAGACTATCTTTTATTTTCTTCTCTCTTCTCTGCTTGGTGGAAAGTTAGGAACAGTCATCCCAAAGTTGTTTTCTTTTGGAGAAGAGAGAGTACTGGAGTTATCATCATTTATCCTCCTTTAATAACTGTAAATAATTTTACAGTGCCTATAATATGCCTAGCACCAACGTCTTTGGGCTAGCCTCATTAAATGACCATTTGCAAATGAGAATGAAGAAATCCGAAGTGGCAGTTAGGAAAGACCGGCAAAGAAGAATCATATTAGATCAAAAAGAGTCCAACAAGATTAGACAAACCCTCCAGCTTGCTCCTCTCCAACCTTTGCTGCAACACACTGACATATAAAACTCATGCCTCTTTTGCTGATCACTGATGTCTCTAGTTTGAAACTATGTGTAAGTTAATCAGCTATATTTACTTGACGGGGGGGGGGTCATTAAATGTTGGTGTTGATGGTATTTGTATACTTCATCTAAAGATCATAGGGCGGTTCTCAATCGGGTCCTCCCTTAAAGAGGGCACATATTGAGGTGAGTCCTGGACAACCGACTCCCTGTGTTGTGGGTGGGTATGATTGGTCAGCCACAACACCTGATTGGCAGGTCCCTTGAAGCTGGGTGCAATTTGGCCAATGGGACGCAGTCCAAACGTTTCGAGGGACCTATTTATACCCATGCATGTGACCCAGAGCTTTGCGCTTGAACTTGCTATGCTGTTGTATGTCGTCTATTGTTGGGACAGGGTCCTGGCAGGAATTTTCCCCACTTGGCTGATTGACTGTTGCCATTTGGGTTTCGCCTGCCGCGTAGCAAATCATCACAACTTGTAAGGTTGCGGATAGGCTCTGGTTCAAGTGATAGGGATGGAAGAACGGTCTTGCCATATCTATGTGAAGGGTATTCCGTTAAAGGAATCCAGGGACTCGATGGTTTGGTCAACCCCTGAGAGGGGGTTGTGCCTGTGCCTGAGTCCAGGGGGACATTTGGGTGGTGGAGATAGCCTGTTCCTGGCTTTCCGCTTATCCAGGTGTTCACCCTAGGCTGACCTATGCTGGAACCCTGGGTCAGCGCTACCTGCATGGCAGGGAGCTAGTCGAACCAGAGCCTATGCAACCAGTCACTTTCTGTAATCAATAAAGTTGTGGCCTAAATTCTGCCAAAAACCAAAACCAAAATTTGAGTCAAGTCTGAATTTATTTAGGGGGGAGGTTTCTGGGTCTGAACACACAAACACAAAAAATACAAAGTGAGAACACAAAATACATAATAAAACAAAAACAATCTAATATCCCACAAACACATTTAAAAGGCCATAGAGTGTTAATCATCCAAAGGCCAGGTTATAGAGAATCATTTTCGTCTGGCACCTAAAGATGTGCAATGAAGGCACCAGACGAGCATCCCTGGGGAGAATTACTGGAAAGAGAGGCTTGCTTATTTGTTGACTGGCAAAATTAACTTCATTATTGTCAGATTCCAATAGGATTAATTTCGTGTTTATTAAATGTGTTTTGTAATTGTCTGTTTGTGACTTGGAAACTAGTTATAAACTGAGATTATGTAATATCTACACTAACACCACCCCTATCCTTGCAGATGGGAACGCTTGATATGAAAACGTTCCGAGCTCTGAAAATGTGATTTTTTGCAATTTCAGATCAAGTTCTCAACTTCCTGTACTGGCAGGGCTTTCCCTTTTGACTGAGATGAACAAATTCTGCAGGAAAGTACAATTTGCTGTGATGGTTTTAGTGCTTTAGCCACTGGCCAAGCAAATGCTTCTCAAACTGGCTTGTATATCAGGCTGGCAGAGAGACTGTGGACAGTAGCAAATCATAAGACACTAATTTAATTAAGTTCAATGTGCCTTTCTGTGTATAACATTGAAAGAAGGGAACTTTTTCTTACTAACATCCAAGTCTTAAAGCAGCTGCCCCCAAACTGCTGCCCCTCAGAAGTTTTGGAATATATATCCTGCTGTCCTTCACCACTGGCATATGTTGCCTGCAGTTGATGAAAATTGTAGTCCCCAAACTCCTGAAGAGCCCCAGGTTGAGAAAGGCTCCCTGAAATCACAGCCTCCAACATTTCTCAGCTGAAAAGGGGAGCATTCTTTTGTATGTTTGTTCTTCCTCACAATAACACGTTGTTGAACAGGCTCTGTTCCTGTACACAATAATTCATTTTCTCAACCAAACCCAGTCCTGCTTTGGCTTCTAAAGCAAGAGTGTTAATAACATGACCATAAATATTTCTTTTTGGGGAGGTGAAAAACCCTTAAGAATATTTCATGCCAACCTCAAAATGGAACTGATTGTACCTACTTAACACTAGCTGCCAACATCCAGCAAGCACATCCAAGATCCATCTTCTTGATAAGTAGTTAAGTGGGAGTGAGCTGCTGATATTTGTTGTGCTTAGGCAACCAGGAGACAACAAACATTGTCAGAGCCTTGATGTGCTAATATAGGTTAATAGTGAAAAGAACGTTGTACTAAATGCAGTTCTCTTATGTTACCATACTTAACAGTTTCAAACAAACCTCATTGAGCTGTATCATAGAATTGTAGAGTTGGATGGGACCACGAGAGTCCTGTCATCAAACCTTCTTCAATGCAGGAAACATTTGCTCAACATGGAACTTGAACCCATGACACGAGATTAAGAGTCTCATGAGTCTCAGGCTCTACCAACTGAGCTGTAGTTTGTATAAAGCCAGTTTCTACACATTATGGTGTCTTAAAACAAAGACAGGCCCTTGGGAAGTTGTTGAACAATAGCTCTCATCATCCCAGATCATTGGTCATGCTGGTTTGAGATGATGGGAGATGGAGTCCAAGCCATCTAACAAGTTTCCCATACCCTCCAACATTTCTCCGATGAAAATAAGATTGTTGTTGTTTAGTTGTTTAGTCGTTTCCGACTCTTCATATCTGATGGATATGTTTGGCATTGTTGTTGTTTAGTCGTTCAGTCATGTCTGACTCTTTGTGACCTCATGGATCAGAGCACACCAGACACTCCTGTCTTCCGCTGCCTCACGCAGTTTAGTCAGACTCATGTTGGTAGCTTCGAGAACACTGTCCAACCATCTTGTCCTCTGTCGTCCCCTCCTCCTTGTGCCCTCAGTCTTTCCCAACATCAGGGTCTTTTCCAGGGAGTCTTCTTTTCTCATGAGGTGGCCAAAGTATTGGAGCCTCAGCTTCAGGCTCTGTCCTTCCAGTGAGCACTCAGGGCGGATTTCCTTCAGAATGGAGAGGTTTGATCTTCTTGCAGTCCGTGGGACTCTCAAGAGTCTCCTCCAGCACCATAATTCAAAAGCATAAATTCTTCGGTGATCAGCCTTCTTTATGGTCCAGCTCTCACTTCCATACATCACTACTGGGAAAACCATAGCTTTAACTACTGTATACGGATGTTTGTTGGCAAGGTGATGTCTCTGCTTTTTAAGATGCTGTCTAGGTTTGTCATCGCTTTCCTCCCAAGAAGCAGGCGTCTTTTAATTTCGTGACTGCTGTCACCATCTGCAGTGACCATGGAGCCCAAGAAAGTAAAATCTCTCACTGCCTCCATTTCTTCCCCTTCTATTTGCCAGGAGGTGATGGGACCAGTGGCCATGATCTTCGTTTGAAAATAAGATAAGTGCAGCAATAACCCTGAACACCCTCACCTTCCCTTTTTGAATGCAATTTCTTTAATCATTAATTTGTAGAGAATGGTTGGGCAGGAGGAGAATTTTTTGGCACAGAGTTGTTCCGCTTTGCCTCTTGTGATTGATTCAAAATCAGTAGCAGCTAATGTGGTTGGGCAGAGCTACCCACTTGGCACATGTGTCACTGTAGCTTTCCTGGGGTGCAACAGGGCAACAGTGAGGTCAGCGTTGTGCAGATGCACCAGCAGAGCCAGTCCAGTGCTCCCATGGCACCTGCGTGCAGCCCAGACCTTACCTCCACCCTGCACCACCCAATGCCATCTAGGTCAACCTCAGCAATGCCAGTATCAGGAGGGCAGCTCAGCCTCAACAGACCAGCTGCTGCCGTTCAAAACCTTTCTGCCATTAGCTGCAGTTCTCAGAATGCACGTTCCAGACATACTTGCCTGCCTTCTTTGAACAAACCATTTTAGTACCGTGGAGATAAAACCTGAAGATTGAAACCAGTCATGGAAGATCAGTGGACTTGCTTGGCCATTTCATATTGGTAAGCGATTTTATTGATGGTTCACATCCCACACCAATGTAGGCAATTATGCCAATTTATGGGAAGCTTGGTAAACATAAGCAGTGCCCATGAATTATGCCAAAAGATCCGCCCCTGGGTTTTCTATTTACATTAAGCTAAATAGCTTGCTTTTAATGGATTGATATGCAAGGATGGATGTGCCAAATATGATCAAATGCAGCAACTGCAGATTTACAATACAGACATTTTAAACTAGACGTTAATCAGTGTTGTCTTCCACAAAAGGGAGCTCAGTGCTGATTAATAGTTGTAAATCTTTATTTTATTAAGGATATGTAATTGAGATAACTGCATTTCTTCATGAAAGACTACGTATACTCAGGTTTTATCAAAGTTATTAAATATTTTCTATCTAATATATTTGGTTGTATTGAACTAAGTTTTGCACAGAGTAAACCATTTAAATTCATGGAAATAACTTAGTTGTGTAAACTAATTTCAATGGGTCTATTTTGAGTAAAACTTAGTTGAATACCACCTCCTATTAGTATATTTCAATTGAGAATCACTTCCTTTACCCGAAGTTCAACATATATTCTCATAATCCATCATCATTATCATTTTAACAGCATACATAGCTTTACTGCAGAGAAATAACATTACTAGTCATAACAGAGTACTCCACAAAACCATAACTACTTAATTCAATAATAATAATGTTGCTAGCCAAAAGCTGAACAGAAAAAAAAAAATATGCTCCATCTTCCCCAATTAGGAAAATCTAAAACATCATTTTCATTTTTCATGAACATTTTTCATAATAAATAAGATATGTCTGTATCTATTTTTCATATATTAGTGCATTGTAAATCCATAACTACTATTTTGTTCTAAACCATATCTCTTCCTAAGATCAATAAATTTCTGCCACCTTGCCAAGAGGTTCTCTTCTCTCTGTTCTTTCTCAGTATTTTAGAAAATATTTGAATTTGTAGCTGTGAACCCCCCTTTTTTCAACCCATTCTTTAATTTTTTGTACAGCTTGTAATCTCCAGTATTTTGTGTAGAGAATTCTGGCCATAGTGGCCACAAAAGAAACCAGCTCTTTATCTTCTGACCTCATTGATTGTTCAACATAATTTAATAAAAACCATATAAAGTGAAGTAGGACCTCCTCTCCTAAAATCTTTGGACATTGTTTTTTTTTTGTTATCTTTCAACAACCATCCATCATCTTACACTTCCACCACATATGAAAAAGCCCCCTAACTCTTTGTGACATTTCCAGCACAAAGATGGACAATTTTCACCAAATTTGCTTATCTTTGCTGAAATGATGCACTGTTTGCTGATGCCTTTGAAGCATTTTCTCTTATGCTCAAATTTAATGAAAATTTATGAGATGATTTCCAGAGACCTCCCCAAATATCCAAAGGAATATACTTCCTAGCATTTTGTGCTCCCTTCACCATGTATTCTGTTATCTGTCCTGTATTTGATTTAAGTAAAAGCTGATATATTTTTACTTATCTCTGTTTGTTTTCGTAATTAACTTCTCAAATACCGTAAGCTCTCTCTTAAATGTGATTGCCTTTTAAGATATTTTTGGACAAGGATCTTATACTACCTATGAAGCATCTCCGCCAGCACGCTAAGTTAAATGTTCAGGCAATCTGTGTGCCTATGTTACACTGGTAAAAATAGATGTCCTTCCTGTCAGGATACGCCCCTGGGGGCCTGCGCAGCCCCTGGGATGAGACAAATCTCTCCAGGCCTCCTGGTGTTGCGCAGCTCCAGGACGTCCATAAATCAACAGTCCCGGTGAAATATACTCGGAGTCGAGTGTGGATTTCATGCTCTTTATTCATAGTTGTGAGGAATGAAAGTTCCCCTAAAATATCTGCTTTATATACATTATTTACACAATGGGCAGCACGTGATTGGCTGATTCTGGGATTCTCCTGTAGGCCAATCAGGTTGCGGATTCACTTCCACCTGGAGCTGGATTGGGTGACTCCTGCGGACCAATCATACTGCTGCATTGTTCTAGGACCAATCAGACTGCTGCATTCTGGACCCTATTGTTCTAGGACCAATCAGACTGCTGCCTTTTGAATCCTATTCAACTCAGTACATAACACCCGGGATGCTCCAGCGACACATAGCAGATGCCTATGTGCACACACACTCAGCAAAGATCAGCAGAAACAAAGTGGGGAATTGTGTGTTCATTCTAAGCTTTTTTATTCACAATATTTACAGGACAAATGATCATGGCGTTCTCTCCCTCTAGCTCTGAGAGAGAACAAAAAGTAAAAAGTACAAAAACATATCAGAGCGGAAGAGATAAGGCCCATTTCCGTTCTCAGGCTTTTCAGCCTAGAAAATAAACACAGATATGTGACGTGATGTAACAGTCACACATCAGCAATGGAGGAGTGAAATGCTAACACTTCCTTGGTTGTTTTCTATGGCAAGTATTTGACACATGCCTGAATTGGGAATGGAAAATGGGTGGGGGGCAGTGGGGAGGAAGCACACCAGCCAAAGGCACCAAGGACTAAAGCCCTGATGAAATTCTGCAGAATTTCTATCCGTAGCTTGAAATTGATGTGGGTAAATCCACCTTGTTAACTCTTTTAGCTTGGTGACTATACAGTGGTACCTCGGGTTACAGACGCTTCAGGTTACAGATGCTTCAACTTACACACTCCACTAACCCAGAATAGTACCTCGGGTTAAGAACTTTGCTTCAGGATGAGAACAGAAATTGCACGGTGGCAGCGGGAGGCCCCATTAGCTAAAGTGGTGCTTCAGGTTAAGAACAGTTTCAGGTTAAGAACGGACCTCCAGAACGAATTAAGTTCTTAACCTGAGGTACCACTGTATGTTACTCTGTCCACAGATACTTGGATGTTGTCACCGTAAATGCAGAGACCACCCATAGACCATGGCTTGCCAAGACCTCAGAATGATGGCAGTCTAATAGTAATGCACAGATACCCTGAATGAGAGCATTCCATTGTTTGGGGGGTGTTTTGTATAATTCAAGGTAATGGGAATTCATATATTAGTTGGTTCTGCAAGATGTCTACCTTGGTTTTGGCCTCTTGTAACATGAAACTCCAGGTCATTTTCTTTACTGAGATTCCCAAGAGGCAGATCTCTCTCTCTTTTTAAAGATATTTATTAAAATTTCCAATTTTTATACAAACAAAAAGCAAAAAAGTTTAAAAAACACATATAGTTCACAATACTTAGTTTTCAGTGACATATTTCCCTGACCTCCTCATACCTCCCCTTCTTGTAATCCAATTCAAATTATTTATTCAGCAAATCCTTATCTCAAAGCATTACAGCTAAAAAACCCCTTAATTTCTATCCAACATCATTCAACATTCATTAATTTTACAATATTTCTGTAAATAGTCCTTGAATTTCTTCCAATCTTCTTCCGCCGACTCTTCTCCCTGGTCACGGATTCTGCCAGTCATTTCTGCCAATCCCATGCAGTCAATCATCTTCATCTGCCATTCTTCCAGAGTGGGTAAATCTTGCATCTTCCAATACTTTGCAATAAGTATTCTTGCTGCTGTTGTAGCATACATAAAGAAAGTTCTATCCTTTTTTGACACCAACTGGCCGACCATACCCAAGAGAAAGGCCTCTGGTTTCTTCAAGAAGGTATATTTAAATACCTTTTTCAATTCATTATAGATCATTTCCCAGAAAGCCTTAATCTTAGGGCACGTCCACCAAAGGTGAAAAAATGTACCTTCATTTTCTTTACATTTCCAACATTTATTATCGGGCAAATGGTAAATTTTTGCAAGCTTGACTGGGGTCATGTACCACCTGTATATCATTTTCATAATATTTTCTCTTAAGGCATTACATGCCGTAAATTTCATCCCAGTGGTCCACAACTGTTCCCAGTCAGCAAACATAATGTTATGTCCAACATCTTGTGCCCATTTAATCATAGCTGATTTGACAGTCTCATCCTGAGTGTTCCATTTCAGCAGCAAGTTATACATTTTTGACAAAATCTTAGTTTTGGGTTCTAACAGTTCTGTTTCCAATTTAGATTTTTCCACCTGGAAGCCAACTTTCTTATCCAAATTGTAAGCCTCCATTATCTGATCATAATGAAGCCAGTCTTGCACTTTGTTTTTTAGTTTCTCAAAACTCTGCAGTTTCAGTCTATCTCCTTCTTGTTCCAAAATTTCCCAATACTTTGGCCATCTGGCCTCCATATTGAGCTTTTTCTGAGCTTTCGCTTCCATTGGTGACAACCACCTTGGGGTTTTATTTTCCAACAAATCTTTATATCTAATCCAAACATTAAACAATGCTTTCCTAACAATATGGTTTTTAAATGCTTTATGTGCTTTAACCTTGTCATACCACAAATATGCATGCCACCCAAGAGGCAGATCTCGCTCATTTTAGTCGTTTCCCAATCATCTTCTCAAAGGGATAGAAGCTGCCGGAAATGAAAAAGCATGCTATCCTTCTTGTTAGTCACCATGATTTCATTTCCCAGGAAAAAGATTTTCTTATTCAAGGCACTGTGTTTTCTGTCTCAAATGCTCAGTTGTGTTTTGCTTCCATTTCGATTTTGCTCACTGCCTCTTCTCTAAGGTTTGTGAGCCTGGGAAAGCATCTCCATAAGACGCTTGAAAGAATTGGGGAGCGAGGAGATTATTTAACTTCAGGGTTGACTTGGAAGCACTTGAAATGAACATGTACATCTGAGGACAGCGGCTGAAATGAAATGAAAGGCAGGGGCATTAGGAGGGCATCAAAAATAAGGATGGGGAGAAGATTTCTTCTAAAACAGGCTGCTGGTGACTTTAGCTGTAGAAAGGAGGGCAACACACATTCAGTTTATCACCTGGATAATGTAGAAGTGAATTCTCACCACACTACTGTTTATTAATTTCTACCATTCACTGGCAGGCTCTAGCACCCTAGATCTATGACAGCATTGTAGCAGAAAGTGTTACTTCAGTTAATCTTCTATCCAGCTGTATAATGTCGTGAAGAAGGTACAGATTTATTTGTGAGTTAACTGTAAACTAGCACATGGAAAACTCAGACCTGCCATGGCTCTACTAACACTGTATATACCATATCTTGCCACTGACTATACAACAGAACCAGATTCTGCAAGTTTTAAAGATCCTCACATGCCCTCCTCCTCTTTGTGGGTCCTATTATTGTTGGTCATTTCCTCCTGCATCTTTTATAATAATCCTAATCTTGGAGGAGGGAAGCCCAGGAGATTCTTTGGAATCTTGTTTTTATGGTGTATGTTGGATATGTGATTGTAAAGCTGTAATTTGAAAAACCAAATAAATAAATTAAAATGATGATGATAATGATGATGATGATGATAATTCCTAGGATGCTCATAAATCACCAGGAAAAGCATTGTGGCAGTGAGTGCAATCTGAACCCTAGAGAAGGGGGGATATTATTTTAAAGGAGAGCCAGTGGAATTATGGAATAAATGCCAACAGCTGCTGATGTTGCATCACAACACACTCCAGTCTTGGATAGAATGAGACTGTTCAGGCTTGTCCCACAAGGGGGGTTTGATTTCCAAAGAATAGATTAACATCAGTGCCCTCTGCCCTCCATTGCAGTAGTGGGATTGACCAAAAGCCAGAAAATGGAAGTGCTCAGGACTTTTGAAAGTTATGCAGCTATGTGGTGTTGAGTCAGCTTCCTCTTACTTCCCGTGGCAAAATTTGATGCAAAATAAAAGAGACCTCAACATTTCCACATGAAAGCTGGGATTTCAGTTGGATTCCTTAATAGCATGCAGTGTCAAAAGCACTCTTTGCCAGGCTGAGCAAGCGTCTTTCCCACTTCACTCTCATGTATTTTGTAAACTAAATTCTTCTCACCATCTGGCCAGTCGCAATTCTTTTTTTAACTAAAACAAAAAAATTTTTTTCTTCCAGTAGCACCTTAAAGACCAACTAAGTTAGTTCTTGGTATGAGCTTTCGTGTGCATGCACACTTCTTCAGATACACTTGAAACAGAAGTTGCCAGATCCCTCTATATAGTGAGAAGGTGGGGAGGGGTATTACTCAGAAGGGTGGTGGGAATGGGTGATTGGCAGATAGCTGTGATGAGCCTGTTGATGACTCTTAACGACTGCAATAGGTCTTACAGGAAAAAGCAAGGGGTGAGAAGGTGAAAATGGCTTTGTCATGTATAATGAGATAAGAATCCAATGTCTTTGTTCAGACCAGGTCTCTCCATGGTTTTAAGTTTGGTAATGAGTTGCAATTCAGCAGCTTCTCTTTCCAGTCTATTTCTGAAATTCCTTTGTAGTAAAACAGCTACTTTGAGATCTTGTATAGAATGTCCTGGAAGATTGAAGTGTTCTCCTACTGGTTTCTCTGTCTTGTGATTCTTGATGTCCGATTTATGTCCGTTTATTCTTTGGCGTAAGGTTTGGCCTGTTTGTCCAATATAGAGAGCTGAAGGACACTGTTGGCATTTGATGGCATATACAATGTTAGACGATGAGCAATTAAATAGTCCCGAGATGGTATGTGTGATGTTTAACTATTTACGTACTATTCCTTGCACTTCATTCCACCCTCAACCCTGTCCATGGAAATGAAGGTTTTAAAAAAGAAAAAGATATAGGTCTGCTCTCATTTAATTTTGCAGGAAATTGGATCCTACAACTTTTACTAGATTTAGGAAGTCCAACAAAATTAGACTAACTAATCTAATACAGCACTTTATGTTGTCCAAAGCATGTAGGAAAGCAGCATATACAATCAGACTCATTCATTTTCTGGCTGAATAGGCAGCTCCCATTGTTGTGAGTTTCCAGATGATACAGTAAATAGGATATTACATATTTTTCAAGCTTATTTCCTTAGCTATTATTCAAATACGCAATTAATTTAATTTACGTTTTTTTTTAATTGACCAGCCACTACTGATATAATTATGAAATAATTGGAGACCAGGTTGAAACATTGGGTGAGAAATTATGCTCTTGGGAAAGTAAGACCACAGGATGGTGGTCTTCCTGTGGTTTTATTCCCTGTAAGTTAGGGTTTTATTATATAATTCATTGATTTATAATTTTATTGATTAGCTATTTTAAGCATGTAGGAAGCTGCAGTGTTTATCATTCACAAGCCATGCTCAGAACAATAATAATTTTTTTTTTGAAATAGGTCACCAATTATTTCTGCCCTAATTTTATTATATGGAAAGAGAAGCTACACCCTGGCAGTGTATAGACATAATAACATTTAATTGACTCTAGTGAGGGTTTGGTTCTTTAATCATTACTGAATATAATTTCATAGATTGTAAGTCCAACAGATATAAATGCATTTCAGCTGGGTTCTATCACCCCCCTGGCCTACTATTCCTGTGGGGCCCATTAGCCAGATTCTTTCAAATGTGGGTGAACTTTCTGAGCTCCATTTGCCTCGAAGTAACCAGAAGTTGCCATCCTCAAAGCACTTAATTTTCTCAGAGGCATTATAACTTCTGAATGCCAGTTTCTGGGAATCACAGGAGGGGAGAGTTGTTCTTGTGCTCAAGTTCTGCTTGATGGTTTCCCAGAGGCATCTGATAGGCCATAGTGTGAACTTGATGTTAGACAATATAGAACATTGACCTTATCCGGAAGGTAACTTCTTATTCTGTAGCAATTCCATGAAACTCACTGCGATTGTTATCAGTGTGAGACAGCTAGAAGCTTGAAGCCTAAACTAGAAAAGAAAACAAAACCCACTGGATTCTCACAACGGTCGAGTTTTTGAGATGAAGGAAAGGGGAGAAGTCGGCATTTTCAGCAACGATGTATTATTCATAATTCAGCAGTACTAATCAAAAGCTAGGTCAATTCGTAATTTTTATGATGTCAGGTGTAATGGGCTTTTGATTATGCAAGAAATGCTTGGCTTAGAGAAGAAGAAGAAGAAGAGTTTGGATTTGATATCCCGCCTTTCACTCCCTTTAAGGAGTCTCAAAGCGGCTAACATTCTCCTTTCCCTTCCTCCCCCACAACAAACACTCTGTGAGGTGAGTGGGGCTGAGAGACTTCAGAGAAGTGTGACTGGCCCAAGGTCACTCAGCAGCTGCATGTGGAGGAGCGGAGACGCGAACCTGGTTCACCAGATTACAAGTCTACCGCTTGTAACCACTACACCACACTGGCTTTACACAAGGATTTAAAACCTTGTTTCTGTTGGCCTTAGGCTGGGAAAGAAAGCATCTAATGATGACATGAAGAACACCTATCCGAGAAACACAAGTCCCAAGAGCAACAAGGACTCCTGTGGTACCTAACAGGCCAACAAATATATTGCGGCCTAAGCTTTTGTGAACTACATTCTGGCCAATCTATATGAAAAAGTTCAATAAATGGACACAAATCTGTCATATCAGAAATACCAATATCCAAAAAAGAGTGGACAAACATTTCAACCTCTTGGGATACCCTGCAATGAATCTTAAAGTGGCCATACTTGAACAAAAGAGCTTCAAAAGTAGAGACTACATGAAACCACTGAATTACAGTTCATCAAGGGGTTCAGGTCTGAATCAGCATGGTAGATATTTATCACACTACGTGCGTTTATTGGCTTATCAATGCCAGGATGTCTGTGTTGTCTGCTGCTAATAAAGTTAATTATCATTGTCTGTATTTTTCTGTATCTCCTTTCCTTCTGACCTTACTGTTTACAATTTCTCCTCCCCAACGGAGGAGGGAGGGTGGTTCTTCATCTTTAAACTGGGCATGGATCAGAAAGCCCTTCAAATAGAAGAAGCTTCCTAACAGAGTGTGGGATGCGTTACATCGGTACAGTCAGTTACAACATGCTTTACTTCCTAGAGTGGACAGAGACAGTGGGATGTGTAACTTCCTGTCCCTGCTATACGTGACTTAGCAGATGTTTGTGACCCTATAAAAGCAGAGTCACACAGCCATTTTGTTCTCTGGTCGATTCAACTCTAAGTTAAATCTCATTCATTTTGTTGTCTGCCGGCTCTCAGCCAGCAGCACTTCGGCCCATCCTTACAAAGGATGTAAGCCTGCCTTCTAGGATGTGTACTGTGAACAACTTGTGAGTAAACTTATTGTTATACTTTTAAAGACAGACCCGCGAGTCTTTATTGTATTTTAAGAGGGAGAAAAGGGGACACCAGGAGTAATCCATCTGGGCAAGGCAGATTGGATTAGTCATCTTGTAAAGATTCAAACGCAATGACAAACCTAGACAGCATCTTAAAAAGTAGAGACATCACCTTGCCAACAAAGGTCTGTATAGTAAAAGCTATGGTTTTCCCAGTAGTGATGTATGGAAGTGAGAGCTGGACTATAAAGAAGGCTGAACGTCGAAGAATGGATGCTTTTGAATTATGGTGCTGGAGGAGACTCTTAAGAGTCCCATGGACTGCAAGAAGATCAAACCTATCCATTCTGAAGGAAATCAGCCCTGAGTGCTCACTGGAAGGACAGGTCCTGAAACTGAGGCTCCAATACTTTGGCCACCTCATGAGAAGAGAAGACTCCCTGGAAAAGACCCTGATGTTGGGAAAGATGGAGGGCACAAGGAGAAGGGGACGACAGAGGATGAGATGGTTGGATAGTGATCTCAAAGCTACCAGCATGAGTTTGACCAAACTGCGGGAGGCAGTGGTAGACAGAAGTGCCTGGCGTGCTCTGGTCCATGGGGTCACGAAGAGTCGGACAGAACTAAATGACTAAACAACAACAACAAAGATTCAAATGAATCTAATCAACTAGCTTCCATGAATATAGAGGCGGTTTGCTCTGCTACATCACTTACTAGGGTGAGTGAAGGAAGGATAATACAAATATTTCCTTACCTAAGAGGACCGCAGTCTGTAAAGCAAAACACAAGGCCATGTTATTGCCCGCAGGCCAGCACCTTCCTGCATATGAACATTTCAACCCATACTCTCTTCCAACACAATAGTGTGAGTCACCTTTTGGAGTCCGCCACATAACTATATTATTATAATCATGTTTTGTGACTAGGTACTCCACTCTAAATAGGCACAATTTAGCTGATCCGGGCTTGTTACCTGAACGCATTGCATGAAGTGCTCAATCCATTTGGAGTGGGTCATTTAATTCAGCTGAAGAAACACACGAAGACGTGGATTGAAGTAGGACCTGGTGAGAACTGCTTTTCTGTTCTGGGAAAACATCTTGCACACTCGAAAACTATGAGAACAAATGAAGGCTTCATAGTTAGAAAATTGAAGGGGCACAGAAAAAAAAGGAGGAGGAGAACACGATTGAGAAGTTAATTTCTCTTACATATTTCTATAACTCTTGATATGTTGCTATAGCAACTCTAATGTCGAATGGGAAAAGCATTCGTTTCTATAGAAACCGCTTGCCCTACATGTGGGGAAAAGTTTACTTTGCAACATACAAAGCCTAATATTAGATTGTGTGCGTGTGTTTTTTAAAGAGTGAAACCCGCCCACCTAGGAGTGTTCAATCAATACAAATAACTTTGTATCTTTCCAGAGTAACAAGGAAGGCAGTGAATAGCGTTGGATTAAAATATCACTATTTGGGTGATGTGCAATTGGGGAGAAAAGGATGAAATTGCCAGGTCTTTAAGTTGTACAAAAGATACAAAAAGTCTAAAAGTGCAGGCACTGTCAGAATCCATATTTCTTGGGCAACAGGCTGTCACATTCAGGACCAGTTGGTGGTTCTGAACAGTGGTTTAGCTGTAATGGGGCTCAACAATGCAAACAGAAATGATGTTTACTAGGACTGAATCGGAAAGAGAGAATGTGTACCATTTGGGAAATTGTGGTGTTTTTCTTGAGAACGTGTATGTGTGTGTATATAGTATATGGATGAATGTGGAGGGCAGGGGTAAGAGATCTTGAGAATGTGTTATGCCAGATGCAGCGCTAAACCTTTATACCTGTCAGGACTATAGAAACCTGCTCTGAAGTCCACTGAGGTCATTCCAAATACTGCCTTTTGGACTTCAACAACACTTGAGTTGCGACCTGCACATCATTTTGGATTACCACCACCTCCTCTGAGCACATCACTCTCAGTGATGTTGTTTGCCAGCCATCTGTCAATTTTGTTCTTCTGGTGGGCTTATTGTTTTACAAAAGTAAAGCACAGTGATGTGTATATTTCAAAATGTCACTAGTGTAGCTCTTGTTAGTCATGTAATCAGAGTGCTGGATCGAGCTGGATCCCACTGTAAAAACATGAGCAAACGTGTCATTTGGATGGGAGATAACATTTAAAAAGCGACATGGGTGATCAGGAAAGAGCAAGTGTATCTTTGATTCCTATGCGACCTATCATGCAATTATTCCTAAGAAACATAAGTTCTTTAAGTGCTTTCGCATGACACCTCTGTGTAGGAATCAGTCTGTAGGCCTATTTGGCTGTTTAATGCAGCCTCATGTAAGCAATTATGCAGGGAAGCATGGGGTGTGCGCTGTCAAGGTCTACCCCCTGTGGCACATCAATTCTACTCAATTTAGAACTCTCCATGAGTTTAAGGGTGAGAGTTTGAAGCAGGGAACAACTTCTGCTTCTGGAGGCTCCCTGCATGATTTGAACCCTGATTCGGCAGGCCCGTGAATAGAATAGACTCCCCGCTGCAAATTTTCACTCTAAGATTAATGAGGGACTGTACATGGAATAATGAAGTTGCACCAGAGGGGCAGAGCTTGGCAGCATTTTTCTGCACCCACTCATATGATTGTTTACAACATGCAACTTTGGTGAATGCCTGTGGGTTAAACCACCGAGCCTAGGACTTGCTGATCAGAAGGATGGTGGTTCAAATCCCCGCAATGGGGTGAGCTCCCGTTGCTCCGTCCCTGCTCCTGCCAACCTAGCAGTTTGAAAGCATGTCAAAGTGCAAGTGGATAAATAGGTTCTGGTGGGAATGTAAACGGCGTTTCCATGCGCTGCTCTGGTTCGCCAAAAGCAGCTTAGTCATGCTGGCCACATGATCTGGAAGCGGTACGCCGGCTCCCTCGGCCAGTAAAGCGAGATGAGCGCCGCAACCCTAGAGTCGGTCACGACTGGACCTACTGGTCAGGGGTCCCTTTACCTTTACCTAAAACAAAAAGGTTGCATGATATATTCCAGGAAAACTGTTTTAAGAGGTGATCAGGCATGGTTTACAGCCCTTAGAAAGCATACGAGTTCCTGCTAGAACAGAGCAAGGGCCCACATGCACTAGCAACCTGCTTTCCACAGTGTCCAATCATATGTTTCCTGGAAAAAATTACAAACTGGGGAAGGGCTTAGCAAGGAGCCGTCACTCACTGCCAGAGCACGCGTTTTACTTGCACAATGTCTCAGGATCAATGCTTTGGATCTTCATGTACAGTTCCTCTGAAACCCCATGAAGACCACAACCAGAGTATTTGTTTGCATAGTCATCTTTTGCATTATTGTTATTGTGAACAGCCTGCAAATGTTCAGTATCAAATATAGATACTTTCAGGCTGTTCTGTTCTATCAGGTGTTCTTTGTTTTGTAGTGTTCTTGTTCCAGGCTTTTCACCCTGAAATTTCCTTCACAAAACGCTTTAGTGGTGAATTCTGGCATTCAGTTAAGAGTTTGTACTTGGCTGTAGCCTATGCCCGCTCCCTTTAATAACATTCTCCTGTTGCATAATCGCTTGAAACCAAATCTGCAGCGTTCTCTTTTGACTTTCAGAAGTCGGAAAGGCAGGGTCCAGTCTGCCTTCCTTTAAAAATTTAAGTCTGGAGAGATATTGTAGGAAGAAACTTTCCTATCCTTTTATTTATTTTAAACACCTCCCTCTCTCAAAACCATTGCCTCCTCCCCCCGCACCCACTGCCTGGAACAGTGGTCTCACTCTACCTAAAGGCAGGGCCAGTCCTGCAGGAGAACAACAACCATTAAATTATCCTTTAGTCGGTTTGTAGTCCTCACAAAGTTCTCTCACAGCCTGCTTGTTAGTTGAAATATATAACTACTTTCTGCAAAATAAGGGACATGTCTAATTTGCACACAGCATCTTGGGCTAAATTATGCAAATATTTCAAGCCATTTCCGAAAGTTACTAACATGTAAATTGGTTTTCATATGTTCTGTGTCTATAAATAGAATGAAAGAGCTAGATTTAATGCAAATATATGCGTAATTTAAGATGGCTCCCTTCCATTGTCTTATCTTCAAGCATTAGCAGTATTCAGAAGTGACACATCTCATACTATAGATTTTTGGAAGTACTTCTTAATCTCTGTTTTTGAAAAACTCCCCAGTCTTTTGCTCTGTTTCATCAATTCCCCCAAATTCCCTTTATTGATTTTTCTTTCATGTATTTCATTGGGGTATTGGCCCAATACAAATGACACCTTCTGTTGGATATTTTGTTGTCCCTGCCTGAACTTTATTAGCGCATTTCCAACAGTAATCTTCCGAACAAGAAGTGCAAATTAAAAAACACAGGTGAAAAATGGAGTGAGGAAAGCAAAGAAGTGTACAGAAAACTGAGCCAAAAAGTTAAATGTTAGCAATAAAAGCCAGCAAGCAAGCAAACAAGCAAACAAAAAAGCCACTCAAGTGTTGTGTGATCACAATATAAACAACCTTTTGAATTTGTAGATGCCATAATGAGCGGTTATTTTTAGCTCAAGTTTGTTCAGAATCCCAGCAGATTGCATGAGTTTATGTGCACTTTTTGGGGCTTATCTCGTGTCTCAGCTAATAAGCTCCTGAACTGTACAAAAGCTTCATTGTCTATAAATACAAAAATGAATTTCCTTTCATGTACCTTAGCAATGTTTTGCAGCTATCTCCACTGCATCTGAGGGCAGAAGTCTAGCCTCCTACTTGTTTCATTCTTGGTTTGACCCACTGCCAGCTGTCTCCAACTGTACTGGGAGGGACCGAGTCTGATAATGGTAGAGGAGTAAGAGAACACATCTCTAACTTTATACTCACAGGTTCCTCTTCCCTTCCCTTCCTCCATTTGGACCACATTGGTGCATTTAACTAGCCCTGAGATCTTTGGATGAAGGGAGGAGGAGGAGGAGGAAGAAGATCATAATAGTAATAATACCAGGGTTTGTACCACTGTACCATCGAGCTGTGGCTTTGTGTGTAAAAGGAGGCATGTGAAAGCTTCCACTTCCATTTTAGAACAAAAACACAACACAACTGAATGGCAAATCAAGCTGATGGACTATGCCGAAATGGCAAAACTAAATGGGAAGCTCAGGAATCAAAAAGACAGCAAATTTAAAAAAGAATGGGAAATATTTCTAATGTAAATACAAAATCACTGTAAACACGTCAAAACATTAACAGGATTTTAATCACACCTGTAATGTAACAGAATGTATAGATAACACTGGTCAACAACAAATTTGTTGTCTGCGTTTTTTCAGTTGATTTAGGACGAATCTGATGTGCTGAATCCAAAAATCACATTGGTTTTGCTCAATCAGGTCAAGTTTTTGAGCTATGGCCACATGTCGTTTTTTACGTTTTTGTTCACATGTACGCTTGTGTGGAGCATTTTAGAAGAAGTTCGTGGGGGTAAAATGCCATGCCAAATAATTGTTTTGATTGGAAATGATTATTTTAATGACAAGAAGTATTCAGGTCCGATAGTTCTGGGTGATTATGTCGAAAAGGGATCAGTTTGAAGTCATAAAACCTCGAAATCTTCATAAATTAGTGCGGCAAAGCATAAAGTTGGGGGATCAAAACTAAGTTAATCCTGATCTTCAATCAGCACGTCGTCCTGTAGCTCATTGTGATGAAATTCCAGTGCCTATCTTCGGAGAACTTCCTGACATTAGTGACGAAGATGCCTCCAATGTTGAAGGACATGAAGAAGAAGTGGTTCTTGAAGATGATGCTCCACATCCATTTTCCCCAAAGGAGTTGATTGATCTAGTTCGCGACCTCAGCTTGTCAAAGGACTCTGCCGAACTGTTGGCATCCAGATTGAAGGGAAAAAAACCTCCTCTCTGACAGTGCTTGCATCAGCTTCTTCCGCAACAGGCATCAAGAGTACCTCCGTTTTTTCTCGGAAGAGAAGGACTTGGTGTACTGTGCAGACATTGCGCAGCTTCTGCTCAAGCTTGGAGTGCCAAAGTACGAACCCAAAGATTGGAGACTGTTCATTGACAGCAGCAAGCGATCACTGAAATGTGTTCTGCTACACAACGGCAACCAGTTTGCCTCTATACCCCTGGCTCACTCGAGTACACTGAAGGAGAACTATGAAGCGGTGAAGTATGTGCTGGAGAAAATTGGTTATGATCAGCATAAGTGGTTTATTTGTGTTGACCTGAAGATGGTGAACTTTTTGTTGGGACAACAGTCTGGCTTCACCAAGTACCCATGTTTTCTGTGCATGTGGGATAGTAGGGACCGTGCTCAGCATTACACGAAAAAGGACTGGCCTGTGCAGGAGGAATTGGTGCCTTGCAAAAAAAGGAATACTCTTCCCACCGCTGCACATCAAGCTCGGCTTAATCAAGCAGTTCACCAAGGCTCTGGACAAGGATGGTGACTGCTTCACTTACTTGTGCCAGGCTTTTCCAAGATTGACCATGGAGAAGTTGAAAGCTGGCATCTTTGACGGTCCTCAGATCCGTCAGCTCATCAGAGATCCAGAGTTCGGAAACTCAATGAACGAAGTGGAACTGGAAGCGTGGAAGGCATTTGTTCTGGTAGTGAAGAACTTTCTTGGCAACAATAAGGCCAGAAACTACACAGAACTTTTCAACAACATGCTGACTGCTTTCAGAAACCTGGGCTGCAACATGAGCGTCAAGATGCACTACCTATTTTCACATATGGACCGGTTTCCTGAGAACCTGGGTTCAATGAGTGACGAGCAGGAGGAGAGATTCCATCAGGACATGAAAGAGATGGAGACCAGGTATCAGGGTCGCTGGGACACAGTCATAATGGCTGACTACTGTTGGACTCTGAAGAGAGACCTCCCTGCCGCTGAGCATTCCAGGAGTTCCAAGAAACGGAAGTTCAAGCCCTGAAGTTTGAAAAATGGTGAAGCAACATGCAATTTACATGTACTTACCTTTATCAATGCCTACCATTCAGTTTACAGTAAACCTGACCTGATGGAGAGAAACGGATGCCATTTCCTGATTCAGCAGTGCAAAAATACCCTAAATCAGTTGTAGAAATCTAGACAACATTCAAAAAGTAAAAAATTGTTGCCCAGTGTAATCTAAGAATATGAAAAATTGAAGAAGTATTGATATGCAGTTGAAAATAGAATTAATAGGACCCATGGAAGTGATGGGAGGAAGTCAGGAGATTCAGAGTAATCTCGATAATTAGATTCGGAATTGGTTTTGTTGTATGTTTATACTTTGGAAAATCAAATAAAATTTTATTTCCGAAAAAACCACACACACATACACACAACACACAACTGTATGTTATGCACTCACCTGGGGAACTGTGATTTGTTCTAGCCAAAATTAGTTGAAACAAACCAGGCCATCAGAATACATCACTTCTGGGTTGCTTAAACTAACTCTGGCTAGAACAAACCACAGTTTCCCAGTTTCTTGAGTTTGTCCATAGTACAGAAGTGTGGCTCGTTCTCAAGTGAAAGCAGATGTCAGAGGAACAGAGGAAAAGGGGAGTGCATGAGTCAATGGTTCGCTGTGGTCCATTTGTTCCCATTAGACTTGGGATGGGGAACCTGTGGTCCTCCTGTTGTTAGTAGACTCCAGCTCCCCAGTCAGCCCCAGTCAAGAATGATGGGAGCTGTAGTCGATCTGGCTCAGGTTCCCCAGCCATGTTTTATATTATTGTTTGGCTTCTCTGCCTTGCAAGGTCTCTGACCTATGCAAGAGACGATGTGCTTCATTTGTCCCAACAATTTTTGGAGCAGAGATAGCCAGAAACAAATAGACAATTGCAAAATGCAAGTTGTATTTATGTGTCTGGGCTACAAGAAGAAGCCCTCTTCACATGTGCAGTGTCCCTATTTTTCAGGGACATCCCTGATTTGGAGAAGCCAAATTTTCTGATTTGATCCTGGAATGTCCCACTTTTCCTTAGGATGTCCCTATTTTCACTGGAGAAATGTTGGAGGGTATGGACTTATCTGATCCCTGAGCCATCTGAAGGCAATCCTGTATAGGGAAGTATTTTTTAAAAATGTTTTATTATGTTTTTATATATGTTGGAAGCTGCCCAGAATGGCTGGGCAACCCAGTAAGATGTGTGGTGTATAAATAGTAAAATTATAATTATGGAATGGGGCGTCCCTATTTTCATCAGAGAAATGTTGGAGGGCATGCATGTGCTTTGTCTCACTTTCAGACTTCTCACTTCTCTGCCATCAGAAATCCTACCCCCCACCCCTCACTCAAACCAAGACCTGCTGTGATGTGGAGTTTATGTCCTCACTTTCAAAGGATAGAGAGGAACTACGTATATATGACAGGATTTCCAAACTTTTCTGGCAACCAGGGTATCAAATTTTAGCTTTTGCTGGAAGGTGAGTGAGTTGCTGTAGCCTATGCATTTAAGATTATTTAGAGAACGAGAGACAAATACTTATGAACATGAAAAGGATTACTTGACTATCATTGTGAGTTTGGCTGCCTTCGTTTCTGTGAATGGGCCTATCATTGCGATTTTCTTAAAGTGGCACCTGATGCTCAGTAATGTAGGACTTCTCAAAAGAATATCAATGGTTCTCTTTGATTAAGGATGCATTTCTTGAATGGGTAATTTACCTGAGGAGATGGGGTCTGGAACCTGTGCTGTACAGGAGATTGGTTGAGAAGCAGGCAATTTTACAGTTTGAACTTAGAGAGAAAAAAAGAGAGTTGGGAGTTTAGTTGGAGTTAGCTGGAACTGTGGACTAGGGGCCACCTATGTGTAAGATGAGCAACCACGCTGCTTGCCTATTGGGGTGTACAGGACACTGGGTGTGGAACACAGCAATGTTGTGTCTCCTCTCTCATTGTTGGGAATGATTCATATCCAACCATCCATGTACTCAACCTATTTACAAGTATCTTCCAGTTGAACTTCAGGGACAGGCACTGAAATGCCCATGTTTATTTAACTTGCCTCTATCCATTGTTGCTTGTTCACAGACACAATTCCTCCCCCCTCCTTTGCTATGACAGTGTATTTTGGTGTAAGTGAAACTGGACAAAGATCTGGTTATTCAGGGGCATTGTTTAAGTGGTTTTGTTGGTTTTTGTTGTTGCTGTTATTGATATGATATTTTTGTATATTTATATCTTAAGATTTACAGTGGTACCTCTGATTGCAAATGGGATCCATTCCGGAGGCCTGTTTGCAACCTGAAAAGAAAGCAACCCGCGTCTGCGCATCTGTGATTCGTTGCTTCTGCGCATGTGCATGATATCATTTTGCGCGTCTGCGCATGCACGAGCGGCGAAACCCGGAAGTAACCCATTCTGTTACTTCTGGGTCGCCACAGGACCCAACTTGAAAACGCGCAAGCTAAAGCAAACGCAACATGAGGTATGACTGTATGTGGAATTTGTTTAAGTTTTCTTGTGTACTTTTTGATGTGTTTTATTTATTGTTTATGACTACTTTTTAAATTATGTATATCTTTTCATATTGTAAGCTGCCTTGAGCATGGCTTCAACTATGCAAAAGCAGCATACAAATAAAATGATGATGATGATGAGCCCAGGGATTTGTTTTGAGTATCATAACTGAAAAGCACTCACTTCTCTTCCACACAAAAATCAACCCCTGGTTTCCTACATTTCCTCATGGAGGTGGAATAATTTTGTTGCTGCAACTGGTCAGTGATCATTGCCCATCTATTGCCAATCTTCCCAAGAACTAACGGTAGGTCCAGAACTACTGTCTATCCACCTCTATTCTGGCAGACCGCCAGTGTGAGTTGGTGAATGTGGCGGACAGTTGTGATCCTACCATTTAAAATTTCCCACAATGCTCTTGGGCAAAAGTACATTTCGGAGAAGGGTGAGGAACCCATAGGGCTGCATTCCTTTCTGGCCAACCTTCCAGGAGTCACGTGCCACTGGTGGGTGGGGCCTGAGGCAAAAGTGGGCGGAGCAATGCATGTAAATGCTGCATTTGTGCCATAGGCTAGTTGCCTGGGGAGATTGAATGTGACCTGGGGAGCGTTCTGAGGTCCAGAGATGCCTGCGGGGCATATCTGGAACCTGAGTCTTGAGATTCCCCCCTCATGAAATGTTAAATGGCTTTTAAAGACCCAGCTGCCCATCATGGGGTTTTCAGGGTCCCTAGCAACTGCCAGAAGTCCCGGTGCACTGGTTAGGCTTGGGAATGTATTTGCCTGCACTTTGCTCAGCTTGTACATTTGTAAATACAGAAAATAGTACGGCAGTATGGTGAGCCTCCAGGACTCTCATTTACAGAGGAAACAAACCCCTTCAGGTGCCCTTTTCACCTCTTGGGCAGCAGGGGCATATCTAACAACACAGAGGCAAAATGTGATGTATCAGTGGCTGGTTTAATGTTAACATAAGCCGATGAAAAGGTGTTGAGGTACGCAGAGCTAACCGTATATTCTTCTTCATTCATGATTGCTAGTTCCCCATCTCTGTCAATAAAATGGATTGCCATTCAATCGCTATGAAATGACAATGTCACACATTGGGACAAAGAGAGGGACGAGATGTCAGGGAGGTCAGTGCAGTGTGGGTGCAACGGCAGAGCCAATCCAGTGTTTCTGCTGGTGTGCCCGCACTACGTCAAACTCCCCAACATCTCCTCTCCTTCTCAGCAAGCAACAACAACACACCAGCTCGTGTTGGGATGTGCGTGTCTGTCCTTATGGATGAGCTGCTTCGGTAATTCCTACTTTGAGACTGCTGGGACATCAAAGTTCCAGTGATTCAGCCCCTCTCTTCATGCCCTCTTCTGCTTTGTACACCTACCATCTTCCAGTATCCAAACCCTCTGTAGATATTTTGTATATGGCATTCTAATTAACTAATTTAAGTAGTCTGGTTGGAGTTTTTCAAGCAGAATTCCAGATCTGATGGATACGTTTGACATTGTTGTTGTTTAGTCGTGTCTGACTCTTCGTGACCCCATGGATCAGAGCACGCCAGGCACTCCTGTCTTCCACTGCCTCCCGCAGTTTGGTCAAACTCATGCTGGTAGCTTCGAGAACACTGTCCAACCATCTCATCCTCTGTCGTCCCCTTCTCCTTGTGCCCTCCATCTTTCCCAACATCAGGGTCTTTTCCAGGGAGTCTTCTCTTCTCATGAATTGGCCAAAGTATTGGAGCCTCAGCTTCAGGATCTGTCCTTCCAGTGAGCACTCAGGGCTGATTTCCTTCAGAATGGAGAGGTTTGATCTTCTTGCAGTCCATGGGACTCTCAAGAGTCTCCTCCAGCACCATATTTCAAAAAGGTTTGGCATTACTATTACTTTTATTATTTATTTTGAATTTATATACTGCCTTTCTTTCTAAAGGAACCCAGGGTGGCAAATACATATAGACTATATTTGCACTGGATACTCCGCTCCTTCCTGTTTTTTAACCTATGTGTCAACATACGCTTTTGACATTTTGGGAGAGTCCAGACTCTCTTCTATCTACATGCATCAGTTGTCATAGGAACTGTCGTTCCTAAATCAAAGGCATGTTGACATTATAGCTGGCAGGGAGGGGCTGCAATGAATTCTTAAATGTCGCTAAGGTAACTGTTATTTTAACTGGTTTTGCAGAAAAGGGATTTTATTTTATTAGCGTGGATTTATTTTTGGCTGAAAAGATAAAGTGAGGTTTAAGCTGCAGTTGATAACGTCAGAGGGTCTTGCTGCATGTTGACAGCCCCCCTCCTCAAGCCCCTAATGCTTAGGTCAGATAAGAGGGGGGAAATGGGGGGAAAGTAGTAAATGCAACAGAGACTGGGGGGGGGGAGAGAGAGAGAGAGAGAGAGAGAGAGAGAACTCAGTTCTGGCACCTCTCAGATGGGCACTATTGCCATTCTAAGAGAGCAAGAGAAGTGTTCATGGTGAGTTCTGGCACCTCTTCTTTCTAGAAAAATAGCACTGTGTAGACCGTTCTTAAAATGGCACTGTGCTGGTCCCTTGGGTTACCTGAGAGGCGAGGTCCAAGTCCGGTCCATGGTCAAAGGTGCAACGTGGAGGCAGTCCATAGTAGCTGAAGCTGGGTGCAGGGCAGGGAGTTGGGTGAAGTCAGGAACAGGCATGCAAGCAAGGAGCCAGGGCGGGTCAGGAGCTCAGTCAGAAAAGCAGGACAGGGTTCAGGCAGGAACTAGCAACCAACAATGTTGCTCCCGCAACTTAGGACTAGGGCTGGCCGGCTTTTATCTGCCCTGAGGCATAGGGCGGCCCCGATCCTCTGGTGACTCGCCTCTCCTGGCCTGGAGTCCAGCACTCCTCCTGTGGGAACTTAGTTCCCTCCGCCTCTCTGCCCTGAGCCTCTGCAGCTCAGTAGAGGCTGGAGGGTTACTGGACCCAGAGGCAACCTCAGCTTCCTCTGACGGGGCACCTGCAGGCAATGGGTCCTCCATCACCTCAGGAGCCAGAGCAGACTCAGCTGATGCCTGCACCTGGATCCAGCACAGGTGAGGACCCTTCAGGCTCATGCCCCAGCCCCGGCTCAGCTGGTTCTGGAGGCAGGGAATCCTGTGCAGGCTGGGGTCTCTCAGGTTCAGCATCTGAGTCCGAACCCCAGGCCATCACAGGCACCCAGTACATTTATGAACCCACATGTGTACTTTACTGTACTTTACATACTTAAAGTTTCATGCCACTTTAAACAGTAATGGCTCCCCCCAAAGCATCCTGGGAACTGTAGCTTATAAAGGGATTATTCTCCTCATAGAACTATGATCTTTAGAGTTCCCTAGGAAAAGGCCTTGATTATTAAATCACTTGGGGTGGGGGGTGGAGGCAGGCAGCTGTGATGAAGTGTTGCAGGTCAGAGTTGTGGGTACCACACGGCATGCCCAGCATCATCTAAGCTAGCCTACAGCCCTCAGGTGTGGTGGAATGTGCCGACTCATCACCTGCCTAGTTGGCTTCAGTATACACGCAGGCATGGCCAAACTTGGCCCTCCAGCTGTTTTGGGACTACAACTCCCATCATCCCTAGCTAACAGGACCAGTGGTCAGGGATGATGGGAATTGTAGTCCCAGAACAGCTGGACGGCCAAGGGATGAGTGGCGGGGGGGGGGGGGCTGAGGCAACAATATTTTCTGGCCAGTCCCGATTAGAGGCTAGTCGTGTGTGCCTGTGGTAGCTAATAATAAACCTATTACCCTGTTATTCACTTGCCAAGTTCTTCACTTGCCATTATTTCTCTAGTAAGTGTGACAAAGTTACACAAAAGCATGATGCTCACTGAGGATGCGGACTTGCTTCATCATGACCGACCTTTCAGAAATTTGCAAAAGCAGGTAGCGCCTGCTTTGAGTTTTGATGCGCTTGTCAGGTACATGTTTTCTAACCTTTTTATCTGCTGCCTAGTCACCAGACCTGAGAGCCTTTCTGCAAGGAGCAATGATAATTCAGAACGATTAAGGTAAAATGTGGGCTATTAGAACTTAATTTTGCCCTGCATTAAGAGCAATCTTTCGCATGTGGGAGAGGTTCTTAGCAAACCTAAAAATGTCACATATATTTCTTTTTTCTTTTTTCCTTCTACATTAATGGGTAAAGCTTTGCAAAAATCACTGTCTTGGTTATTTTGGGGAGGCTCATTATGATTCACAAAAAGCAGCCACTTTTTGCTCCTTATGTGGCTTGTCAAAACGTGGAAAAGTGGTAGCAATATGTTTGCGATGATAGCTAAGCAGTAATATATAAGAGTGATAAGCACTCCGGGAAAAGATTAAAAAGAATTATGAGAGATAAGAGATACAGAGAACAAACCAGCAAAAGTCAAGTATTTTACAGCATCAATGATTGCAGCAAGAGAGAGTTAACGTATTGCTGTGAGTTGGCGGGTTATGTGTGTTAGGCTGCATGCCTGAGACCCTTCTTATCATGGATCCAGAAAGGGTTAAAATCCAATAGAGGACTCCATTGTTGAAGTAGCCAGGCCAGCTGCTTGGTAATGTTCCTTAATTATTGGCCGCTAGGGACGGGGGTGGCACTGTGCTCTAAACCACAGAGCCTAGGACTTGCCGATCAGAAGGTCGGCTGTTCGAATCCCCGCGACGGGGTGAGCTCCCATTGCTCGGTCCCAGCTCCTGCCAACCTAGCAGTTCGAAAGCACATCAAAGCGCAAGTAGATAAATCGGTACCGCTCCAGCGGGAAGGTAAATGGCGTTTCCGTGCGCTGCTCTGGTTCGCTAGAAGTGGCTTAGTCATGCTGGCCACATGACCTGGAAGCTGTATGCCGGCTCCCTTGGCCAATAAAGTGAGATGAGCACCGCAACCCCAGAGTCGGCCACAACTGGACCTAATGGTCAGGGGTCCCTTTAGGATAACAAAGGAAGTGGCTCTGTGCTAGAGGGTAAATGGGTGGGGGCCCCTCCACTGGCTCTTGGTGAGAAGGACAAAACTCAGAGTTGTGTGTATGAGCTAGAAGCTGGAAGCAGGACACAGGCAGAAGCCTGAGAAGGAGAGACATGCTTGATTTCTGCTGGAATTGAAGGCTGTGGGTGTTAATGCTGTGAACACCACCACCATAGGCTCAGGTTTTGTATATATGTGTAAATAAACCATATATCATAAAGACACTGCAGTCACTGCTGTCTCTTATTCCAAGGAAACCCTGGATTAAGCTCCTGGAACTGTGGAGCCTCACACCGCTCAGAGATTGGGGTGCCGTGCAATGATACAATTAACTTTCTCGTTCTATTTTTCTCACCAAAACCAATGGCATATAAATACCAACCTATACACAATGTTAAAAATATTATTTACCCCTGGAGTCTCTCACTGCTTGGAGATGGGGGCAGCATATAACACTATTGAGCCTACATCCCATACCTTGTACCAATTTATATCCCAACTTTCCTGCAAGGGATACGAGACTCAGCTAGACTGGTAAAGAAAAAGTGCTTTATACGTGTTGTATATGCATTACAACTCTGTGACACCAGGTGGCGCTGTGGAGTTCCGTTTTTGCCAGACTGATTTCTCATAGAAAGCTTACAACGCGTTTAACAGAAACGCTTCTTTGATGTGTCTAGATCCAGCCTCAGTGTGACGTGTGCTTCTTCCCTTCCAGTTTTGCATTCACAACTACCTTGTGTGGAAGGTTAGGCTGCTAGTAGGTGGCTGGCCCAAGGTCACCCAGCGAATTTTCTGGCTGAGTGTGGATTTGAACCCAGGTCTCCCAAGTTGCAGTTCAACACTAACCACTACACCACACTGGCTCATAATGTTTAAGGTTCGGGTGCTTTCTTGGTGCCATTTTTTTTCACTGTAGAGGGATGGAGATGGCTGTTAATACAGAATACAGTGGTACCTCGGGTTACATACGCTTCAGGTTACAGACGCTTCAGGTTACAGACTCCACTAACCCAGAAATAGTACCTCTGGTTAAGAATTTTGCTTCAGGATGAGAACAGAAATCGTGCTCCGAAGGCGCGGCAGCAGCGGGAGGCCCCATTAGCTAAAGTGGTACCTCAGGTTAAGAACAGTTTCAGGTTAAGAATGGACCTCCAGAACGAATTAAGTTCTTAACCTGAGGTACCACTGAGGTACCCTGAGGTACCCCGAGGTAGGGGGTGGGTCTACTCATAAGCAGAGACAACAGGGAGAAATATTAGACTAGATTAGATTAGAGAGAAAGGTGACTTCCATGTGTGTTTGCTGTGTGTTTGCTGACGAAACTCTGGCTATCTCTGACAGAATTCTGAAACAGTAGAGCTTTGCTGTGTATGGCCATGTTTCATAGAATCATAGAATCTTAGAGTTGGAAGGGACCCAAAGGTCATCTAGTCCAACCCCCTGCAGTGCAGGAATCTCAGCTAAAGCATCCGTGACAGATGGCCATCCAACCTCTGCTTAAAAACCTCCAAGGAAGGAGAGTCCACCACCTCTTGTGGGAGTCCGTTCCACTGCTGAACAGCTCTTACTGTCAGAAAGTTTTTCCAGATGTTTAGTCGAAATCTCCTTTCTTGCAACTTGAAGCCATGGGTTCGAGTCCTACCCTCCAGAGCAGGAGAAAACAAGCATGTTCCCTCTTCCATGTGACAGCCCTTTAGATATTCAAAGATGGCTACCATATCTCCTCTCAGTCTCCTCTTTTCCAGGCTAAACATACCCAGCTCCTTCAAGTGCTCCTCGTAAGGCTTAATTTCCAGACCCTTGATCATCTTGGCAATCATGGGGGAGTGTAACATGTCACCAGACTCGATGAGTTATAGGATTTAGTGTTTTTCATGTTCCCAATGTACTTGTTGCCTGAAAGCAGTTCAGGGACTGCACTGGATTAACAGAGATCATTGTAGTTGGCGCAATGACACAAGCGAAAAACGCCTGCAGCAGGAATTACATTGACTTTGAGTGACATCCTGTTTAACTTCCTGTGTTGGCACCTCTGTGGCTGAATAATTTCAAGTAGCACAGAATCAGTAAGGGCTCTTTGTTCTCTCTCTCCCTTTCCTGGGTTTGTAGTGCCCCAAGACAAGTTTAAAAAATGGGTTGATAATTGTCTATCCAGACAATCTCCTCTACAGCACCTTTACCCTTTCACAGGGATAAGCTTCGCTCTTCTAATCCACATATGTTTCTGGATCAGAGCTAGCCCTCCAGATGTTGGCGGATTCCAGCTGGCGTGGCCAATGACCAGGGATGATGGGACTTGTTCTCTAGTAACATCTGGAGGGCTGCAGGTATCCCATTGCTACTCTAGGTCACGATGAAATAAATTCCTTGCACCAAATCCAACAGATTCATTCTAAAGATGAATCTAAAGGTGAATTTCTTGAGATGTAAAGAAAGGATTTTTGCTTTTATTTTTTACTGACATATATACCGTATTTTTCGCCCCATAGGACGCACCGCCCTATAGGACGCACCTAGGTTTTTTTAGGGGGAAATAAAGAAAAAAAAATTATTTCCCCCCCAGGCATGGGGCTGGCGCGGGGGAAGCCCGAGCTTCCCCTGACCCTAGCCCCCAGAACAGCCTGCTATCCGCAAGCCTAGGGAGCCGCGCTGGTCTCCCCAGGCTTGCGGACAGCTCTGCGAAGCCCGGGCGTGCTCTTCAGCGCGCCCGAGGCTTCGGAATGCAGGCAGCTCTGTGCAACCCTCTGGAGCCTGGCGCGGCTTGGCGCTGGGGTCTGGAGGGTCACGCAGAGCGGCGCGGACCCCGGGAGGGCAGGCAGCTCTGCACGACCCTCCGGAGGCCGGCGCGGCTTGGCACCGGGCTCCGGAGGGTCGCGTAGAGCTGCGCGGACCCTGGGAGGGCAGGCAGCTCTGCGTGACCCTCCGGAGGCCAGTGCCAAGCCGCGCCGGGCTCCAGAGCAAAGCTTTACCCATTAATGTAGAAGGAAAAAAGAAAAAAGAAATATATCTGACATTGCCCGGGAGGGCAGGCAGCTCTGCGCGACCTTCCGGAAGCCGGCGCGGCTTGGCGTCGGGCTCCGGAGGGTTGCGCAGAGCTTCCTGAAGCCTGTATTCGCCCCATAGGAAGCACCCACATTTCCCCTTCATTTTTGGAGGGGAAAAAGTGCGTCCTATAGGGCGAAAAATACGGTAACCGGAATAATGAAAGTAGGAGGGAATATACTTTAAGGTGTGAATTTAGCATATTTGTGGTCGTCTGTTTGAGTGTATTTAAAAAATACAAGTTCTGTTTAAAACAAGATAACTGAGCACAGTAATTAAATAATGTTCTATACCTATTAATTTATTGCCTAGTCTGTCTATGAGGCATACTACTACTTTTTATCACTAATTAAAAGAATATTATGGAAGAAGCCATGAATTAATTATGCTTCGAGGCGCTTGTAATAAAGAAGCTAATTGTGTAAAGACTGCTTCCTCTTTTGGTTATGACAACAAATATAGCTTAGACCTTGTATTGAAAAAAGTGTATGTGTGAACCATAAACTGCTTCTTGTACAGCCATTTTCAGATGTTATTATGGACTAAAAGTGTGTGTGTGTGTGTGTGTGTGTGTGTGAGAGAGAGAGAGAGAGAGAGAGAGAGAGAGAGAGAGAGAGAGCAGCCTCCTGCTCAAAACTTTGATATTGGCAGTTTTATTTCCAATTCCTTTCCTAATAATTCCTAGCAAGGAATTCACAGCTGCCACACACTGGGTCAACAGATTCAACCACTATGACCACAAAGTTTTGTACCTGTTCAGTCACTGCCAATTCAGACCCCACGAGTGTATATGTGAAATTAAGATTTTATTTCCATCCAGATATGCATCACTTTCAGTGCCGGATTCACGTATAAGATAAACAAGCTATAGCTTAGGGCCCCACTTTCTTGGGCCCCCCAAAAAATTTAAAGGAAAAAACCACTGGATGTACATTTCCAAAATATAAGATAAAAAACAAATAACATAAAACCAACATACAGCAACAGTGTTTTGTGTTTGTCGGCTCCTATGATGTAAGTAATGGGTCCCGCCTGCTAGCCTGCTCCCTAAAATATCACATTTAAAGGGCACCATTACCTTCAGTAGCTTAGGGCCTCATCAAACCTAAATCTGGCACTGATCACTTTACACTTGTTTACATTGAACTGCATTTACCACCCATTCCCTCAGTTGGGAGAGGCCATTTTGGAGCTATTTGCAATATCCTTTTGTTTTAATGTCCTTGAACAAGTCAGCATCGTCAGCAAACTTGGCCACATCATTGCTCATAGGACTAGATCATTTATGAACAGGTTAATAAGCACTGGTCCCAATACCAATACTTGGGGGACTCTGCTTTTACTTCCCTCTATTCTGAGAACTGTCCATTTATTCCTACTCTCTGCTTTCTGCTACTTAGCCACTTCTTGATCCACCAGAGGACCTCCCTCATCCCATGACTGTTAAGCTTAGGAGGCTTCCATAAGTTGCCTCTTGCAAGGGGTGCTGACTTAGACCCCAGGTTATGGGCGTGAGGAATGAGGATGTTGCTTTCCCCCAAACAAATGTAACAGTTAGACAAATGTCAGCAGTCCAGACAAGTGGAGATATTTAGTGCTTGTGGTCTGGATGTGGTTGCAATAAGTAGACAAGTGTCTGCAGTCCAGATTAACTCACACTTGTGAAATGGAGATTGTTATGTACTGAGTTGAATAGGATCCAAACTGCAGCAGTTTGATTGGTCCTAGAACAATAGGATCCAAAATGCAGCAGTCTGATTGGTCCTAGAACAATAGGATTCAGAATGCAGCAGTCTGATTGGTCCTAGAACAATGCAGCAGTATGATTGGTCGGCAGGAACCACCCAATCATGCTCCAGATAGAAGTGAATCCACAACCTGATTGGCCTACAGGAGAATTCCGGAATTAGCCAATCACGTGCAGCCCATTGTGTAAATAATGTATATAAAGCAGATACTTTGAGGGGACTTTCATTCTTCCTTCTCACCACTATGAGCTGAATAAAGAGCATGAAATCTCTTTCATGGGCAACCAAAATGGTCAAAGGCCTGGAAACGATGCCTTATGAGGAATGGCTAAGGGAGCTGGGCATGTTTAGCCTGGAGAAGAGGAGGTTAAGTAGTGATATGATAGCCATATTCAAATATATAAAAGGATGTCACATAGAGGAGGGAGAAAGGTTGGTTTCTGCTGCTCCAGAGAAGCGGACACAGAGCAATGGTTCCAAACTACAAGAAAGAAGATTCCACCTAAACATTAGGAAGAACTTCCTGACAGTAAGAGCTGTTCGACAGTGGAATTTGCTGCCAAGGAGTGTGGTGGAGTCTCCTTCTTTGGAGGTCTTTAAGCAGAGGCTTGACAACCATATGTCAGGAGTGCTCTGATGGTGTTTCCTGCTTGGCAGGGGGTTGGACTTGATGGTCCTTGTGGTCTCTTCCAACTCTATGATTCTATGATTCTATGAAATCCACTCTCGACGCAGAGTATATTTCAGAGATGTTAAAGCTTATGATCAGAATGCAGTATTTTTTTTTTGCTTGGCTTAGCAGGTAATTGCATAGGAACATAGACTAAATAAGGGAAATGGTAAATAAATGTAGAGGGTCGCCGAAATCAGAGTAAGGGAAGTGTAAACTAAAAAAAAAAATGTTTAGAGGTACTCTCATTTTGACTCAAGAAAACCACCATTTTATAGTTCAAATTGGGGGAAATAAATACAGTAAATGGACAAAAGGACAAAGATTCATAAAATGTTTAGGGGTATGCATCCCCCAGGAATAACAACAACAACAACAACAACAACAACAACAACAACAACAACAACAATAATTCTAGAACAAGTTGGTTTCAGTTCCATATCTCAGATTCATGTATGGACTTGAACACAGCTGCTCTTCCAGTTCCACGTTTCTCCAAATTTTGTGTTGGAGTTAATGGCTTCAAAAAGTACAAAATTGTGTATAAATGTTATTTTAGGATGAAATACTTATAGAAAATATGCTTTAAAAGAAAAAATAGGTTGAGAAATGCGTATTTGTGTGTGGGGGGGATAAATCAACAATGTGTTAAATATAGATATTCAAATGTGACTTTTCATGTGAATTCTAAAAAACAACACCTGCAGAAGACAGAAATGGAACAGGGAAAGCTTATGAATGAAGACATGTGAACATGACATGAACTGGAAACAGACTGGCCCCTCCATCTTATTTAGACCCTAGTTTAGCCATAAGAGGACAAACAAAAATAAGTTACAAATCATAATCCAATTACCACAGTAAACATAAAGGAGAATTATTAATACTTATTGTCTCAGCAATTTTTAACCACACATACTGTCAGCTGGTGTTTCAAAACGAATGTTTAGGTATGTGATGACATAGTTGATGCTTACATTCATTCCTTGTTTGCCTCATAGTGCTATATTTAAGGTACCATTGCTATTTTTAATAACATAAATTACCTGGAAAGTGACAGTGTTGATGTTGGCTGACTTTGAATGCAAAATTAATAAGACCTTGTTTTTCTTCCTTTGAAACAAGGAGGGTGATTTAAAAATAAATGCATGGGCTTGCAAGAGAATATCTGGGTTGTTTATGATATTTCTTCTCTCAGTGAGCTTAATAATGTTAATAAAAGATCTGAAAAAGTGCAGGGCTGAAAGAATTAGGTGGGAAATAAATGTGGATCTAAAACCAGGGGAAAGTTTCTGTGAGCAAATTAAGAATTCTTTGGGTAAACTGTTTCCTTAAGCAATGGGTTTCAGATTCCAAAGCCGCTGAGGTCTTGGATAAGGGAGTAAAAGATTCACAGAACAATCCAAAGCGTATGCTGGCTGAAGGGATCCAGGATTTGGCAAAAGCAGTGCTATGCTGGCACTACGTAAAGTACTCTGGTGATGTTGGAACGGTCCAAACAGGCTGTTTTCATGGGTGGGATGAGGTGGCACAGGGAACGAGCAAACTTACTCTGTGGCTACGTACATGGAATACATTTAAATCATATTTCCCCTCCCCTAAGATTCCTAGGGTGGCGCTGTGGGTTAAACCACAGAGCTTAGGACTTGCCGATCAGAAGGTTGGCGGTTCGAATCCCCACGACGGGGTGAGCTCCCGTTGCTCGGTCCCTGTTCCTGCCAACCTAGCAGTTTGAAAGCATGTCAAAGTGCAAGTAGATAAATAGGTACCGCTCTGGCGGGAAGGTAAATGGCGTTTCCGTGTGCTGCTCTGGTTCACCAGAAGTGGCTTAGTCATGCTGGCCACATGACCCAGAAGCTGTACGCCGGCTCCCTCGGCCAATAAAACGAGATGAGCACCGCAACCCCAGAATCAGTCACTACTGGACCTAATGGTCAGGTGTCCCTTTACCTTTACCTTTAAGATTCCTAGGAACTGTAGTTCACCCCTCACAGAACCACAGTTCCTTAACAACCTAAAGTTCCCAGTATTCTTTGACGTGGAAATAATGTGCTTTGATGGTGTTCTCAGTGCCGAGCATCACTGTTGGTTCTGGAGAAGGGGCTAGAGTGAGGTGCAGGGAGTTCATTGTGCTGCAGCCATGGTGGCAGAGTAGATGCCATGCTCCTGCTACCTGCACCATGCTGGGTTCTCTGAGCCACCCCATCTCAGGAACCAGCAATGGTGCTTGGCATTCAGAAGGTAGGTGAACAACACTGGCCTGCCTATGCTACTCTGCCAACCACCACTGGCTGGGTAAAGGCAAATGACCCATGGCATCTTTATCCTTTTTTTGCCACTGCGGCTAAGTGGTTATGGAATTACTCTGGAGTGTTTACAGTGTAGCTTTGAGTATAGGCATGGTGGCAAACCTCTTTCAGGTTAGGGTTGCATTCCTTTCTGGACAACTTTCCAAAGACCACATGCCTGTGCTGGGTAGGGTCAGAGGTACCCGTAGATGGAGCAATGGATGCCATCTTCACCTTTGTGCAATAATCTAGTTTCTACACACACTCACACACCCTGCAATATCCTCCATCCAGACAAGCAAGAGGCATTGCGTGGCGAGTTCCCGTCCCCCCCCCAGTGGAAATAAAGACACATGACACAATGATTTAAGGTTAATGGGCTATATATGGCCACAACTTTATTGGTTACAGGTGATGAGTGGTAAATTGGATGGGCCAAGCACCCAAAGCCAGCCGATTGGCTGGCCAGGGGGTGACACGGCCAGGGATTCCCCCAATCGTGCGGGGCTGGGCTCCAGCCACCGTGCACGTGGTGGGGCCGTGACGCCCGCAATCCCACCTCCTCTGTTGGGTGGAAGTGACTTTATCAGAGGTCAAGGACACATTCTATCCAGGCAAAAACATTTGGGGCATAATACAGGGTTGCTAAGGGTTGTGCGGCCTGGGGACCACCCCAACAACCAGAGAGAGATACTTAAGAGGGCTGCTTTTGCCTCTGGGCCTCAGGATCACCAGCATGTAAATATTGGGAGCTCTCATTTGCTTCTGGTAGGACTGGCTTTTCCCCAGGCATGCAAAAGGTGAGCGGAGCCTTATTCTCAGCTTCTCCCCATCCAGTGTCCTGTGCACGGCTCAGGATGTTAGGAAGCACTATTCCCTGTACCACCCTGTATTTGACACATGCAGCACTGCTTCCGTTCCACTGCAGTTCATCTTCTGCCCCAAACGGCATTCATCTCTATGTCTACTGTTGTGAAATTACATAGATCACCCCCAAGGGACCCGTGTGTGCTCTCGTCACAGGAATCCTGGCCAGAGGATGGACTTGCTGTGTCATAAGGGCTCTTCTTCCTTCCCTTTGTGTGTTATGCTACAAGCCACACTAGGGGAATGAAACTCCTTCCAGTATGGATGAGTAGGACCTAGCCATACCTTTCTGGGCCAGTGAGGCTGTTAGATTCAGGGTGCTGGAGGTGGCCTCTTTGAATGATTTGTGTATTGTGATGTCAAAGTGTGTGTGCTGGAGAGGTGTTACCATCCCCATGAGCCAACTGGCTCCCTCCAGGTGAAGGTGACATTAATGTCCCCGTCTCTGATTCACCAATGGATGCTGATTGTGTGTCTGCCATTTTTATGCTATTTGGGGTTTTCCTGAGCTTTGTGTTTGCTCCCTTTCTGTGCTGAGCAGGTATAGAATATGGCAGCTGTTCTGCCAGGATAGTGATCTCCCCTGCCATCCTTGGTATAATGTGTCTATAGCAGGAGTAGCCAATGTGGTCCCCTCTAGGTATTTTGGACTGCAACTCCCACCAGCCCCAACCAGCAAAGCCAATGGTAGTTGTACTCCAAAACATCTGGAGGGTACCATGTTGCCTAACCCTGGTCTGTAGGATTGCTTTGTGAAGGGTAACAAGGCTTCAAGGAGTTTTCTGTGTTACAAAGCTGACAGGTTGAAAATAGCATCAGAATAATTTAGAGAATTCCACTGGCAGAAAACATATGCTCTTCCTTCATAGAGAACATTTTCCAGTGGAGGATTTGCAGGCCTCTGACCTTCATACTCTGGTAGATTATGTTTGTTATATAATTCATGAGTTTATCAGATAGAAATATCTGACACCTCACATTTTCGAGAAGCCTGCTTCTAATTAATTCCTGGTGCCTTATCGTATCCTCTTCTTGATTTCTCAGATTTAAACAGCATTCCACAGCTGCTGGCCTGAATATTTTGCACTATCTATCTATCTATCATCTATCATCTATCTATCTATCTATCTATCTATCTATCTATCTATCTATCTATCATCTATCATCTATCTATCTATCTATCATCTATCTATCTATCTATCTATCTATCTATCTATCTATCTATCATCTATCATCTATCATCTATCATCTATCTATCATCTATATGATTTTTGTGCTTAGTTTTTCCAACCTATAGTAACATATATCATTACTATTATTATTAATTGAATTTATATATAGCTCTTTATAAATTCAATTAGTAGTAGTAGTAATAATAATAATAATAATAATAATAATATATGTTACTATAGGTTGGAAAAAACTAAGCACAAAAATCATATCTAGATAGATAGATAGATATAGCTCTTTAGGGACGCGGGTGGCACTGTGGTCTAAAGCACTGAGCCTAGGGCTTGCCGATCGGAAGGTCGGCGGATCAAATCCCCGCGCCGGGGTGAGCTCCCGTTGCTCAGTCCTAACTCCTGCCAACCTAGCAGTTCAAAATCACGTCAAAGTGCAAGTAGATAAATAGGTAGCACTCCGGCGGGAAGGTAAATGGCGTTTCCATGCACTGCTCTGGTTTTGCCAGAAGTGGCTTAGTCATGCTGGTCACATGACCTGGAAAAACTGTCTGCGGACAAACGTCGGATCCCTCGGCCAGTAAAGCGAGATAAGCGCCACAACCCAAGAGTCGTTCACGACTGGACTTAACTTTCAGGGGTCCTTTTTATATAGCTCTTTACTTGGAGGTCTCAGGGAGGTTCACAGAATAAAATCAAAATATAAAACCACAAAATACATAATCAAAATAAAAACAACAACCCAATAACCACCACCACCCAAAAAGAGCCACATTTTAAAAGGGCATAGATGTCAATCATATCAGCCAAAGGCCTGGTTAAAAAGGAATGTTTTTTCCTGGTGCCTAAAGGTGTATAATGAAGGCACCAGGAGAACTTCCCTGGGGAGAGCATTCCACAGACAGGGAGCCACCGCAGAGAAGGCCTATTCTCGTGTTGCCACCCTCCTATGCATAACAGAGCAAGCAAAAGATATAACAAAAAAAAAGGAAATGAATATATGGCAGGATGTTATCTAAAATGACAACATAAAAATGAAGACATCATAGCTCCAAGAATAAATAGAAACATTAAATTCATGTACTAAACAGAGACTACTAAGAGTCCTACAAGATGAGATGGTTAGAGGTCAACAGTTGGGTCTCCTGTGGTTTTTTAAAATGGCCAGCGGTGCCTGTATGTTTTGTCCCATGGAGCAAAAAGTTGCTTCAAGCTCAACCTGAAATGCAGTATGTGGAGATGGGGGTTAACCCCTCCTTTCCACCCAGCGCTAGAGTCTCCAACTGAACTACCCTGTCTACAGATGCATTTGCCTTTCAAAAAAGTGGGTGACAAAAAAGTCATGCCTGTCACCTGAGCAGAAACTAAGTTTGTATCATCAGTTCAACCATGTATACAATTTGCAAATACTAACATGTGATGGAAAAGTTGGTATTTTGGCCTCAGTATGATTCTGAATATCACTGTATGTTGAATTTCATGGTAGGGAGTAAGTGTGTGCATGAAGTCCTTCAAAACTGCTTATGAAATATCACTCAGTTTTCTATTTTGTGTGCTCACTGAAGCCAAACTAGGCATGATACAAAGGCTCTATCCACACCAGGGGTTGGCAAGGTTTTCCTCGCCTGGGCTGGTTCACTCCAGTAGCAATCCCTCTGTGGGTCAGATTGCGCACACATAAGTGCGCATGCCCATGATTTCCGGTGTCTGCGTCTACACAGACGCGATTTCCAGCATCTGTGCATGCACAGACATGATGTCTGGTGCAGCGGAAGCGAGTCCCTGTGCTGCACTGTGCCGGTTTAGCGCAGCATGCGGGGACTCGCCAAGCGGGCAGCTCAGTTTGGGGGCAGCTCGGGGGCCGGTTAAACAACCCCTGTGGGCCGCTTGTGGCCCATGGGCCTTAGGTTGCCAACCCTTGATCCACACTATATATTTAAAACACCATCATGCCACTTTAGAAGAAGAGTTTGGATTTGATATCCCGCTTTATCACTACCAGAAGGAGTCTCAAAGCGGCTAACATTCTCCTTTCCCTTCCTCCCCCACAACAAACACTCTGTGAGGTGAGTGGGGCTGAGAGACTTCAGAGATGTGTGACTAGCCCAAGGTCACCCAGCAGCTGCATGTGGAGATGTGGAGATGCGAACCCGGTTCCCCAGATTACGAGTCTATTGCTCTTAACCACTACACCACACTGGCATGGCTTCTCCCAAGGAATCCTGGGAAGTGTAGCTTGTAGAGAGTTATGAAGGGACCCCTCCCTCCCTCACAGCTTGACAAGTGGTTTAACAATCAATCTCTCTTCCCACTTTTTCTTCTTCTTCACATAGATCTTTTTATATGGTGTAAAACCAATGTCTCAAATTCCTTTCTTTCAAATATTGGAAGGTGTGGGTCACATTCAGTGTAGCAGCAAGCGCACTTTGGGTGAGTGGAATGACTTTGTCTTACACCATAGAGATTTCCCCCCCACTTCTCTTCTTCCAAAGCACCCCCTAACTCTGTTCTGGGTTTCCCCACAACACTCTGGAACAGGGTGTATGAGCAGGCGGGGTGTGTGGGTGGGTGGGGAAGGAAGTGAAGTCCCATGGTGCAAGAGGATCTGCTTGCACATTTATTTAGTAGAATACAACCCAATGTGACTCCCTCCCTCCATCCTATGGGGAGATTTGATGGCAAAGAGCAAAGAGCAACCGCAGGATTGTTGCCTTTTTTCATAAGCAAAATAGTAGTCAGAGCTATAGGAAATAAAAAAGTGGGGCAAGGTGGAGACATCCCAAAGTACCCCAGTATGTTACTCATTCATCTTGCCTAATCATGCTTTCCTTGAATTTTTGCCATCACCCCTTTCATGGAGACGGTCCATCGTCAATGCACGTGTGGTCTTCTTTTGTGCAGAAAAGCAAGCAGAAACCCTTCCCTTTTCATTCCTTCTTCTTTGTACAAACGACTCCTGCTGTGAACGGGCGGTCCTAGACCACCCAGTGGGCCTCCGAGTGAAAAATAATCAACTAGTCATTAAGGAAAGGGCTGAAAGAAAGGAACATATTTTCTAAAGGTCAGCTGAACCCACTGAGCACTTACATGGTGGAAATTATAGCCTGCTTCTTTCTGGGTAGTACAGGACTAAAAGATCCTGTAAAGAAAAAGATACAAAGCCATTTTATAGTGCAGCCTTTTTTAAATGTTTAAAAAGCACCCTTCTCTCCCTCTCTTTATCTGCATGTTGATCTACAGCTAAGTGCAAACAAAATATTGAAATGTGAATATTCAGGACTCCTGCTTGCTTCCCTTTAGCCGAACTCTGATTCCTGGCCAGGGAAACCTCATACGTGTACACAGCTCTCTGTTGCTGTATGTTGATAACACAGAAAACTTCTGTATACCAGGGCAGAATACTCCATTGGCCCCTTCACTAACCCACCTCTCCTCTACCTTATTCAGCAAGCAGGAAGGTAGTCATGGCTTGTGGTTGGCAAGCACAGAGGTGGGCAACCGAAGGAGAGATGAAGCAACATGAATGGTGGAAGACAGCATTGCTCTTGACACATATTCCCTCACAACCTCCAGGTTCTGCAAGTGGCAAGCAGATTGACCAGACTCGATGTTGGCAGCCTTGTGTATTCAACACATACGGTATTCTCCAGCACTGCACTCTGGTTCTGTCATCTTGCTTTGCCAGGCTAGTACTCAAGGCAGCTTATGCAGGATAAGCAACATGTTGCAAACAGCTCTGTATTTTTGCCTGGTGGAGCTGACAAAGAGACCTGGTAGAACTGGCATAGCATTGGACTCTGGGCCAACTGATGACCTGCTTGTCTTTCTCCTGGGATACAGGGCTAGGGAGGAAGGCTTCCTGCGCTTGCAGGCTTCCCCTTAATGGGTTATACTCAATGTTATTCATACTCATTGAATCATAGAAGCATAGAATGGTAGAGTTGGAAGGGACCCCAAGGGCCATCTCATTCAACCCCCTGCAATGCAAGAATCTCAGCTAAATTATCCATGGCAGATGACCATCCAATCTCTGCTTAAAAACCTCCAAGGAAGGAGAGTCCACAACCTCCTGAGAGAGACCGTTCCACTGTTGAACAGCTCTTGCTGTCAGAAAGTTCTTTCTGATGTTTAGTTGGAATCACCTTTCTTGTCACTTGGATCCATTGGTTTGCATCCTACCCTCCAGAGCAGGAGAAAACAGGCTTGCTGCTCCATCCTCCAGCTCTTATTGTCAGAAAGTGATTCCTGATGTTTAGTTGGAGTCTACTTGTCACTTGAATCCATTGCTTTGTGTCCTAACCTTCAGAGCTTGCTCCCTCCTCCACGTGACAGCCCTTCAGATATTTGAAGATGGCTATCACATCTCCTCTCACTTTCCTCTTTTCCAGGCTAAACATATCCAGCTCCTTCAGCCATTCCTCATAAGGGGTCGCTTTCAGATCTTTGATCATCTTGGTTGCCCTCTGTGGCGACCACACAGGGTCCCCGGACATTTGATGGTCTATTGATCCCTGTGCCACCACTGTGCTCGCTTCCCCGCTGCCACCAACCCGTTTCTCTCGGGTACACACTGAGTCCAGACAGTTGCTAAAATTAAACCAACTATACACGTTTATTTTATAAGCATTAACAAGTTTATAGTTTCAGATAATTTTTCTTGTCAGTTTCTTAACCTTAGTTTCTTTACCGGCCTATACCTTCCTAATACCTTCTGACTGATTATCCCAACTGTTTAACTGACTCCTCTTAACAGATTCTCTCACTCTCTCACATCAGACTAGCCTAACCCACAGACTTATCCTCTCTCTCCCTTCTCTAACTCCAGACTGACTTCTTAACCACTCTACCTCTAACTCCTCCCCTTGGGTTCCTATAGGTTAGTCATTTTACAATTAGTTAACCCTTTCCTTATGAACCCAGTATGATGTCACACACCTAGGAGGGCAAACGACACACCCTCCTCTGCACACATTCCAGGTTATCAATATTCTTAAACTATGGTGCTCAGAACTGGACACAGTACTCCAGGTGTGGTCTGACCAAGGCAGAACAGAGTGGTAGCCTTATTGAAATAAACAGACGAGAGAGAAAACTCACTGATTTCAATGGGTTTACTCGGCGTATGGCTAGCACTGGATTTCAATCAATATATTTATTCAACAAAGTCCTGTGTGTTACAGACACAAAGAAGGAATTCCTATCTGCTGAATGCGAGGCCCTGGGGAAGCCACAAGAAGGCTAGCAGGAACTGCAGCAAGCAGGCTTTTCTCCTCCACTGAAGTGGGATACATTGAGCCTGGAAATCATATGTGGGGAGGAATGTGCCCAGAATAAGGATGAAGGATGAATTTGTTCACTTTGCATTTTACTGGGAACTTACGTAAATCCCTGAACTGAAACATAGCTATCCTTTAAAATTGCAGCAGCAAAGGGACTGTAACCCGCATCATGGGAAGGTGAAACTGTTCCGCTCCCTTGTTATGTTATTCTGAAATTGTTCTTGCAATGGGAGATTTTGAGAAATTTTCCTGTTTTCTTTGTTGAAAGCAGCTTTGAGCATGATCATTTTTGTGGAAATACAGATAAAAATATGCATGGATGAATGAATCTTTCACCTCTCTGAATTTTGCAATGCACTTCTCCATTAAACAAAAATAATACCAAAATAACATGTACGGGATAAGGAGAAAGTATATATTAGTGAAAATAATGTACAAGATGCATTATATTAGGTGAAATTGTTTCAAAAAATGTGTATAGTATTGGGAGAGATGCACATAAAATGTGCACAAATGTACATGCAAACTTTTTAAAAAAGAAGTTCAAAAACTGATGCAAAGATAGAGCAAACTGAATATTAGAAAAATTGACAGATTTGTCCATCCCTAGACCAGAGTACTGTTTTCTGTCAGGCATAAGAAGCTTTTCAGTGGGTCTCCCACACTGAGTAATTGCACAAAATTACGGTCTTGAGGAATAAAGATTTTATTCTCTCTCTGTGTGTAATGGCTAAAGAAGTGTCTATGTTGAAGAATGATTATTGGCAAAATGGGGGGGGGGAGTTTAAAGATGAGCCAGCTGTATATTAGGGGCAAATTTTGAGTGGAGGAAATGGAATTCAGGTTATGCCTCTTTTGAAAAGTGGTAGGGGGTGTGAACTGGTGAAAGGTTTGAATTTCTCACATAGACTGTTGCCTTGGTTCATTTTGCTTTGTTTGAAAAGTGAGCAAAAGTTGTACCATAAATGGGCTGCTGCTTGAAAAGTGCAAGTAAAGATTATGATCTTGTCTCCTAAAGCTAATAAGGCCCTGATTACTTCGCAATTCCTTGACTCTGTTTGCTTATTCATGTTGCAGGAATCTCGGCAGCCTCAAAGACCGCATTATGGCAGGTGATGGACTGGAGGCACTGTCTACACTGGCGGAGGAAGAGGAGTGCGGGGGGACTGCACCGCCCCCGGCAGCGCGATCTCCAGGGTGCCATCACAGCTGCCCCCACCCACACTGGGTGCCCCGCCCCCAGGACGCTTGCCCCGCCCCTGTGGGTGGTGCGCCACGTCCCGGGACACGCGCCAGACCCACCCCCGCCTGCCCTCCGCCCCCCCGGTGCCAGAGCATGAAACTCCACCACTGACTGCCCACCTGTCTAAAGTAGCCCATGGATGCTGGGCCAATTCTAGAACTGGCTCCCTGGCCAGATCCATTTCCCTTCCCCTTGGTAAAATGGTAGTGTGAAGCAGTGTGAAGTGTACCCCACTTAAAAATGAAAACTATGGGGCAATGGTATGAAGCTTAGGTTCTTTTGGATGAGAGAGTGCCAGGGTCTTATGTAATATTGGCTTTGCTTACAAGTAACACAACTAGAGCCTAGTGGAGAACAGGCGAAGTCCCGGCAGACTGGAGGAGGGCAAATGTTGTCCCTATTTTCAAAAAGGGGAAAAGAGAGGACCCAAATAATTACCGCCCAGTCAGTCTGACATCAATACCAGGGAAGATTCTGGAGCAGATCATTAAGCAAACAGTCTGTGAGCACCTGGAAAGGAATGCTGTGATCACCAATAGTCAGCATGGATTTCTGAAAAATAAGTCATGTCAGACTAACCTGATCTCGTTTTTTGACAGAATTACAAGCCTGGTAGATGAAGGGAACGCAGTGGATGTAGCCTACCTTGATTTCAGCAAGGCATTTGACAAGGTGCCCCATGATATTCTTGTAAAGAAGCTGGTAAAATGCAGTCTTGACTATGCTACCACTCAGTGGATTTGTAACTGGCTGACTGACCGAACCCAAAGGGTGCTCATCAATGGTTCCTCTTCATCCTGGAGAAGAGTGACTAGTGGGGTGCCACAGGGTTCTGTCTTGGGCCCGGTCTTATTCAACATCTTTATCAACGACTTGGATGATGGACTCAAGGGCATCCTGATCAAATTTGCAGATGACACCAAACTGGGAGGGGTGGCTAACACCCCAGAGGACAGGAACACACTTCAAAACGACCTTGACAGATTAGAGAACTGGGCCAAAACAAACAAGATGAATTTTAACAGGGAGAAATGTAAAGTATTGCACTTGGGCAAAAAAAATGAGAGGCACAAATACAAGATGGGTGACACCTGGCTTGAGAGCACTACATGTGAAAAGGATCTAGGAGTCTTGGTTGACCACAAACTTGACATGAGCCAACAGTGTGACGCGGCAGCTAAAAAAGCCAATGCAATTCTGGGCTGCATCAATAGGAGTATAGCATCTAGATCAAGGGAAGTAATAGTGCCACTGTATTCTGCTCTGGTCAGACCTCACCTGGAGTACTGTGTCCAGTTCTGGGCACCACAGTTCAAGAAGGACATTGACAAACTGGAACGTGTCCAGAGGAGGGCAACCAAAATGGTCAAAGGCCTGGAAACGATGCCTTATGAGGAACGGCTAAGGGAGCTGGGCATGTTTAGCCTGGAGAAGAGGAGGTTAAGGGGTGATATGATAGCCATGTTCAAATATATAAAAGGATGTCACATAGAGGAGGGAGAAAGGTTGTTTTCTGCTGCTCCAGAGAAGCGGACACAGAGCAATGGATCCAAACTACAAGAAAGAAGATTCCACCTAAACATTAGGAAGAACTTCCTGACAGTAAGAGCTGTTCGACAGTGGAATTTGCTGCCAAGGAGTGTGGTGGAGTCTCCTTCTTTGGAGGTCTTTAAGCAGAGGCTTGACAACCATATGTCAGGAGTGCTCTGATGGTGTTTCCTGCTTGGCAGGGGGTTGGACTCGATGGCCCTTGTGGTCTCTTCCAACTCTATGATTCTATGATTCTATGATTCTATGATTCTATGGAAACAAACACACTTCTTTAGTAGGCAACATAGCAGCTAACCATGCTTCTCAGGCAGAATAGGAGTGCCCAAAGGCACTTCAGCCAACTCAAAGCTCTCTACCTTGATATTTCAAACCACAAAACCACCTTTTGCTGCCTCATTGCCCCTCTGCCATGGAAAATGTGATGGGTGATAACTTCTCAAGGTTGCATTCCAAGCCATCAGGAGAAGCATCTTTCAGTAATTAAGGCCATTAGACTTTTATTGTTGCCAAAAATCTTAGTTGTTCTTTTAGAATTTCTAGATGGTGAAACTCACAAGAGGATTTTGCATATAATGTATTCCTACCTTGAAAAATTGCGATGTAGTTTAAAAACTTAAAAGCTAAATAAAAAATGTTTGACTTATGGGATCTGTAGCAGTGAAGTCATCCAAACTCAAGTAGGCCATGGAATTAGGATCGTAAAGTCTGGCGCAGTAGTTCAAAATAGCAAATACATTGTTAGCTCCAAATGATGGGTGATGATAGCCTTGAGATTTGGAAAGATGTTGGTGCCACAGCAGAGTGATTGAAGTCCCTGTATGGAGAATTGGAGATCGTCATTCCCTAGGAACAAGGTATGTATCAATGTTTTCTTTTCCTTTGCAAGAAATAAAAATACCAATGTTTCCCCATTTCCTTTTAGTGTTAGACAATAAATGGATTTTGTGGGCTAAGAGCCAAGGCCTGCTACAGCTCATTTCAAAATGTAAAAGAGAGAGAGAGAGGCAGAAAATATAATTCTACCCTTCTTAAGCAGACCATTTAGAGACACTGACCTTGAAAAGAAAACAAGATTCAGCCATGTTCAAATGTTGCTTCATGGTTTGCTTTTTGAAACAAGCTGTTGTTATGGCAGAGGAGCAAATCATTCAAGCAGCAACTCTGTGGGTCGGCCACAGGGAATTTTCCCTCCACCTCTTTGTTCTCTTCTTGCTGCCCTCTGCTTCTCACTCCTTAAGCCAGAGATGGAGAACCTGGCACCCCCAGATGCTGGTGGCCTCCATCAGACCTAGCCAATGTCAGGGATGATGGGAACTGTAGTCCAACTACATCTGGAGGGCCACAGGTTACCAAACCGTATTGTAAACAAAAACCACAGATTTCTGGTTAGGCAAAAGTGCAGTGCATCTTTATGGATAGCATTTTCAGAGTGCATTCAAAATGCAGTCTCATAGACTTTCATATGCCTGTGATCGTTCTCCCTTCCATTCCGCCCCGGAAGGACTGAGCACTTTTTAGAGGCTTTGAAGAAAAAGATTTGACTCGACTGAGTGACATTTAATTAAAACCATAAAGGGACTACTGCTCATATAAAACTGCCTGTTACAGTGTACATTTAATTTATATCCCCCAAGAAGCACAATGGAGGCTGAATTTGTCTTCATATGTACCTTTGCCAGCACTTGTATCACGGGATTTTTTTTGGATTTTTTTATCTTAGTTTTTAATTAAAAATTGAAAATCTATATCACCGCCACTAAACATCTGGCACTATTTGGCCCACCGAGTCCCCAAAGTAATATGGTCTGGTATTTTGCACCATTTGTCATTCAGAAATAATGTTTCTCTCTGCACTCCAATACTCTGAGCTCTGGTAGTTTATTTGCTGAGTAATATCACTATTCATTTTAATAGAAACTTCAATAGAAACTCTGCACAGAATGCCTGGCTTTTCATCCAGTAAGAATTTCCAGTTTTTAATGTCTATCTGCATTGATTTGACCTCACTTGTTTTTCCTCTCCTGGATGTATTAAATAGAGAATTTAATTATTATTATTTATTCAATTTATATGCTATCTTTCCTCCCAAAGGAACCCAGGGTGTGGAGCCTATCCGAATGAAAAGCAAATTCTGCAACCATCCAGGGCTTTCTTTTTTACAAGGATGGCTACATCAAATCCTTTCCTGGGCTGATTATCTCCTCCATAGGTCACACCCCAGCATGTCCCAGTTGGAAGGGGCCCAAGGATCATCTAGTCCAACCCCCTGCAATGCAGGAATCTCAGTTAGCACATCCATGACAGATGGCCACCCAACCTGGTCATCCAGCCTGTATCACCTTCTCACCCATTTCCTCAAATTTGCGCCCCTCTGCGTTCTTAACCTGAATATCTGCATTACTAGTCAAGAAACTAGGAGCGCCCCATAGACTTTATTCTTCTGTGCGCACTGTGTGTAGTCTTGTGAGAAAGGACTAGCAATCTCTAGCAAGCCTCCGGCCCCCATCACTCAGTTGACCCTTCTGATGAGTTCTTTCTGTGTCAACAGAAGAGATTGAACCTTTGACCTTTACGTTTCTTATTTTGCTTCCTGTCTAGCAGCCTTCCTATACGCCTACGCCTCGGACTTATTTGGTCAGCTTCATCCCCTTCTTGTTCCGAACGCTATCTCTGTGGCTTTCCATGCCTGTTTGGGCTTACGGGGAGCTTTGGCCGTGTTCCAGCCTGCTCTCCTTTCCTCCCTTATCAGCCGACCATCCAAGGTCAGGGAGAGTCGATGCTGGCAGCTGCAGGCTCTCCTGTGTTGGCTTGAAAGCTCAGCCTCCCTGTTCCTGACTGCATTCTGCAGCCAGCTGCGAGATTACACCTGGAGCTGGTGTGTTCACGACAATCAGGAGGAACTGATTTGCAAAAATGTGCCTACCGGCTCATACAAATGTGCGTCTGCTAGGAGAAATTCACACCACTAACTCATGAGGACTTAAAGGGGAAAAATTGCAAGCTGACATGGAAATGTGGAGAGCTGAGCTTATGACTGGAAAAATGAGAAACTGAGAGAGGAGGAGTTTGGATTGGATTCGGGATTTGACCCGAAGGAGCCAGTGTGGTGTAGAGTGGTAGACTCGTAATCTGGTGAACCGGGTTCGCGTCTCCGCTCCTCCACATGCAGCTGCTGGGTGACCTTGGGCCAGTCACACTTCTCTGAAGTCTCTCAGCCCCACTCACCCCACAGAGTGTTTGTTGTGGGGGAGGAAGGGAAAGGAGAATGTTAGCCGCTTTGAGACTCCTTCGGGTAGTAATAAAGCGGGATATCAAATCAAAACTCTTCTTCTTCTCTTCTTCAAAGTGGCTAACAATCTCCTTTCCCTTTCTCCCCCACAACAAACACACAATGTAATTATTTGTTGTGAAGCAAGCCAAACCGCATTATATGCTTCCAATATCCCTGATTGTTCCAAACATTTATTTAATGCAAAACTAATGAGAGTAGAGCTAAGCCCTCAGGTTGAATATATTCATTTACCAGTAAAAAGAAAGAATGGGATGAAGGTGGGTTGTTTTGGGGGTTTTTAAGTGAAATCCTTGTGCATCTAGACTACAGGTCCCCAGAGTTAAATTTCAGGGCATGCATGCTAAATGGAAATGGGGAAGAAAGGGTGGAAGTGGGGAAGTATGGTGTAGTGGTTAGAGTGTTGGACTAGGACCTGGGAGACCAGGGTTCAAATCCTCACTCAGCCATGAAGCTCACTGAGCGACCTTGGGCCAGTCACCATCTTTCAACCTAACTTACCTCACAGGTTGTTTTGAGGATAAAATGGAGAGAGGGGAGAACTACTGAGCTTGTTTAGGAAAGATGGGATATAAATGTAATAAAAACAAATCTTTTCTTTCTTTTCCCCCCTTTCTTAAATTGCATTATATCAAATACATTAGCTTCATAACATTTTAAAACAAAACAAAAAACCTCACACAAAACCCTGAAAACCTCACATGAAACCCTGGAAAGAGGAGTTGGTGGTTAAACCAATCTTGGAATTGTAGCTCTTTGAGGGGAATAGGGTTACATTACTGTTTGAAGTGATACGATACTACTTTATAGTACAGAAGAAGAACTTTCTGACTGTAAGAGCTGTTCGACAGTGGAACAGACTCCCACGAAAGGTGGTGGACTCTCCTTCGTTGGAGGTCTTTAAAGCAGAGGTTGAGTGGCCATCTGTCATGTATGATCTAGCTGAGATTCCTGCATTGCTGGGGGTTGGACTAGATGACCCTGGGGTCCCTTCCAGCATCACAATTCTATGATTCTGTGAGATGGGAAGGCAGAAAAGTAAGGAAACTGCCCAAGTTCCTCCACTCAGCCTCCCATAGTATGTCACTTTTTGAGTGAGCTTTTGCAAGCGCAAGAAGGGATTTGTGTTCTGCTTTCGTTAGCAAATGTTGTAATTCTACCAGTGTGTTTGGGTCTAAGGACTGCCAGCTGTCAACCACACCGCCTCTGAATCTGGGACAAGCTAGCATACAAATCCATCAGACCACTTTCTTGACTCTAGAATCTGTGCAGCTACCAAATTCAAAGCAAGAGTTGCAGAGATAATTTGTTTCCCAAACCCAAATTGCTCTCATTCAATTGACTTTGTGAAGAGCGGTGCTTATAGCAAGAAAATGGTTTTTTAATGGCTTGCACCAGGCTGCCAAAGCCTTTCCACCTCTTCTGAGGAAAGGGCTCTATTTTAGTGAACAGAAAATTGATACAAGTACTTGTAATTCCTCAAACATACTTAGAAATCGCGCCACTTATTTCCATCAAAATACATTTAGACAGGGCAGGAAGCCCTTGAGATGGCAATGAGTACCTAATCAGAAAGGAGGTCAGTTTCCACTAAAAGCTCTTAACGTGAACTGCCACCTGATTTCCAACATCTTGATTTCTCCTCGACATCAACCCATTTTAGTGGGATGGTCCAGTGTCCCACATTACAGAGTCTTCTGTCTGAAGGATTGTCACAGTATAGTCCTCTGTTTGAATATGTCTTCTCTTCGAATCCATGTCCTGTACAAATCCAGATAAAAAACTCTAAGGAGGGAAAGCAAAAAGAGCCTTAAAGATGCCCATCCAATGTCTGCACCCAGAGAGCAAACTAAGCAGGCACACACCTGGTTACAGTCCCCCTGTGCACACACGTGTGTGTGCACGCACTTCTTCTTCTTGTTTAGTCATTTAGTCGTGTCCGACTCTTTGTGACCCCATGGACCAGAGCACGCCAGGCACTCCTGTCTTCCACTGCCTTCCGTGGATTGAACACTTTATGTAATGCGTTCAGGTAACAAGCCCGGATCAGCTAAATTGTGCCTATTTAGAGTGGAGTACCTAGTCACAGAACATGATTATAATAATATAGTTATATGGCGGACTCCAAAAGGTGACTCACACTATTGTGTTGGAAGAGAGTATGGATTGAAATGTTCATATGCAGAAAGGTGCTGGCCTGCGGGCAATAACATGGCCTTGTGTTTTGCTTTACAGACTGCGGTCCTCTTAGGTAAGGAAATATTTGTATTATCCTTCCTTCACTCACGCTAGTAAGTGATGTAGCAGAGCAAACCCCCTCTATATTCATAGAAGCTAGTTGATTAGATTCGTTTGAATCTTTGTTGTTGTTGTTTAGTCGTGTCTGACTCTTTGTGACTCCATGGACCAGAGCACGCCAGGCACTCCTGTCTTCCACTGCCTCCCGCAGTTTGGTCAAACTCATGCTGGTAGCTTCGAGAACACTGTCCAACCATCTTGTCCTCTGTCATCCCCTACTCCTTGTGCTCTCAATCTTCCCCAACATCAGGGTCTTTTCCAAGGAGTCTTATCTTCCCATGGACTGCTAGAAGATCAAACCTATCCATTCTTAAGGAACTCTGCCCTGAGTGCTCTGTCCTTCCAGTGAGCACTCAGGGCTGAGTTCCTTAAGAATGGATAGGTTTGATCTTCTAGCAGTCCATGGGACTCTCAAGAGTCTCCTCCAGCACCATAATTCAAAAGCATCAATTCTTCAGCGATCAGCCCTCTTTATGGTCCAGCTCTCACTTCCATACATCACTACTGGGAAAACCATAGCTTTAACTATACGGACCTTTGTTGGCAAGGTGATGTCTCTGCTTTTTAGGATGCTGTCTAGGTTTGTCATTGCTTTTCTCCCAAGAAGCAGGCATCTTTTAATTTCGTAACACACGCCAAAGACATGTATTGCCTTTCTATTCAAATTATTGCCATTATTTCTAAATTTGTATCTATGCAAATAAATTAGAATGTGCAAAATGTATGCAAACCTGTGTCCTCTTTTGCCGCCTTTTTCAGCAAGTAGATACAGTGATGTTCCCTGCCACATGTTCCTGCCCAGGTGGGGCTGGTGGTTGCTCTGTCCTGCTAGCACAAGTTCATGCACAGGCTTCTCTGCTGGCTATGGAAATCTCCGCCTTGGAAGAGCCTGGTCGCCTCCCTCTGCAATGCTGTTCAGATGGTACGTGAAACTTAACATAGGACCTATAACAAAGGAGAGCTCTACAAGAGCAAAACCCATCGTTCTTGCCAAAGGACTTCTCCCTCCTATCTTACTCCCACCAGTGATCTGCATTCTAAAAGCAGGGAACCAGACATTTCATTTTGAGACTTCACAGAGACAGCTGGTGCTTTAAAAACACGCACTCTGGGGTTTATCATCCTGGTCACCACCACAGTTTCTTGCCTGTGTTTTAATACCTGCCTGACAGAAGGCTTGCCTCATTTGCCAGCTCTTAGAGGCCAAAACAAGCCTGCATTTTCCATCTCCTTCCAGGTTCTCCAAAGCCTGCCATCTGCAGTGCTAGTTCTTTCAGAGACTGTCAGTTGTGGTGTCACCTAAACAGACAGCCTTTATACTGCTCCCAGATCTCAATTAGTGCACCCACAGTTCTCTTCTTGTCTAGTCCCATCTGCAGCAGGCAGCACTGCCACACAGCCAACTTAAACCAAAGATTGCCTTCCTATTGCATGGAGTTTGGGCAGCAACAGACACACAAGCTTTCCAACATGTATGTTGCAAACTTACTTTACTACTATTTTCACAAGGTCATATGAAAAGCCATAGAGTCAGAAGTAGGAATAAGCAAATATGATAATTTTGGCTTCTCTCAGCTTCTTGTGTTTCCATTCTTAAATTTGGTTCATCACATTTGCACATCCTTTCGCATGGGATTTCTTAAAGTCCTCATGAAGGCACATCAACATTTTAGTGTGAATCTTGCACTAGAACTCGTGGAAGAAAATACATTTCCATAGTATGTTGGAGGGGTTGTTGCTATTATTGACATCAAAAAATATTGTATCTTTATTTTAGACCTTATTGTGATTTATGTGTTTGATTTGGTTGCGTGTATTTTTTGATGCCTTGTTTATTGTTTAGGACTACTTTTGTTATGTTGCAATTATATGTTTTTCATGATGTAAGCTGCCTTGAACATGGTTTTGAACTATGGAAATGAAACATAAAAATAAAATTATGTATACAGTATACGTTTGTAGTTAGACTATGGAAGTTGCTCCCAAAAGGAGGGAGTGCTGCCCACTAGCTTGGATGGATTTAAAAGAGGATTGGGCAAATTCATGGAGGAAAAGGCAACTGCTGGCCACTAGCCCTTGGCTGTGCTCTGCCTCCATGGTCAGATAAAGTAATGCTACTGAATGCCAGTTGCTGGAAAACACAGGAGTGTACACATACTTTAGTATGTGCCTTTTTGTATACACTGTACACATTTTAAAAAAATGCACACACACGAAAGCTCATAAGTATAACAAACTTAGTTGGTCTCTAAGGTGCTACTGGAAGGAATTTTTTTATTTATTTTGTTTCGACTACAGCAGACCAACACGGCTACCTACCTGTAAATTGTACACATTTGTTGGAGAAGTGCAAATTTCAAATGATGACTCCTTTTTCCGCTCTCATATTGTGTTAATTAAGTAAGTTTGCATTTAAATGCAAACTGAATCAAAATTTCTCCCTAGCTGGAGAGAACCTTAAAATACACTTAATCCAGAAAGTGGAAACCATTTTCAGCTCATGGGTCACATTCCCTATGGGACAATCTCCCAGGTGCCTCATGGGTGGGACCAGAGACAAAAGTAGGTGGAAAAAAACTGGTATGAATTTTACCTTTTTACAGTAGGCTAGTTTCTACACAGAGCTCTTAAGCCCTCATACAGCCAAGCAAGAAGCATTGTCATAGCTCAGGGGCACATTCCAGCCAGGCAATAACACTCAAGGAAGGTGCAAAGCAGGTGTAGTCTGAGGCAAAGTCACATGGCTGAGAGGAGAGCCCTGATGGCAATATTGAGGGACCTGGAATAGCCTCTTGGGCTCCTGGCAGCTGCCCAAGGTTGCCAGGTGCTGACACCAGCCCTGATAACAACAACAACAACAACAACAACAACAACAACAACAACAACAACAACAACAACAACAACAATTTATTTATACCCTGCTCATCTGGCTGGATTTCCCCAGCCACTCTGGGCGGCTTCCAACAGAATATTAAAATACAATATTAAAATACAATTGATGATTTTGAATTATGGTCTGGAGGAGACTCTTGAGAGTCCCATGGACTGCAAGAAAATCAAACCTATCCATTCTGAAGGAAATCAGCCCTGAGTGCTCACTGGAAGGACAGATTGTGAAGCTGAGGCTCCAATACTTTGGCCACCTCACGAGAAGAGAAGACTCCCTGGAAAAGACCCTGATGTTGGGAAAGATGGAGGGCACAAGGAGAAGGGAACGACAGAGGATGAGATGGTTGGACAGTGTTCTCGAAGCTACCAGCATGAGTTTGACCAAACTGCGGGAGGCAGTGGAAGACAGAAGTGCCTGGCGTGCTCTGGTCCATGGGGTCACAAAGAGTCGGACATGACTAAATGACTAAACAACAACAACAACATTAAACATCAAAAGCTTCCCTAAACAGGGCTGCCTTCAGATGTCTTCTAAAAGTCTGGTAGTTGTTCTTCTCTTTGACATATGGTGAGAGGGCATTCCACAGGGCGGGTGCCACTGCCAAGAAGGCCCTCTGCCTGGTGTCCTGTAACTTGGCTTCTCGCAGCAAGGGAACCGCCAGAGGGCCCTCGGCACTGGACCTCAGTGTCCGGGCAGAACGATGGGGGTGGAGATGCTCCTTCAGGTATATTGGACCGAGGCCTGTTTCAAAGAGCCAGGTTCTGTGGGTCAGGTGAGTGAAAACACCTGAGACCTCATAGACAGAGATCGATCTATGAATTCCACCTCTGTGCAGTTTCAAAGCTGAAGCAAGGTGACAGATGGAATCCACACACTGAATAGAGGCTTCAGAGAGCACTCAAACATGATTAGCCTAATCAACCATTCATTCAGTGTCTCCCCTGTCTAGCCTGCACCCCAAAAGGGATGAAGTTCACAGAAGTAGGCCAGCACGATAAAACGGAGCCACTGAAATTACCATCATCATCGGAAGAGCCTCAAATCTCTCACACAAGTACCCCTTTTGAAAAGGCCTCTGTTGAGACCCCTCATTTTGTCTGATGTTAAGGACAATGCCTTTGATTTTAGTCCCTTTTTTATTTGAAAAGCATTTCTCATTGTCATTCAAACATGCTTCCTTTCCCTTCAGTGGAGCAGCTGCTGCATTTCCTCAAGTCGGTTAAAAATATATATATTATTATTATTCTCATTATATGAGCTTGGCCCATTTTATCTCTTACCAAGGGAGGCCACTGGGAAGCATCACCAAAAGAACAGCTGGGAGAGAGCCCTCATGAAAACAATCAAATAATTGAACCTTAGTGATAACGAAGAGTCCTTGAAGAAATGCCACAGCCCATGGCATCCAAAGTGATCGTAGGCATGATTAGAGCAAACTTCCACTTCATCAGGACTGGGAAAGGGTTGAACATTCCTCGGTACCAATATTATTTATTACATTTTATATCACACTTCTCCTCCAAGGAAATCAAGGTGACATGCATGGTGACATGAATGGTCATTCCCTTCCCTGTTATTTTATCATCACAACAACCTTCTTTCAAAGCCAGCCAAGCTGAAGGCCAACACTTCCTCTTGTGAGAGTACAGTGGTACCTCAGGTTACATACGCTTCAGTTTACATATGCTTCAGGTTACAGACTCCGCTAACCCAGAAATAGTACCTTGGGTTAAGAACTTTGCTTCAGGATGAGAACAGAAATTGTGCAGGGGCGGCAGCACGGCGGCAGCAGGAGGCCCCATTAGCTAAAGTGGTGCTTCAGGTTAAGAACAGTTCCAGGTTAAGAACGGACCTCCAGAACGAATTAAGTATGTAACCAGAGGTACCACTGTAAAATACAGTGGACGTTCGGGTTGGGAATGTGATCTGTGCGGGATGCACGTTTGCAACCCACAGCGTCCGCAACCCACAGCGGCGCGTCTGTGCACGCACGGGTTGTGATTCGGCACTTCTGCGCATGCGCAAAGTGCGATTTAGCACTTCTGCACATGCGCGACTGCCGAAACCTGGAAGTAACCCATTCTGGTACTTCCGGGTTTTGGCGGTCCGTAACCCAAAAAAACGCAACCTGAAGCATCCGTAACCCAAGGTATGACTGTACTGTGGTTTCTCCCAAAGAGTTCTGGGTTAGGCACAGAGAATTCCCTGTTAAGAGATTGCTAGTCCTTTCTCACCAGACTACACACAGAAGAATAAAGTCTATGGGGCGCTCCTAGTTTCTTGACTAGTAATGCAGATATTCAGGTTAAGAACGCAGTGGGGCGCAAATTTGAGGCAATGGGTGAGAAGGTGATACAGGCTGGATGACCAGGTTGGGTGGCCATCTGTCATGGATGTGCTAACTGAGATTCCTGCATTGCAGGGGGTTGGACTAGATGATCCTTGGGCCCCTTCCAACTGGGACATGCTGGGGTGTGACCTATGGAGGAGATAATCAGCCCAGGAAAGGATTTGATGTAGCCATCCTTGTAAAAAAGAAAGCCCTGGATGGTTGCAGAATTTGCTTTTCATTCGGATAGGCTCCACTCCCTGGGTTCCTTTGGGAGGAAAGATAGCATATAAATTGAATAAATAATAATAATTAAATTCTCTATTTAATACATCCAGGAGAGGAAAAACAAGTGAGGTCAAATCAATGCAGATAGACATTAAAAACTGGAAATTCTTACTGAATGAAAAGCCAGGCATTCTGTGCAGAGTTTCTATTGAAGTTTCTATTAAAATGAATAGTGATATTACTCAGCTTGTTTTTTTTGCAATAAATCCTCTTTTATTGCAAAGGAGGCTTACTGTGTCATCAAGCCGGGAACCTGGACTCCTAACACTGATATAACACATTCCTGTATGCTTTCCCCCCACTAATTTATGTACTCCTATGCATATTTTACTCTAGAACATGCATTTTTGTACCTCTCGAACTGCACTGAAAAATTTGGGGAAGTGAACTGGAGCAAACAGCAATCTCCAGAAAACCCGAATTTCCATTTGTGGTAAAGAGTGGGTTTTCATGGGCAAAGCGCCAGGGCAATGGGGGGGGGGCAACCAACAACCACTTGGACACAGCACTTTAAAGTGTGAACCTGCGCCTAGAAAGTGTGGGGCAAAAGGCAAGTGTGGATGCGCCCTCAGTTTCAGTATACAGTTTGTGTGTGTGTGTGTGTGTGTGTGTGTGTGTGTGTGAGAGAGAGAGAGAGAGAGAGAGAGAGAGAGAGAGAGAGAGAGAGAGCAGCCTCCTGCTCAAAACTTTGATATTGGCAGTTTTATTTCCAATTCCTTTCCTAATAATTCCTAGCAAGGAATTCACAGCTGCCACACACTGGGTCAACAGTTTCAACCACTATGACCACAAACTTTTGTACCTGTTCAGTCACTGCCAGTTCAGACCCCACGAGAGAGAGAATTAGATTTTTTGAACTTTAAATGTGAGCTGAATATAATTTCCTCTCCCTCCCTAGTTGTGAGCAAATGCTACCAAGCTATACTGGAACAAAATGCCCTCCAGATTCTTACAAAAGGAAATGCATCATCATACTAAGAACTTATTTGTGACCCATTTTCTTACTTGGAAGAATTGCTTTACTTTTACAGGAAAACAAGAAATGAACAGTCACCGTTTCCAGACAAAGAAAAAACAGCTTCAGCTACCTCTCCTACTCTTTCTGGTGGGTGGATGTGAATTTAAAATACCACCTTTCTCATTCACCAATTCTGATTCCTAATGAATGCTAATTTGGGGCTAAGCTACACCTCATATTAATATTGGGTTGTATCTCACGGTGTCACTCAGGTGAGGGTAAGGCTTTCATCAGCACGAGGGGAAGGGAAGTGAATTCTGGAGATTCCTCTTCCCACCTGCACCTCCTACCCCTAAATCTGCTCCAGACGGTGGGAGACCCTCCAGAAGAGATTTTGGGGGCAGTGGGTACTGAAAGCAGAAGAGGGAATAGCTGGGAATTTATTTCCTCCCCATTTTGCTGATGGAACTCTATTAGTTGAGTGTATGGGGTATTAGGGGAGGGGTAGTACATCTGCGGGTGGTGCTGTGGGTTAAACCACAGAGCCTAGGACTTGCTGAGCAGAAGGTCGGTGATTCGAATCCCTGCGACGGGGAGAGCTCCCGTTGCTCGGTCCCAGCTCCTGCCAACCTAGCAGTTCGAAAGCATGTCAAAGTGCAAGTAGATAAATAGGTACCGATCCGGCGGGAAGGTAAACGGTGTTTCTGTGCGCTGCTCTGGTTTGCCAGAAGCGGCTTAGTCATGCTGGCCACATGACCCAGAAGCTGTACGCCGGCTCCCTCGGCCAATAAAGCGAGATGAGCACCGCAATCCCAGAGTCGGTCACGACTGGACCATTAGGTCAGGGGTCCCTTTACCTTTATTAGTACATCTGCTGGAGGACACGTCATCCTCCTTCTGTGGTAGATGGTCCACCTTTGTTCTCCACCCTGCAATCAACTCTCACCTGTGGCTCCTAGAGAAGCTGTCAGCATGTGACAGTGTCCACACCCTGAGAACAGATTCGACTGGCCAGATAAACCAGGGGAGGGTAGAAGATGGATCTCAAACCCTTGGTGAGTTAGGGACTTCTCCTACATGCGTTGACAGGCTCCAGGAGATTAAGTGGACAAGACTAATAGTGGGTCCAAAAGAAAGCAGTTTCTTCATGTGCTGGAGAAGGAAGTGAGGGACAGATGGGGAAGGCTTGTCAACCTGGGAAGGTAGCCCATCTAGGAGAAGGAAAACTCTGATCACAAACCTCCACTGCCTTGTGGGATATCTTCACGAGAAGCTCAGGACCTCCAAACACACTGCCCAAGCTTGTGCCCCAGGGAGGTCACTTTGATGCTGCTACTGCAGTAATTTGACTTCACCCCTGGAAGCGCACTCCATTGTCTCTCGAGACAGAAGGACACCAACAAGATGTCGCTGCATACAACTCATTTTGTTTAAAATATAGTATAAGAATGGCCATGTTTCTTTCTTAATGAAATGCAGCTTTGGGGAAATCTGATCTGGATTGGGACCGTGTGTGGAAGTTGGTGAGTTCTTCCTGCACCGTTTTCCTTTCAAAATCCCACCCAAACCTTCAGGGAGCGAATAGTAACTAAGGGGGGGGGGTTTCAATGGGAAAACAATGTGAGGATTCCTGATGGTTACGATCTATATTGCCCTCCCCCCAAAAAAACCTAGTTGTCTTTTTGTAAAGAAAGAGATGTAGCTCGTTCTGAAGTGTTTTAAACGGGTGAGAATGAAATACTTCACCAACTCAAAGCGTTTTAACAGAAATTCTACGAACTGCAAAAACAGGTTGTCAGGTTCAATGTGGGTGGTAATGTGTGTTTGTGTGTGCGTGTGCGCAAAATTGCTTGTTTTCCCTCCTTACCCCAGTCTCTGTGAATGAAATAATGCTAACTGTTTCAAAACCAGGCATCCAGCTGACAAACCTTCCCCATTTTAAACTGCCTTAGCTTTTCAATTTTTATGAAAGGAAATAATTCGCACTGCTAGGGTGTGGCCTGGCCCTAAGTCTTTGCATGCTGTGAGCGCTGGGTTCAATTTTTTGGCATTTCCAGTTAATAGGATCAGGTAGCAGAAGATGTAGGAATGAAGTAGGGAAGTTGGCTCTGAGAGAAAAGGCGTTTTCAGCAATGGTACTATGCAGGGCTTTTTTCAACTGGAACTCGCCGGAACTCAGTTCCGTCACTTCTCAGGTGGGTGCCATTGCCATTCTAAGAGAACAAGGGAGGGGTTTGTGGAGAGTTCTGGCAACTATTTTTCTAGGGGGGAAATCCACTGGTCCCATGGCTGTGGAATGCTTCGCCAGAGATGCCTACCTGATTACTACTTTAAAGACCTGCCCTGCACCAGGTCTTTTTGTATTACCGTATTGGCTTGAATATAAGCCTTACTTTCCCCCCAAAAAATCTGACTTTGAAAAGTTAAAGTGCGGCTTAAATTCACAACCTTACAAAAATTGGCTTTTACGATATGGCTGCTGAAACAGACATACAGTAAAACAGAACGGGTGTGAGTGCCTGTGGAATTTTAAGGGAGCGGCTTATATTCGGGTATTGTCTTTCCCCCCTCCCTGAATTTTAAAGGCGCAGCTTATATTCAGGTGTGGCTTATATTCGGGCCAATACGGTATGTTACACCTAACTTCTCTGTAAGTGGTTGCTGGATTGCACTCTCTGTGGTGGGGAATCATGTGATGTGCATTCATCCAGGTATGTGAATCCGCCTGAATTTTACTCTGTAAACCGTATCACGGTCTTTGGATGGGGAGCAGCGTAAACATGATTTCAATAAGTAAATAATAATACCCCCCCAAATATTTTTCTGCATTAAGTCACATATTTCACTGTCTCTACAGAGTCAACAGCTTAGGTAAATTACTTCTCCTTATCCATTGGGTGCTTTGTTTTGTCATCCTCATTATTTAGTTTATTTACTTCATAAAAATCTATGCAAAAACACACACTTCAAAATGGTTTACAAAGAGAGAAAAAAACAAGAAAGTTATCAATAATAACAGTTAAAAACAATGATTTTAAACATTCCCAAAAAATTAAATTGGCAATAAACTAAAAAAAGAAGAAGATTAAAACACATATGAACATTCTACATGTCTAGGTAGGGTTTAAACAAAAACATTTTTAGCATTCTGCGCTAACTGCAGCTTCCAGATCACGCACAAGGGAAGCCCCACAAAGAGTGCATTGAAGTAGCCAATGTATGAACTACTTTGTCCAAGCTTTCCTGGTACAGGAATGGTTATAGCAGTCATATCAACTGCTACTTGATGTACCTGTTAGGACCATTCATATGGTATGTATTCATTATTTATGATTTGATTATGTATACAGGATTGTCATTTTTATATTTATATTGTATGCAAATATAATGGATTTTATTTTACATCACCGCCAGCTGATGAAGAGTTACTATTGAAACAATTTGTCATTCGGAAAAACTGCACTACATTTTGGATCATCCATTATTACATGGTTACAGGATTGAGGGCGTTGAAAGACTTGTTTGCCTCTTTCAATACCGATGGACTACATTGTCTAATTTTGTTCATGCAACACTGATAGACTTTTATTTTCTGTGATTCTATTTCATATTCTCTGTTTAAGAATGGCTACACGTGGAGCTTCTGTTATCGTATGATTAGAGGATTGGGACTATTGAAAGGCTTGTTTTCCTCTGTGATATTGATTGACTACCTTCTCTAATTTTGTTCATACAATATTGATTTATTTTATCCTTTGTATCTTCATAATATATTTTCTGTTTAAGGATTGTGAAATAATACATGTTCCATATGTTTGTTGCCCAAGAAAGATGTTAGAATGTTTTTGTATGCCACAACTGCAGCTAGAATTTTGTTAGCTAAGAATTGGAAAACACAAGAAGTGCCAACAGTGGAGGAATGGCAGATGAAGATGATGGACTTTTCAGAGCTAACTGACCTGACCAGAAGAGTCCGCAACCAGAAGGAGGAGGAGTACCAGGAGGAATGGATGAAATTCAAAGACTATTTAGTTAAATATGGTAAGATAATTTAAATAGAAAAACTTGCAAATACCAGAGAGGCTTAGGATTTAAATATGTGATGTTATAGAATAAGATGTTTAAAGTTAGTATGAAAAGAAAGAAAGATGTTAATTGACTAAGTTAATTTTATGAGAAATTAGTTTTGGAAAACTGTTACAATGATATACATTGAAACTCAGCCAGGGGGATTCGAGGAAGTCACTTAACAATGTTACTAAGATTGGATTAAGTACAGTCAAGATTTATGTTTGTTTGTTTAAAAATTTCGGAAAATCAATAAAAAATGTTTGGGGAAAAATACCGTATTTTTCGCTCGATAACACGCACCTGACCATAACACGCACATAGTTTTTAGAGGAGGAAAACAAGAAAAAAAATTCTGAATGAAACAGTGGATGTATCATTTTTGTGCTTCATGCTGCGGCCACAGACATGTGATTTGACGGTGAGTTTGGGGTAGCCCAATGCAAAGATCCTGAGGATCCATGTGGATCCATGCTTTGTAACCACGTTTTTGCACCATTGCAGCCCCAGGCAACAGTGGGTGCGTGATTTTTTTGGTGCAGGCTGTAGCCATGGACATGCTATGTGATCTGATGGTGAATTTGGGGTGACCCAATGCAAAGATCCTGAGGATCCATGTGGATCCATTCTTTGTAACCACGTTTTTGTACCATTGCAGCCCCAGGCAACAGTGGGTGCGTGATTTTTTTGGTGCAGGCTGTAGCCATGGACATGCTATGTGATCTGATGGTGAATTTGGGGTGACCCAATGCAAAGATCCTGAGGATCCATGTGGATCCGTGCTTTGTAACCACGTTTTTGCACCATTGCAGCCCCAGGCAACAGTGGGTGGGTGATTTTTTTGGTGCAGGCTGTAGCCATGGACATGCTATGTGATCTGATGGTGAATTTGGGGTGACCCAATGCAAAGATCCTGAGGATCCATGTGGATCCATGCTTTGTAACCACGTTTTTGTACCATTGCAGCCCCAGGCAACAGTGGGTGCGTGATTTTTTTGGTGCAGGCTGTAGCCATGGACATGCTATGTGATCTGATGGTGAATTTGGGGTGACCCAATGCAAAGATCCTGAGGATCCATGTGGATCCATGCTTTGTAACCACGTTTTTGTACCATTGCAGCCCCAGGCAACAGTGGGTGCGTGATTTTTTTGGTGCAGGCTGTAGCCATGGACATGCTATGTGATCTGATGGTGAATTTGGGGTGACCCAATGCAAAGATCCTGAGGATCCATGTGGATCCATGCTTTGTAACCACGTTTTTGCACCATTGCAGCCCCAGGCAACAGTGGGTGCGTGATTTTTTTGGTGCAGGCTGTAGCCATGGACATGCTATGTGATCTGATGGTGAATTTGGGGTGACCCAATGCAAAGATCCTGAGGATCCATGTGGATCCATGCTTTGTAACCACGTTTTTGTACCATTGCAGCCCCAGGCAACAGTGGGTGCGTGATTTTTTTTGGTGCAGGCTGTAGCCATGGACATGCTATGTGATCTGATGGTGAATTTGGGGTGACCCAATGCAAAGATCCTGAGGATCCATGTGGATCCGTGCTTTGTAACCACGTTTTTGCACCATTGCAGCCCTGTTTTTGCATCAGATCATTGCTATGTGATCTGATGGTGAATTTGGGGTGACTCAATGCAAAGATCCTGAGGATCCATGTGGATCCGTGATTGGAACCACGTTTTAAGTAGGGAGGGAAGGAAAAACATAGAAGCGACAAGGAGAGGGGTGTGCAGAGAAGCAGCTGGCTAAGAATGCAGGAGAGGGGTTTTACCGGAGGGAGGAAAGGAAGGCAAAAGTCCCCCCCCCCCACAAGCCAACCAGCTCTCTCTCCCCCCCCCCCCCAACCTGCATGTTGCCTTCGAGTCCCAGACGCACGGAGAGGAATTAGAAGGAAGGACGCTCTGCTTGCCTGGAGGGGAGGGGTTTTCTCTGCTCTTTGTTCCGTTTGAGCAAACACAGTAAGGAAACAGAAGTGGGTGGGCAGTAAGACCCTGAGGCAGAATGCAGGAAAGCAGCAGCTTCCTCTTTTCCTCCCTTCTCCGGACGATTTGATATTTGCCTGATTTTTGCCTTCACTCGCGCTTGTCAGCTCCAGGGACCACACGTTCGCTCAATAACATGCACAGACATTTCCCCTTACTTTTTAGGAGAAAAAATCTGCGTGTAATAGAGGGAAAAATACGGTACATGTTTTGTTAGAACATTATTAGCCATGTGTTGCCTGTTGTTGTTTAAAGTTTGTCATATCATCTTCCGCTGGACTTCTACCCACTGAGGCTACCTGAGTGACAGAGCTGGATTCAGAAGCTGCCCTAGACTGCAAACCTGCTCTTTCAGGTGTAGTTCAAACCCATCCAGGGTAGGCAATTAAAAATCCCTATCTTTTAAATAAAATAACGCCTCACCACCACCTCTTTAAAAGCCATTTAACTGCCGCTTCTTGCAATTTAAGAATGAAACGGATTTCAGAATGTTTATTATGCCACCACTTTTTTTCCCTTTTCCAAAATTATCTCATCAGTGAATAAATTTTCCAAACTTTCGCACCAGAGAGAGGAGGCGGAATTCAAATTCATTCTGCTGTTTGCTAGAAATTTATGACAAGTAAGATCAGGAGGCCTTTAATCTGGATTGCGCCCCTGCTTAAGATGCTCACCTAAGTTTTATGTGACCAGCTAGAATGGCAAATGTGGGCTGCTTGATTAGCTCTGCCTGCCGCTCTTCAAACATAATGACCAGCTAGGGGGACATATTGCGACATACAAATAATAATTATAATTTGCATGACAAGCGCATGAACACATTGGGCTCCGGGTCATTGACAGGATTGCCAGGTTCAGATCCTGAGAAGTTTCTTGTTCACGGAAGGGGAAACTGCCACTTGTAGCTTCTTCCATCACTGCTGTAATGGGGAAAGTTGGCAATATGCAATTGTTTATATGCATATTGCCAACTACAGGGAGTAGAAGACAAGATATAGCACTGATCTAAAAGTGTGTTTTTTGTGAATGTTTTCAGCATTGTAGAAAAATGTCCCCCTTTGGGTATTTTTTTTGAGAGGAGGGGTTGCTCTTAAGAGGGTAAAAAAGAGGGATTTCAATTCAGAATGAGAATACTACTTCTTGAATTTACTTTGCCACTGAGATGCCACCTGATTTATTATGTGGCCTGCTATTGCAGGGCCAGCCCTACCATGAGGCAAAGTGAGGCAGCTTCCTTAAGCAGCAGATGCTGAGGTAGGTGGAATGGCCAGAGATTGGAGTGCCATGTGGCTGGCCCTGTACCCCCTACGCTAGCCTGTTGCCCTCAAATGCAGTGGAAGACCCTGTCCTTTTGCCATTAAGATTTCACTGCCAGTCCAGTTGGCTTTTGTATGTGTCTCAGAGGAGGGCGCCATCTTGTCCTTCACCTCGGGCAGAAAAATGTCTTGAGCCAGCCCAGTCCTATTGGCTAGATTCATTGGTGTGATTAAATCAGAAAGAGGGAGACAGTAATTTCTCTCTACTCTCCTTTTCCAGTGTGCCACAGCCATGCCAACTGCAGCAAGGATGAGTGAGTGAGCAGGGCAGGTGGTTGGCTGAAGAAAGAGTGATGTTCAAAGAGAGGAAAAATTAACATGTTGTGGAGAAAGAACTTTTTTGGGCAAACTGTGAGGTTCGGAGGGAGCTGGGGTGGGGCAAGGTGTGGAGGGAGTGGGGTTTGGTCAGGTGTAGGGGAAGGGGGGGATAGCAACAGTGTGGGGTTTGGTAGTGTTGGTGAGCCGGGTGTAGCAGTTCTTAGTTAAAAAATAAAAAGTGGTGATGAAACATGAGGTGGCTGGGAACTTCCATGCGCTTGGGAACTTCAGTGTGGAAAAAGAAAAAGGGAAATAAAAGGGAGGAAATGAACTTGGATGATAGATGATATACTATTTTATATTGGTTTAGTGTTTTTATTTCTATCATCTTTTCAAGGAAATGAATAAAAATAATTTTAAAAGGTGAGCTTTCTCATGAATATAAAAAAATTAAAAATCTTCCTGGTCTGAAAGCATTACTTTGGACTCAAGGTGTGTGCACTGACAGCAGTCCTAAAGTAGCATCTTTCTACCCTGTGCAAGCACAGAGCAGGTTTGAACCAGGAAGTCAGGCAAGGCAGGTGGCTTCTGGAACTGCTAGCAAAGCAACGTCATAATGCTTTCATCTGGGTTGGGGGTGGTGAGGAATGTAAGCTTTGGCAATGGCGCTTCAGAAATGAAACACACAATTATAAGATCAAAAATGTGCAAGTTGTGAGGATTCATTTGGAAAGGTGCAATAGCACCTTTCTGGCTTGCAGGGGCACATGATTTGGGGGTAGACAAAGCAGGGAAAAACAAAACCCCATGCACTGCCTTCATAATGTAATTGAAGTCAGTCTTATACGTACGGTTTAATAAGAATATAGTATTGTACTTTCCCCCCTGAAGTGCACGATTAGTAAGAGAACCTACCCACGTATATCCCCCTACAGAGGTAATTAATGATCCATGTGAACGCAAGCTTAAATCTTAGTTAATGATTAGCACTTCATGTCTACTCCTTCACTTGACTGGCAGAGATATATACATACTACCATAGGACGCACTGCCGGATGTTAAAAATAGAATCGGCATTTACAGCGATGGGTTCGCAAATCTAAAAAGCTATTTTTCTTGCTACGCTTTTGTGCTATTATGTCTGATTCCACTCTAGAGGAAAGAATGAAGTCTAATTACGAGCAGCCAGGCTGTTCCGCCCTGCATGTTTTTGTTCTATGTCGTTTGCCCGCTTTGAATGGGAAGTGCTGTGTTTTCATTGTAGCATTTTCAGAAACGGGAGATTAAAAAAAATGGAATGCTGCCATCTAAGAGATCTGCCATTCTAACTCTAAATGCCACAACTATATCCTTGAGGAAACCAGTCGTGTTTCCTGATACAAGAAAAATGCAGAATATGTGCTTCAGTAGCAACTCAAATACAGTTGAAAAGACTCAAGCCCTGTCCCTACCGCAGGCTTAATGTGGATTGTGAACCCATTGTGTCTCCTTTAATTCCCCCTTGTCCACGCAGCATTCTCTTCCAACTATCTTGCGGCCCAACACTTTATTTTTTATGTGTTGTAAGCTGCCCAGATGGCTGGGCTATAAATAAAGTAGTAGTAGTAGTAGTAGTTCTCCTTCTCCTTCTCCTTCTCCTCCTCCTCCTCCTCCTCCTCCTCCTCCTCTTCCTCCAATACAGAAATTCCCTGTGCTTTGAAAATCCAAACAATGCCAAGGACCATGTGAATTAATTGTGAATTGAATGGGAAGATAAGATAGACTTGCTAGGTCAGGCAATTGACCTATCTAGTCCAGCATCCCTGTTGTGGATCTAGCATCTACAGTGGTACCTCGGGTTAAGTACTTAATTTGTTCGGAGGTCTGTTCTTAACCTGAAACTGTTCTTTACCTGAAGCACCACTTTAGCTAATGGGGCCTCCTGCTGCTGCCGAGCTGCTGGAGCACGATTTCTGTTCTCATCCTGAAGCAAAGTTCTTAACCCGAGGTACTATTTCTGGGTTAGCGGAGTCTGTAAGCGTATGTAACCCGAGGTACCACTGTATTTACATGGTGCATTCCCCATTCTAAACCAGAAGGGAGAATAAGAAATAAAAGAGAATCGAAGGCAGAGAAGTGGCTCAAGCAAGTTATTTATTTTTTTGGTACCAAGTCTGTGAGCAACTGCCAACTATGAAGAAATACAACAATTAACTAATGCAACAACAGTGTCCATGAACCATACCATCAAGGCAGTTAAGGGCCTATAAGATGAAATTAGCAACATAAAATAGGGGATAAGACAGAATAGACTAGCCCTGAAGCTTTATTGGCTTTTGGGTCATCTCAGGAAAAGGAGCCGTTGCCCCCACTACAGTAGGCAACCAGGGCTGCTAAAAAAAACGCTCTGAAAACGCTTTGGGGGGAAACGTTGTAAAGCTCACAATGGAAAATTTCATAGAGTTCCAATTTCAGCTCTACAGCACCATCTGGTGTCAGAGTGTTATAACACATTTATAACATTTTACTTTGACTAATGTAGCTGAGTGCCTGGCGTGCTCTGGTCCACGGGGTCACAAAGAGTCGGACACAACTAAACAACTACAACAGCTGAGTCCCAGATGTCTTTTTGGAGTGGGTGAGCTGCAATGGGAACTAATTCCTAATCCTTTTAAAAATGAACTTTCAACACAGTGGCCTGGAATCAGCTGTCTGGAACCAATGGGAGTTTTAGTCCAACAACAACTGGAGGTCTTCAGGTTGGGAAGACCAGTTTGGGGAAGACCAGGTTTTATGGCTCTTGGATGTTTTGTGTGCTCTTTGGGCCATCAACTCCACCCTGAAAAAAAATTAAGAAGGCTTTTGTAGGAGTCTCCTCCTGCCTCTTTTTTGTTTCACCCTCCCACTTCTCTCCTCCCACTTTTTAATTTCGAGACCTCACATCTGGAGTCCCAATAATTGTTGCTTGAAAATCCTTCTTTATCCAAGAAACTACAAATCATCTAGTCTTCTATAACTGCTAATTAGATTACAGCTGCCTGTGGCAGGCATGACTAAGTTGCTCAGAAACAAGATTTCCTTTTCATTTGTCATTCAGCTTAAGATCAGGGCTTCTAGAGGGCCTTCAAGACCGTGATTTTATACCAGAGAACTGTAAAACAAGCTGATTTCATTTAAAGTAGGAGCATACCTTAGGAAAATGGTGCAAAGGATAGCTGAAATCCATGGGGTGCCAACAGCATGCATATATAAAAGCAAGCCACCTTGAGTTCTGGTTCTGGGATAAAGGCAGGATATAAATAAATATAATAGTAAGAAGGTACTGGGTATGCCTAAAAGGGATGCGAGTGGCACTGGGGTTAAACCACAGAGCCTAGGACTTGCCGATCAGAAGGTTGGTGGTTCGAATCCCCGCGACGGGGTGAGCTCCCGTTGCTTGGTCCCTGCTCCTGCCAACCTAGCAGTTCGAAAGCACGTCAAAGTGCAAGTAGATAAATAGGTACCGCTCTGGCAGGAAGGTAAACGGTGTTTCCGTGCACTGCTCTGGTTCGCCAGAAGCGGCTTAGTCATGCTGGCCACATGACCCAGAAGCTGTACACCGGCTCCCTCGGCCAATAGGGTGAGATGAGCGCAGAAACTCCAGAGTCGGCCACGACTGGACCTAATGGTCAGGGGTCCCTTTACCTTTACCTTTAAGAACACTTGTTGCTGTTTTAAGTACTTTAGTTCAGGATTCCAGCTAGTCAGGAATTCTGGCATGCGTATAATATATTGTTCTGTTCTAATGGTACAAAGGCAGCTGGTGAAAAGGAGCAATACAAATTCCTAAGACTGGAACACTTCTGTTTGGCCAGCTCAACATTCATGTTGGGCAAGATTATATTAAAATAAAACAAAATTCTAGACCAACATCCTTCCAGGAGAAAACTGAAGAGCACCAGCAGGACAATTATCTACCTTCCATATCCCTCTAAGAACTTCCATCTCCGCCCTTGGAATGCCCCCAAAGGAAAGCATTTACTCCCATTCATCTTCCTTGCCATAAAACTATAGAGAGCAGCTCCACCCTAGGGGGGGTATGTTCTACATTCATATTACAGAATGATTTACGCAGACCAATTAAAATGCTTCGGTGCCACCGCTGTTGGGAAGTGTGTTTGTACTGGTATCTGGAGGAGGCCACTATAAGTGAGCATCTTATTCCTTTTGATAATCTGCTTGATAGTTCAGTTAGCTACTTGGTGAACTGTGGATAGCTTTATTGCTGTGATTCATGCTGCTCTTCAATGCCGCTTAATCTGTTTTCAGCCACTTATGATTGAGCGTCTATCTGCAGGAGTGTATAAATCAGTCGTACAAATTTGCAGCAATTTAAAACTGCCAAAAGGCCTTCTTGTTCTTCACGCTGGGCCTCACCACAGTCCTGGCATTTGTTTCCCAGCCAGGTTTTTCTATTCTCTTTTACATTGTCCAACTGTGCCCCTGCTTTTTTGGGGGAGGGGGGATGGTCTGGCCAGGACCAGACCATTTTTGGACCTATACAAAGACGTAAGCCCTGTTCAGAGCTAATAGTAAAGTACAGTTTGGTGCTGTGTGAATGAGTCTGGAATGAGCCTTGGACTGACACGTTCCTTCTTCCCATTGGATGCTGCAATTCCCTCTGTCCCTTCCAGGTTTGTGACAAACTCATTTGCCATTACTGCCAACCCAGAAAACTGACTTGTTCTTGCCCAGGAAATTAGGACCCCCACTTTGCCTAGGGGAGTGGCTGTAGTTCATTGACAGAGCCATGCCTTTCATGCAGAGTGTCCACGATATCCCTTGGTAAAGTAAAGGTAAAGGGGCCCCCGACCATTAGGTCCAGTCGTGACCGACTCTGGGGTTGCGGCGCTCATTTCGCTTTATTGGCCAAGGGAGCCGGCGTACAGCTTCCAGGTCATGTGGCCAGCATGACTAAGCCGCTTCTGGCGAACCAGAGCAGCGCACGGAAACAGCGTTTACCTTCCCGCCGGAACGGTACCTATTTATCTACTTGCACTTTGACGTGCTTTCGAACTGCTAGGTGGGCAGGAGCAGGGACCGAGCAACAGGAGCTCACCCCATCGCAGGGATTCAAACCGCCGACCTTCTGATCGGAAAGTCCTAGGCTCTGTGGTTTATCTTCAGATAAAAAGGACCAAATAGGAACTTGGCAAATTGTCTTATACTGGACCATTGGTCCATCTAGCTCAATATTGTTTACACTGAGTCAAGAGTTCCCAGCTCTGTCTGGATATGCTGGGTATTTCTTGCATACAAGAAAGTTGCTTTACCACTAAACCATCCCATAAACGGCTCAGGACCACAATACCTCAAGGTCTGCCTCTTTCCATATGAACCCATCCAAACCCTGAGATCATCTTCTGAGGCCCTCCTCCTTGTGCCTCCTCCTCAAGAGGTCAGGAGGGAGGCAACACAAGAACAGGCTTTCTCTGCAGTGACTCCCTGTCTATGGAATGCTCTCCCCAGGGAAGTTCGCCTGGCGCCTTCATCGTACAGTGGTACCTCGGGTTACATACGCTTCAGGTTACAGACTCCGCTAACGCAGAAATAGTACCTCGGGTTAAGAACTTTGCTTCAGGATGAGAACAGAAATTGTGCGGGGGCAGTGCGGCAGCAGTGGGAGGCCTCATTAGCTAAAGTGGTACCTCAGGTTAAGAACAGTTTCAGGTTAAGAACGGACCTCCAGGATGAATTAAGTTCTTAACCCAAGGTACCACTGTACACCTTTAGGCGCCAGGCAAAAACGTTCTTTTTTAAACCAGACCTTTGGTTGACTTGATTGACAACCTATACCCTTTTAAAATGTGGCTCTTTTTGTGGGGTGTTATTAGCTTATTATTGTTATTTTGATTTTATATATTGTGATCTTTTCTGTGAACCACCCTGAGACCTCTGGGTATAGGGCGGTATATAAATTCAATTAATAATAATAACCCTGCCAGTAAGAGCCCTGTGAGTTTAATTAGGCCCACAGAGACTATAATGGTCCCAGAGTCACCTCCATGGCTGAGCCACTGGTTGGACTCAAGTTTCCTGAGCCTGATTACAGTGCTTTAGTCCCTACAACACACTGGTTGAACTCATTTGCCGAGCTCAATGCTCCATTCAGTTTGGGTCAGAATGCTTTCATCTCACCTTGGTTTCTCATTGCTGGTGTTTAAAGCACTTGTGGTCCCAGTGATTGATTCCACAGTCAGTGTTGTGGTTTAAATCAGAAGTGAGCTTCAGGCAGCTGTATGCTTTGCATTTAATATAATTTCCATAGTGTTTGCTTGTCTGTAGTGGGTGTTGGTTCAAAATGGGAAGAAATACTATACCTGCTTGATATTGCTTATTCAGTTTCTGTTGACTGGAAGTGGCCGGTCTTTAGCATGCCTTTGTGGTATCCATCAATAAACACTTGCAAACCAGTTGCTATACCCTTATTCAGATGCAGATAACCGAGGCAAAGTACGTGGAGGCAAGTTTGCAAAGTAATGGAATGATTTTTAATAATGTAAAATCCCTTCCAGCCATTGTGGCCAGAACCAGGAAATAAAAGGCAACACACCCTGTATGGGTTGAGCTACGGTCACATTTATTGATACAAGGATCTCTGCAGAAGGGGAAGAAAAAGCAGTGTGGAGGAAACAAATCTAAGTAACCAGTTCACCTGCTTTGGGTAAGCCAACCCCAGACAGGGACCCAGGATGAAGAGCAGGATAGTCGTTGTTTATTTTACCTCAGCCCCACTGTTAAAGGGAGTAGGCCCGCAGGGGTCAGCAAACTTTTTCAGCAGGGGGCCGGTCCACTGTCCCTCACACATTGTTGGGGGCCGGACTATATTTTGAAAAATAATAATAATGAACGAATTCCTATGCCCCACAAATAACCCAGAGATGCATTTTAAATAAAAGGACACATTCTACTCATGTAAAAACACGGTGATTCCTGGAACATCCATGGGCCAGATTAAGAAGGTGATTGGGCCGGATCCAGCCCCCGGGCTTTGGTTTGCCTACCCATGGAGTAGGGAGACTTTCCTGATTCACCCACTCCCGGAGCCCCTCAACTCTGGTTGGGTGAGGTAGGTTAGCCTCAAAAATGCATTGTGTCTGACTCACAGGTCCCACAGCCCTGAGCAGCTGGCCTCTGGAGACGCAGCTCACTTGCAAACGTGGCTAAGCGTTAATCTCACTCTGCCCATCCACTTCCCCACACCTTCCTGAGGTTTCCCACTCCAAATCCCCCCATGCCTCTTTTCTCTTGCAGAATCCATTTATTTACATATGCTCTACATTTATTCAGTGCCCAGTTACAGTCACTCTCTGGGTGTCACGCAGAACAGGAGAACATTAAAAGAAATCAAAATAAAACGTCAACTAATAGAAATTAAAATATGAAAGTAGCATCAGACCATTATAAAAGGGGGCGAAGAGAATTGTGTCGGGCAACAAACCGCAAGTTAAAAATGTTGAAGAGTGAGGCCCCCTCCCATCTTTTTCTGTAGATGCAATCAACAAAATTGATGTTAGAGCAACAGTGGCAGAGTAATACCTGGCTCGCTCGCTTGCTTGGAGAATTGTGGTGCAAAACTGAGAGAAGTCAAAGTTTTGAAGGATGGCCGTGGCTTGGTTCAGATATTGTTTGGGAAAGTGAGGGTGAGGTGGGTTCACCTTTAAAGGCAGACTGAACCAGATTTCTCCCTGATTCCTACCCAGGATACATTGCTCCTTATAATACCATGTTCCCCTCGCAGTATCCCAGGCCTTGCTCCACTGTTTGAGAATCTCTGTTGAATGATGGCTGATATTCCATTGGAATTGGGCGAGATGGGAAATAAGTGAGTTGTATTACCCCTTCTGGTATGCTGCCTTTCACAACTGCATCAGGCACATTGTGACAAACTGTATTGTAAACTTGTTCTATTTATGGGTCACCCTTTTGGTTGTTATAGCAACAAGATGCCATTCACCCAGGGTTGGGGTTTTTTGGGGAGAGGGCCTTTGAAATGAACAGCAGGTTTAAGTGCTCCACCTGGTGACTTTTTGTGCGGCTGACGACGTCAAGTCCTCAAGTCTATGACAGTGGCAGGACATTTGAACACGATGTTCCAACATATCAGTGCGCTGAGTGGAGAGAAGGAATTGCCAAGGCTCTTTCTGAACACTTGGCATCTTCCATATTGAATGGCATGTCCTTCATTTTCTCTCCCCACTCCCGTTTTTTAAAAAATTAAAGTGCAAAATCAAACATAGAACAAAATAACCACAGAAAACAGGTATCAAATACTGAAGCAGAGACAAAAAGGGGTCAGCGGCAGGGACATCAGTAGGACTTTTGATAGAATATTAGAAATTATAACAAATCTATAAAAATAAAAACACTATTAATATGGATATCCCTTATCTTCCAGGGGGTGAGCTGCATTTCTAGCAAACTTTAGTTTGTTAAGCTTTTCATGTATTTCTGTTTCATTGTATTATCCACAGTCATTTGTAGGCTGGGCAGAGATTAGTTATGTTTTGCATTATTAACATAAACAATAAATTCATACTAAACAGAAATAAATTTGTCCTTATTTTCTGACCTCTAGTGGTTCTCAGTTTATATGAAAATGTTTCTAGTAGGACTGGTTCCCATACCTTTGTGCACCAGTAAGAAATATCTTCTCCCGCTAGATCCCTCCAAAATTGGGCTATTGTGGCGCTCGTTACAGTTAGCATAAGGCGATTCAAGTTCTTACAGCTTAATTCTTCATCATTCTCTTCAAAGATGTTTTAGTACTGTTCAACTCACTACCACCACCGGAAGAAAAGGAAAAAAGCTTAGTTGGACCCTCACTACTAAACATGCATGTTTCAAGCATTGGGATTCAGTGCATGGTGGGAGTTGTAATGTTATCAACATGGTACCATATGGTTATTGCAGCATATAGGGCATGGGTAGGCAAACTAAGGCCTGGGGGCCGGATCCGGCCCAATCACTTTCTAAATCCAGCCCGTGGATGGTCCGGGAATCAGCATGTTTTTACATGAGTAGAATGTGTCTCTGGGTTATTTGTGGGGCCTGCCTTGTGTTTTTACATGAGTAGAATGTGTCCTTTTATTTAAAGTGCACCTCTGAGTTATTTGTGGGGCATAGGAATTCGTTCATATTTTTTTCCCAAAATATAGTCTGGCCCCCCACAAGGTCTGAGGGACAGTGGACCGGCCCCCTGCTGAAAAAGTTTGCTGACCCCTGATATAGGATATACATGGATGTTTCAAAACTGCACAGCAGCATGGGATGTGTAGTAGAGTAGGGCTTTTAAAATGCAAACGAATCTTTGCGTGGAAAGTAATTTTTCTTGTTTGCTAAAGATGACCTAGTGATTACCAGATCACTGCTGCAACACGTTTATGTAGCTACCAGTACTGTACGGATACCAATATTTGGATTGGTTACTGGTGGAAAATAGCCGAAAACCTAACAAGGAAGGGGAAGATTTGGGAATTTGCAGTGATGTACAATCTAACTAAACAAGCAAGGCTGCAATCCTATATTCTCTTAATCTCAGAGGAAGCCTCACAGAACTCAGCGGGAGGGCAAATCAGTCCTCATAAGGAACTAGGAGGTGTGGAATGATTAGGGCAGAAGGGGGTGGGGGAAGCTTGGTGGTGTTGTTTTTTCACTTTTTGCAGATTTTCTATTGGAAATTGACTTTGGATCCATTACTGCTCCTGCTTTGCCCCCATAATACCCCACTTCATAGCCTTACCTAATGCTGGCCACAGTTTTGTTACCTCTGTCATGCTTTCTGTGGCAAATGTCAGCTGAATCCTAAGCTCTCCAGCTGAAGGGTTGAGGTTTAAGACTGTAGCCTTACTTCTGAGTAATTCTGCACTATATTTGAGGTCTCACATGGAATAGATTCCGCTTCTAGAAATATAGGAGAATATAATAATAATAATAATAATAATAATAATAATAATAATAATAATAATAATTTATTATTTATACCCCGCCCATCTGGCTGGGCCTCCCCAGCCACTCTGGGCGGCTTCCATAAAAACCAAAAATACAGTAAAATATCACACGTTAAAAACTTCCCTGAACAGGGCTGCCTTAAGATGTCTTCTGAATGTCAGGTAGTTGTTTATCTCTTTGACATCTGCTGGAAGGGCGTTCCACAGGGCGGGCGCCACTACTGAGAAGGCCCTCTGCCTGGTTCCCTGCTTCTCGCAATGAGGGAACCGCCAGAAGGCCCTCGGCGCTGGACCTCAGCGTCCGGGCAGAATGATGGGGGTGGAGACGCTCCTTCAGGTATACTGGACCGAGGCCGTTTAGGGCTTTAAAGGTCAGCACCAACACTTTGAATTGTGCTCGGAATAATGCTATTACAGCACAATTTTGTTTGCATTATTTGCAAACAGGTATTTTTCCTGGAAGCAAATAACATGGAAATGAGCACTAAAATTGCACTGCAGTCCACTATATTTCCGAAAATGGCTTTTGTATCACGTGAAAGCTCAGATATAACATGGAAATTAGCAGTTAGGGAAACCTCAGGAAAATTAAACAAACCGCCATCTGAATGCAGCCTTATGCTAGATTTCCATTAGTTTTCCGGATGTGTCTTTTAGGTCATGTGAAAGCTGAACACAGAATGCAGAAATTAGCAAGGAAAAGTTGGGAAAATGGAATGAGCTGTTGTGTGAATGTATAAAAGACAACAAAACTATGAAACATTTTCTAAGCCGTGTAAGACAAGTACAGCTGTTGGTGTACATGATTTGTGTTTTCTGACACAGCAAGAAATAAGTTTGTTCGTACTATTCCTTCTTCTTTTTCGGTCATGCACTTATTATAACTGTGTTCCACTTCATTTTTCTTGCTAATAGCTATCACATTATAGCTAGTCAGAAACCTAGGCTTCTAGCAGACTTGGATTTTAATATTAGCTGACTGCAGAGTCGGCCCTAGCCATTTTTCTTGCATGACTTTGAAAAAGTAACATTTGATTCCTGTGATAATGAGGAAGAAAATTCTCTGGATTTAAGCAATCCAAACTTCTTCCTCCGAATACACTCCTTGGATTTTCCATGTCGTTTCCCAGAGCCCGTTGCTTCTCACTGCACCCAATTGCCACTACATAGGAACCACTTTTTTTCCTTTTCTTTTCTTACAGAGGTTGTGGGGGAAATGCTACTTGTGTTTTTTTGGTCAAAGTGGACATGCTCAGTTTTTCGTTTCTGTTTATCTTGACAGAATGAAAAATGAAGAAGTATCAGTTCTCATTGGGTCCATCTTTCGTTAGCAAGCAGGTTAAAGCATCATGTAACAGCTCAATTTATTACCAACAAGGATGTATTGGGGCCAGTGTGGAAAACTTACCTTGCCTGTTTTCCAGCGCAATGTGGAAATCTCTGAATTCTAATAATGTTTTGTTTATTCACTGCAAAGGCTTTTACCAGGGCTGGTGCCAGACTTCAGAGTGCACTTGGCATATGCTCAGAGGAGCCACAACCACAAAGCATTTTTTTCTACTAATGCTGTTTTGTAGTAAATCAGCATGTTATATTGCATGAATTGGTGATATATGCATATATTATGAACAAACCAACAAACCAGAAATGTCTATTTGCCCCATGCAGTATTCAGCTAATAAATTTCAGGCTTCTCTTACAATACTGCTATCTAGCACTGCACTTTTTGTAGCTCAAGATTTTCAGCACCTAGTGTTAGAACAGCCTTCAAGTCACCAGAGGTTCAGACAATGTTGGCTCCAGGTTTTGGAGGCCCCTTGGAAAGACCCCTCCATGGTCCTCCCTCCATCAGTGGAAGTCTGCCTCCGCCCCATCATTATATTTTTCATTGCCACCACATGTTACTTTCCAGGCAGAGCAAACAGGAAGTGAGCAAACAGGAAGTGGCATTTGTTGCTCCTCCTTCTCAGCATCACTGTTGTCTTGGCCACAGGTGACCAAGAGGCAGGTGACCAAGTAGGTTGCAATCACCAACAGCAGGACCAGGTCCAGGGGGCTCTTGTGTCAGTGGGACCCTTGTTTAGGTAGTAGATAAGGGTAGTCAAAGCTTTCAGTTTAAGTTTCTCATTTTTTCGAGTCTTAAATCCAGTTCTCTACATTTCCACATCAGCTTACTTTTTAAATAAAAAATAAATTAATAAAAAATTCCTCATGAAAATTCATCAGCGTTTTTGTGCGAATTTCTCCCAATAGACACATTTTTGCAAGCAATTTCCCATAATTTAACATATGTTTCTATGTTAGTTTTCTCAAATATGTGGATTTTTATGCACAATTTTTATCCTCATATATGGAATTTTTGTACACATCGCTTGGCTGGAAAACAGCATTACAAAATTCAGAGAAGTGCAATTTTCAAACGATGGCTGTGTTTTGGTTCGTGTATTGTGTAAATTAGGGCGCTCTGCCTTTAAATGCAAACTGATTGACATTCTCCTCCATCCCTAGTTGCTGTCCCTTGACAGATGTATGACCATGCTGATTTTCGATGCCAGCTCCAATTCCAAAAACTTTACAGGCAGAATCTTGGGCCAGCTCATATCCCAGAAGCATGGAGGTAATGCAATGGCCTCTACACATTGAAGTCACTGACTCTCCCATCCTTTCACCAGATAATATATACATATTTTTTTGTCAGCTGCCCAAGGCTGAACTATCATGAAATCAGTGGTGTACCACATCGTACAATTTTGTGTATGCCTTAAAGGAAGGCTGGCCCAAAGCACTTTGCTGCTTGAGGTTAAAGTCAAGATGTCCCCTTTTATTCCATGTAGAAAAATTGATCTTACTTCAACACTGAGGATGATGATGATTTATTTATACCCCACCCTCCCCGGCCAGAGCAGGGCTCAGGGCGGCTAACACCAGTAAAATTTCAATAAAAACATAATGGGGGGGAACCCAATTTATTAAAATATGGGTTAAAATACAATTTAAAATGCGGCCTCATCTTAATAGTAGCCCATAGATCAAAACCATAAGGGGAGGGAAACATAAGGATCAGACTGAGTCCAAACCAAAGGCTAGGCGGAACAGCTCTGTCGTGCAGGCCCTGCAGAAAGATGTCAAATCCCGCAGGGCCCTAGTCTCTTGTGACAGAGCGGTCCACCAAGTTGGGGCCAGCACTGAAAAGGCCCTGGCCCTAGTTAAGACCAATCTAACCACCTTGCAACTTGGGACCTTCTTGCACCAGAGGGCTCCAAGCTAGCTTGGGGAGGGGGTAGAGACTATGCCATACGTCACAGACAGTTCTGTAATGTCTTGCAGGTCTTCACCTACTCGCAACATCTGTGGCCTAAGATGGACTCCTCACTCTCCCTAACAGTAGAGCCGGGCCTGCCTTAAAGTTTAGAACTTCTCCTTGGGACTTACCCCTGTAATATAAACACTTGTCCACAGCTTCTTCCCATAGTGCTCCACTAATAGAATCCCCCACAGACAGCAGGGAGAGGGAAATTACAGAGGAGGAGGACATAGCCAGGAAACCCGGGAGTGGGGCAGAAGTGGAAAAGCAGCAAGGAAGAAACTCAACATATGTTATGTAAACAAACTGGCTTCAGATAAGCTTGCTAAGTGAAATCCAACTTTCAAATGTTACGGCCTTGCATTTTCACCTTCAAGGTTGCTTTTTTTGCTATGCCTCACTTCCCATGCTGCTTTGCTCCCTTATCTCTCTTCCCCTGAGAACCAGCACACTGAAGAGAACACTGTTAAATGCTAGGATGATATCAGTGAGGCGATGGCCAGCCCTGATAGGCTGTTCGAAAGCAGCCAAGCCACGTGGTTTTATAACCCCGCTCCTTTCTTTTTGCACCCAGTAGAGATGTGCTTTGTGTAACTAAGTGTTTGGCTTGTCATCTTCCATTCGGCTGGTGCGGAGAAACATCAATAGCCAGTCAGAGCATACACTTCTGAAGAGGCCAAGAGACAAGAGAAGAAATCAAACGAAGTCTCCAGAATCTTATTCAAATAGCATTCTTCTGCGTAGGCTCCATGTTGTATAGGCTTCGCCCACTTCATATTTAACCTTCAGTCCTGCGAATCACAGAACTGGCACCTTACAGCTGCCTTTCTTCATATCATGATTTTTCTCCCATTGACCTTGGACTTTGCCAGCGATGTTCAAACAAGTGGAAGCGTTTTGTCTTATGCAACTATGGTGATGAAGTCTACTGTTGGCAGGGCTGCCAAGGTCCTGAGTGCCAGTGCTGTGGCAGAACACACTGCTGATACGAGCCCTTGGACATCTGTGTGATGGCATGGGTCTTGACTGCCTGCATTTTTAATTGCCTACAAGGCTGTTTTAATTAGATGTTTTAGTTGTTATGTCTTGTTTTTAGCTAGTTTTAATATTAGTTTTAAAAGTTTTTTTAAAATGGTAAGAGGAGCAGAATGATCTGCCTGCTTATCTCTGCAACAGCAGTGCTGCCTAAGGTTAAAACGAACTTTAACACACTCTTTGCCTGCAATTCCATGCACGCTTATTCGGGAGTAAGCTCCATTGCACACAGTCTGGTATACTTCTGAATAGGGAAGGAAGGATCTGTCAATGTCATTTTTTTCCACAGAACTGTGAATTTTTTAAACCCTCATGAAAATCCACAGCATCTTAGTGAGAATTTCTCCTAACATATCTTATATGCAGTTTTGTCTAATGTACATTTTTTTTGTAAGCAATTTTCTCATTTATAATGTATTTGCATTTCTCCCCACTAATATGTTATTTTTGTTCTGCACATTCCCCTCCCCCATAATATGCATTTTTGTGAACACTGGAGCACTGCATTGAAAAATTCAGATAACTGCGAATTTTGAAGGACAGCTGTTTTAGTTTGCATATTGGTTTTGAAAGTATGAATTTTATAGATTTGGCTTTAAATGCATATGGAATTGAATTTCTTCTATGTCTCTAGTCAGGGGTTAATGGGAGCTGTCGTTCAACAACATCTGGAGGGGCAAAGGTTTCCCACATCTGAAGTAGACCAGGAATTGCCAGACTTTTGGGGCTCATGGGCTCATTTGCACACCAGAGAAACTGTGACGGACACGGCAACCAAGCACAGCTCAGCTAGTTCTATCAGCTACAGTAGAATGTGTCTTTGAGCCTAATTTCAGTGTGGGGAGGCAGCCCTATGCATGCCAGAAAAGGCCTCTGTGCGCAGATATGTGTCTGCAGGTGCCAACATTGGCTACCCCAGTTAGAGTTGCCATATTTTAAAGAGCAAAAAAGACAAAACATTTGCTGAATTCTGCTTTTAACTAGGGACCGCTATAATGTTTCTCATTTTACATACCCATGAAAAAGAGGACGTGACCTTGAGAAAGAGGACTTATGGCAACATTACCTGATGTAAACACACATATAACATCATTCCTTCACTTCCTTGTGCTGCTGCCCTGCTAACATAAAAACAAGAAGTGTTGCCAGATAATAATTTTGACAACAGAGTTAATTGCCTTTTAATAGTACTACAGACTTCTAAAACACAAATTTAGCAGCTTTTTAAAAATGACATGAACTCATTGTTAATTAAAACCATCGTTAGAAGCCATTTGTATATTGGAAAAGCTTGGTGTTCTGTTTTGCGGTGTCATTGCTGATCATGAAAACACTGCATATCATTCATCAGCTTTAAAAGTGATAGGAATGCACCCCATTATCCATATGGAGCTGTGCAAACAGTACTCCAGTGGTATAAACTCACTTCTTCTTCGAATTCGTGGAGGCGGTCAGGTTCCTTTTGCCCTTTAAGACAATTTTGCAGCCACCATCCACTTGACAGCCCTTTTGTTGTTGATGGGATGTGTCAGAGACGTATGAGAAATCATTTGCAGCACTGCCCTGTGTTCTTTTCCTGTCCTAATCACTGCTTACTGTTAAAGCCTCAAGATGGTTCCTATTCATCAAGCATAGAAATAATTAACAAACAAACAAACCTGGCATTTGCTTATCTTTGTCAACTCCACCAACAAAGAGGCAGCTTGTGTGGGTGTACCATGGACTGCCGTTTCAAACGGTGCTCTTTGACATAGAAGCTAAGCTTAGCTGTTCCTTCTGCTGCAGGGTGGTTGTGGAGAAAGTAAGCTACAAGCCACCTGGGGGAAAATGTGCCATCTGTCCCATATGGAGCCTCTGATCCTACATCTAAAGGGACAGAGTCTCTTAGTACTTAGGTTTCCAAGGTCTTTTGCAAACTGGGCATCAGATGAATAGATCTTCTTTAAAAGATTCATAGCTGATATATTGGATGCTGAATCCAAAGGAATGAGAAAAGGAGAATTATATGGCAGCCAATGAAATTGGATTGGTTATGGAAACTGTTCAGGGCAAAAATTGAACCAGCAATCAGTTTTTGAGTCCAATCAGTTTTTATTAATACCAATAAGAAGAAGAGTTTGGATTTGATATCCCACTTTATCACTACTTGAAGGAGTCTCAAAGCGGCTAACATTCTCCTTTCCCTTCCTCCCCCACAACAAACACTCTGTGAGGTGAGTGGGGCTGAGAGACTTCAGAGAAGTGTGACTAGCCCAAGGTCTGCTGCATGTGGAGCAGCGGGGATGCGAACCCGGTTCCCCAGATTACGAATCTACCGCTCTTAACCACTACACCACACTGGCTCCCCCTACTGAATCAATAAAGATTTAAGGCACTGGCACTGAGACCATTCATCCACCTACCACAGTATTGGTATTGCATTCTGATTGGTTGTTGACATCCAAGTTATCAAGCAAGGGTCTTTGCCAGCAGTGCTTTTGGGGATCCTTTGGATCTTTACGCAGCCAAAGAATATGCTCTTCCACAGAGCTGCGGTCTTTCCATAGAAAGACACAGGCAGTATTGGTTTCTTCTGCCCAGTACAGCAGCAACAACAGGCCTATTTGTTTTACTGGAGTAGAAAATCCAGATCTACTCTGAAAGCAACTCTAGTCACCATCCCAGAGGCAGACAGTGCAAGACATGCTGGAGAGAGTGCCTCTAGGGATGGGCAAAATGCTTGACGTCAAGCTGTGTAGAGCAAGGGCTTTGCCGCAGCTGTAGATAGTTTCCAGGGAGGGAGCCTATTTATTTGGAGGCTGCCACTGGTAGTGGGTTGCTATTGATGGGCCAGAAACAGAGGAGTGACACCAAAGGGAAGTTACCCTTTTGGATCACTCCTTTGGGGGTGTGACAAGAGAGTTGTGGAGAGTTGTTTATGGAGCAGCTGGGGAGGCTGCATGAGTTAATCTTACTTGGATTGGAGCAACTGGGGAGGCTGTGTGTGTTAATCTGACTTCTAAGTCAGAGTGGTAATGCTGGGCAGTTGTGTCAAGTAAGCCAAAGGAATGGAGAAGGCAGAAGTACTCCATCATGCATGGGGTGAGTTTGTAGATGAAAAGGATTACTTCATACTGCGGATTGGAATATTTCCCCTTACACCTACAAATAAAAGTATCTTGGAATGTGGGTGTCCCTCATGCGACATTCCCAAGAAACAATCCCTCTTCTGCAAGCTGAGTTGCACCAAAATGTCCAAAAATTATCAAAACCCCCACCATGGATTGGCTTTTTTAATTTGTTCTCAACCTTTTATCATTTATATTTAATTGATACCTGTGTGTGTGTCTTCCTATGTTCCTTTTCTTCTGGTTGAATCACACATCACTGAACATTTCCACCTTCCTTCTCCATCCCTTCGATGGTGGTCTAACACAACTAAGGCCCCTTAGACTGCAGTGGTTTGCTCTGCCCCACTGTACAAATGCAATCTCATTTAAAGGCATTCAAAGCACCCATGCAAGCTTTCAGAAAGAACTCTATTTTAGTTTAAAACAACAAACAAACTAAGGCTTTAGGACGCCTCTCTCCGTGAAGTCATGGCAAACTTTTCCTTTAGCTTTAGTGAGGTCAGGAATCTAATAAAAAAAATAATGAAATCTTTCAGGAGCCTCGTTTGCTGTTGCTTTTGAGGCGTGCCCTTCTTGCTTAGCCTTTCCAAGCTGGCATATTTACAGCAAATATCACTGCACAGGCGTGATTACAGCGATCCATTTGTATTCCCTTTGTGCCCAAGGCTGGCTCTTTTCATTTCAGACCTTGCTTCTGACTTGCCGCAGCATTTCTGCAGCACAGTGGCAGAGCAAACACACCCAATCACTTTGAGAGAGAAGAAAGGGAAAGCTTTAGATGTTTCAATTTCGGATGCTAGGTACATGTCCTTGCTTTTCCTCACGAAAGCTCTGTCGCCTGCCAAGTAATTTTCCTGTCTCTTCTTCCATCCTGAACCAAAGCGGGAATTGTTTTCTTTTCTGTGACTTGAAGTTTTATTTTGAGATTACCTGGCACATTCTCCCCCTCCCCATTCCATTTATTGTACTTGAGGGGAATGGATGAGAGTGTAGGGTTGCAGATTTGTAGGCACATCTCATGCTTACGAATTCAGTCTGGTACCTGGGCTGCTGAAGAAGGCAGGACATAGTCCTCCCATGTGCGGCAGCCACTCACTGGTGAAAAAGCTCCAAGGTTCCACGGTGTCTCTGTGATGGACAGAACATTGGACCAACCTCCTGGAGACTCTTAACCAATCATGGCTGGGATGGGAAACAAGAAGGAGGAAAAGGTAGATTTCGAGAGTTGAACTGCCAGATAGGACCTGGCTGGGGAAGTAGCTAGGAGGCTTAGGGGTTTGTCTGGTAGGATAAACCTGGAAAATTCCTCAGGTATAGAGAAAGGCCCTAGAAGGGTAAAGTGGATGGCCATTCTAGACAGCAATAAACAGGATGTGAATTAAAGCCAATAATGTGCCTGAGCCCAGAGTTGAGGGTAGATGGGATTTTAAAGTTACGCACAGGTCTAGAAGATGAGACCTGTTTTTCTGTGTAAAGAGAAGAGTGGAAAAAAGAAGTTCATACAGACTAATTTCCATGCCACTCAATATACTTAAAAATGTCCATAAGCAGTGAACAAAAAACTAAAGCAACAACAGGCAAAATATTACAAAAATACACAGTTATGTATAAAAACGTTGCATTATTACAAGGTGACTGATATATATCTAAATGAAGATGGATTCGTTTTCCTTCTGACACACCCTCTGGGTTCTCACGCAGGGTGCAAACAAACTCTTAGCTCATCCACAAAAATCTCACAAGAAGAAGAGTTCCTGGAAACAGCAAGCATCACCCTAGCGTCTCACTCCCAAGGTGGATGGTATTACCTCAGATTGCGCAGTTCCAGGTACAGCAGGTTTGTTGGGTTTCCCAGGGGGTGCAGAGGATGGGGAAAGCACCCCCTCCACTCACAGCTATTTCTTCACCCTCTGCCCTCTCCTCTTGCTCCAGCTGCTTATGTAATACTTTACCCATCAACAAACCTAGCCTTGATATTTGATTCTGTTCTCTCGTGAATAAAATCTGTTAAATTGTTAATCCTGTTCTGGAGGATTTGAGCACCTACTTTCAAGCAAGGAATCCACAATTAGACCATGACAACAGATCCACAAGTGTTTGTACAACAGTTAAGGTTGCAATGCTACATAGCTGGGTGTTTGAGAGTATGCCCCACTGATCTCAACAGGACTTACTTTTTGACAGCATCACTCAGGTGTTCAAAGTGCTTCATACAGATTATTGCAGTAATAATTATCAGTAATCTCAGAAGAAGTGTTAAAAATTGCTCCTGAACTCTGGGAAATGTGTTGCATAATCAGTGGTGCTTCATTATGCTTTAATGAAGCCCCTCCAAAAAGCTGATTTGTGATGCCCGATTACTTAAAACAATTTCAGAGCACTACTTCAATGTGCCAATAAACCTGACAAGACAGCTAGTGAGGCTGAAAGTCCCCCCCCCTTTTCTTCCCAGAGGCTTTTGCATCAGTGAGATAACCTACTTTGCAAGGAGCGCCATAACATGAATAGCAATTTGTCATGAGAAGCAGATTCAGTTTGCCATTCAGACTTTTGCTCTTTTAAAGCATTGGTATCTAAAAACTTGAACAGATACTACACATTCACACTCATTTAATTATAATTAATTGCAGGCTTGATGTTAGCAGACAACCAAACTGTGCACTGGGGAAGGACCCCAGGGGCTCAGAAGGACCCCCACAGTACTGACCCAGCCACATTGCTGCCCACCAGACCCCTGGTCAGCTGTTTTAGTAGTGGCCTGGTGGCAATTTAGTAGTGGGGATGCCAATAACAACGGTGTCAATGCCCAGCTCCCATTTCCGTTTACCCAAAATGCTCGGCTCCCATTTGTGGTAGCTACCTGCCATCTTAAATTACCCAAAAGGCAACGTCGTGCGCTCTAGATCTATAGGTTGGGTAGGACTGCAGGCTATTGTAATTATCAACCTGCCAACGCCATTTATCTTCTTGCATGCACCCAACGCCATCATTACCCTGTTGCATGTACTCTAAGTGGAAGAAGAAGAAGAAGAAGAAGAAGAAGAAGAAGAAGAAGAAGAGGAGGAGGAGTTTGGATTTGATATCCCGCTTTATCACTACCTTGAGGAGTCTCAAACGGCTAACATTCTCCTTTCCCTTCCTGCCCCACAAGAAACACTCTGTGAGGTGAGTGGGGCTGAGAGACTTCAGAGAAGTGTGACTAGCCCAAGGTCACCCAGCAGCTGCATGTGGAGGAGCGGAGACGCGAACCCAGTTCACCAGATTACAAGACTACTGCTCTTAACCACTACACCACACTGGCTCTCCATAGCTCCATGGATCCATAGCTCAGTGGTAGAGCGTTTGCTTGCATGTCCCAGGTTCAGTCTCTGAGTCTCTGGCATCTCCAGGTTTCTTTGTAAAAACACACACAACAGAAACACTTGTATCCCCCCCCCCCGCTCCTTCTCTGCCTGCCTTAACTTGCATCATAAACTCCTCTCCTCTGGTCTTGCTTCCTGCTGCTTTTCTCTACACAATGCCTTTGCTAAAATTATCTTTCTCAGCTCTCGTTTCTGCGAGGGCTTGTCCAGATGGGAGCTTCCCTCACAGCGGGATCAGTGCTGCAGCTCTTACATTGGAAAGGAATGAGCAATATGGAAATATATACAATTAATGGGTTTTTTGTTTCTGTCTTTGCCTAAGTGTACATGTGCGAAGCTTGCATATCGGCTAATTATGAGTCTGGTATGCACCTGGAGAAAGATTTCTTTCACCCCTCATGGAACCCAAAAGCATTGGTTCTCATTCTCCTTACCTCAAGTCTTCCATAGCACTAGCAGGTAGCTGACTCTCCTAGCTTGAAACAGGGATGGGAGGGAAATTTGCTTGATTTGCATTTAATAATAATAATAATAATAATAATAATAATAATAAATTTTATTTATCCCCCGCCCTCCCCAACCACGGCCGGACTCAGGGCGGCTAACAAGCAATAATAAAAACAAGTTGAATGAATACAACTTAAAAACAAGATTAAAATACAACATTAAAACATTGAAGCATTAAAATGTATTGAAGCATTTAAATGCAAACGCACCTACTTTGCACCTTCTGAACCAAGATGTGAAATGAATTGTTAACTGTCCTTGGAAATCCATGCTTTTCTGTTCTGCAGTGCAGAAATAAAAATAAATAAATAAAAATGCATTCATAGAATTGTAGCATTTTAGAGTTGGAAGGGACTTCGAAAGTCATCTAGTCCACCTCTCTGCAATGGAGGAATCTCAGCTAAAGCATCCATGACACATGGCCATCCAACCTCTGCTTAAAAACCTCCAAGGAAGGAAAGTCCATAGCCGTCTGTGAATTAGGGGGAAAGGGAACATAAAAAGGAATATATTGGTGAAAGATAACATACAAGATAACATACGTTTGGAGAAATTGCCTGCAAAAATATTCAGCAAAATGCCATACGAGAAGGAGTGGATTAGGAGAAATGCAGGTGAAAATGTGTATGAATTTCAAAAATAAACCAATAAAAAAAATGATGTAGAAATTAGACAAACTGGATTTAAGATTGGAGAGTTAAAGGTACCGCTAGAGGACGCTAAAGAAACTATTTATTTATTCGGTGTCTGAGTCGCTGCTATAAAACAACCTGAACAAACAGATTCAACAGTAGAAATACCAACTATAAAAACATATTAGAATGTCATTCATTCATATATATATATATATGAATGACATCATCTTAAGCAATTTTGTAAATAAAACAGTCTCATATATAAAACCAGTTTCAAATCTAGTACAAATACAGGTCAGGATTAAAAAAAAACTCTCCACTTGAATGGCTTGTGGAACAAGGAGGGTTTTCAGTAGGTGTTTAAAAGGCAATGTAATGGGAGTTTCAAATGCACATTAAAAGACGTGGTACTTTTTTGTAAGCAATGAACTGGATTAAAGATAGTAACTGTATGATGTTAGTTATAAAATTGCTGTCTATTTTTATGCAACCTCCTCCTTCTCTTACTTGCTTTATCTTGACTCCTTTGATAAAAGGCTGACATTAGAACTCTGTTGTTGACAGAATATCACACTAATTCAGGATCTGTCTTGCCAACTGACCTAACGGTTCATCCCTGCATCAAGCTTTTAAGGAGAAATAAGAGGAAGGGATGAATTGGGTTCTTACCTGGCCAGACTGGAGGGCTGCTAAATGGACTTCCTTATCTTTTGATCAATTTCCCGAGCTCTAAAGTGCTTCCTGGCTTAGGAACAAAAATGGGAGGTGATGGCAGCTGGTTAAGGAATTTAAGTCTCCCAGCTTTTTAAAACTCATAATGGAGAATGGAAGTAAATGCCCCTATGCCTTTAGAGATGGACCTGTTAGTTTCATTTTCTCTCTGTTTCTCACTCTTACAGACTAAAGTTCAGGTCTCCAATTTCCACATCAGTTTATGATTTTTTTAAAAAAATCCTCCTGAAAATCCATCAATATTTTAGTGCGAATATACACATTTTTGCCTAATGTACACATTTCCCCCAAGCAATTTTCCCCCTAATATAATGCATTTTTGTATTTTATTTTCACAAATATATGCATTTATATGCACACTTTACCCTATTGTTTGGGGAGTCAGTCTGGATGGTTCCTGTGGGTCCATTTGTGGAGTTTTTGTTGATGTTGGAAGCTGGAGACACAGAAACATGCTTGCTTTGTGCTGGATCTAAAGCTGTGACTTGGAGATCTCCTTGGGAACCTAACAGGGAAGCAAGATCTGCTGGAGCATTGATGCCGTGAGCCCTCCATCTTATGCTCAGGTTGTAGATATGTGTAAATATAAAACCATATATCCTAAAGATACCACAATCTACATTGGCCTTCATTCCAAGGAAATTAAACCCTGGGAAAGCACAGGCATCCCTGGAGTGGTTTGGAGATTAGGGTGCATGCAAAAGTATATTTGTCCATATCTGAAGAACTGCATTGCAAAATTTGAAATACCTCAAGGACCGCCTCTTTCCATTTGAACCTACCCAGACCCTGAGATCATCTTCTGAGGCCCACCTTTGTGTGCCTCCTCTTCGAGAGGTCCGGAGGTGACAACACAAGAACAGGGCCTTCTCTGCAGTGGCTCCCCGTCTGTGGAATGCTCTCCCCAGTGAAGTTCGCCTGGCGCCTTCATTATACACCTTTAGGCGCCAGGCAAAAATGTTCCTTTTTAACCAGGCCTTTGATTGACCTCCTATACCCTTCTATCGACATCCTATACCCTTTAAAATGTGACTGTTTTTTGGAGGATATTATTGGGCTATTGTTTTTAATTTTATTTTAAATATTGTGATCTTTTCTGTGAACTGCCCTGAGACCTCCTGATATAAGACGGTATATAAATTCAGTGAATGAATGAATGAATGTGTTTTGAAGACTGCTGCATTTCATTTCACACAGTGTCTTGGGGTGGGCATATTAGATACGTTTAAATGTGAATGGAATGAAATTTATCCTCCCATCCCTTGTTACAAACTGTGTTTTGGGGTTGTTATTTTCAAATCCAACTTCTTCAAATGATCCTCACTCAAATGTTTTGGCCACCTCATGAGAAGAGAAGATTCCCTGGAAAAGACCCTGATGTTGGGAAAGATTGAGGGCACAAGGAGAAGGGGACAACAGAGAACGAGATGGTTGGACAGTGTTCTTGAAGCTACCAGCGTGAGTTTGACCAAACTGCGGGAGGCAGCGGAAGACAGGAGTGCCTGGTGTGCTCTGGTTCATGGGACACGACTAAACGACTAAACAACAACAACAAATGTTTTCCATGTTCATTTAACGGGGGAATTTGTTTAGGCAGCCTGTGCATCGAAGGAACAAAGAGAGAAAGCCAAGCAGCAGGTGGAAATCTTCAAACATCAAGTAGATAATGGACTTCTGGACAGAAGTGTGGCAGAGGCTCAGGCGAGCCATTTCTCTTCCACAAAATGCTTCCCTGCGCCTGAATTTTATGTTGCAGTGATCAACGGAGTCAAAAAGTGCCGTGTGCTTCAAGCCAGCGGAGCAATAGAATAATGCCTTCTTCCTTCTAGCAAAGAAGGGAACAAAGCATGTAATCAAGCTAGGCCCAATACAAATGCAAATCTGGAGCATTAATTAACAGGAACCTGCACAGCAGTTTGTTAAGCACAGCAAGAACATGTACAAGATCCGTTTGGGTCCCCCGCAGCTCTGTCTTTTGATAATTAGAATTTCTCAAGAGAAGGGAAAGGGGATTTCACGGTGGAAGCAAAAAACCGCATTGGATTGTGGTTGGGGGTGGGGAGGCCCTGGCACGCTCATCTAAGGTTGTAATATCCTGGCTGTAATCACTATGCAAAGCTGCCGCTGTCCTTTCTGACATCTTTTGCCAGCCTCTCGCCATTATCAAGCTCTCTCGGCCCTGTAGGAACACAGCCTCTAAAATAACATGTGCTACACACAACACTGGAAAGGCAGAGGTGTTATTAAAGTACATATAGATTTTTTTGTAAGAAAGGGTCTCCCACAGCTGTGTAATTGCAAGCTTTGGTGTAGGGGAGAGTAGTTCCATTCCTTTCTTGGTACCATTTTTTTAAAAGGGAGGGGTGGAAAGCTCGCTTAACAAGACAAGATCAACAACATCCAGACATGTAATTTTGGCAGTAGCAAAATCCCACCCCTCAAAATGGCCTGTCTATGCTTGCAATTGTTCGATCTGCTTCTGCTGCTGTTTAATAAGCGAGAGGAAGGGAGGGGAACGGAGGCAGCCTTGGTGGAGAGATCCTGTAAAACATCTACGGCAAAGCTTTCCGTTCAAGTTCTTGGTGGTATCACCAGATGCTAATGGAGCATGAGAGACCAAATGGCAATTGGGGATTGATTTGCTGGGTGGTTTCACTCCCAAAGAGAAAGAGACAGACAGAGGTGCTAAGGTAAGATAAATGCTGGATTTAGGTTTCTGCTATTATAGATTTGGCAGACCTCCCTAAACCATAGAAATGGTAGTATTTTGATTAATTGGGATATGGATGAAAATACAAGCTACAGAGAGACGCAGGTGGCGCTATGGGTTAAACCACAGAGCCTAGGACTTGCTGATCAGAAGGTCGGTGGTTCGAATCCCCATGACGGGGTGAGCTCCCATTGCTTGGTCCCTGCTCCTGCCAACCTAGCAGTTCAAAAGCACGTCAAAGTGCAAGTAGATAAATAGGTACCACTGATTTGCATTAAGGCAGCCGGCGGGAAGGTAAACGGCATTTCTGTGCGCTGCTCTGGTTCACCAGAAGTGGCTTAGTCATGCTGTCCACATGACCTGGAATCTATACGCCGGCTCCCTCGGCTAATAAAGCAAGATGAGCGCTGCAACCCCAGAGTCGGCCACGACTGGGCCATTAGGTCAGGGGTCCTTTACCTTTACAAGCTGCAGAGCTGTGCCAGACAAGGAATCCCTGGGCTGCCTTAATGCAAATCAGCCTGGCTGGCCTATCAAAGAGCAAATCTGTTAACATGACAAAAGGTGTTGATGGGCCATCTGAAAGGAATCCTTTGGCCTGGGGAGACATATGTTGCCAAGGTGATGGGGTGTGTATGTGAGGTGACAGGAAAAGAGAGGTTTTGAGCAAGGGGTGCCGGGAAGAAGAAGGGAGAGAAAAGACTGGGATCCATCTTGGGCAGGCTGGCTGAACAAGCCCCTCTCGAAATGACCATGCTGTAAGATCTGGACTCCTTCCATGCAGACTGAAGGTGTAAATGGGTGAATAAACCATATTTCTTAAAGCTACAACAGTCTCCGCAGTGTCTCAATTCTCCAAAGGAACACAGACCCTGGGTGAGTGCCTGGAACCCCCTGGGCTCTTGCTATCGCTTGGCAGAGAGTGCGGGTGGCCCCCAACCTTTGTAACACTATCATTAGTGTACAAGTGATGATGAGCTGCAAAAAATCTGCAGGTGTGCTTTTGTGTGTGTGATATCTTGTGAGCACCCATTATTCATTATTAGAAGCTCATCAAGGGCAACTGCTGCCAGCACCCCAAAACCTGATGCCGTCTCTGGAAGTCGGTTTGTAGGCAGCACATGGAGGTTCAGAAGCAGTCTTCTCTACTAGTTCGGACCAAAGACCAAACATTCTTAGGGTTTGGGAGTATTTAAGGTACCCTGTAAGCCCACATGGTCCTTCTTCCTTCCTTCATTTGATCTGCCTCCCCAAAAGTTGTGGAGATGTATATTCAGTGCATCCTTCCTATCTCTGCAAGCTACAAGGTGCCCTGGGCTAAGCTTAGAGAGGTCCCTTCCTATGCAAGACAAATGGGGATGATAATAGGGTCAGTGTGGATCAAGCTCACGTAGTGTTGCTACTCCATATACTTTTTGAAAGACATCATTTTTACTACTACTTCAAATTTGTGCATTTGGGTGTTTTTATACTGTAAACTGCCCTGTGATCCTCAGATGAAGGGCAGTACATGAATTTAATAAATAGTAATAAATATTTTTTCCCACACGCTCGTATAGGCACTATTGACACGCCCACATGCCGTTCTGTTGGTGCCCAATCCAAATGGTGTCACTCTGACAACAAATGCCTATGGGAATATGAGGCTGAAAGGTTCTGAACAAGAACTGGTTAAAAATGGTGTGTGTTTGTTTGTTTTGCAGGGCGAGATCTTATTAGAGCTTGAGGACAGGTTTTTGCACTAAGGCTTAGGTATATGGGAGCTTCTAAGGGATTTTTAGGGGTTTGGTTTTGCATTTTCAGGAGGGAGGGAAAGCTATTGGGTTTTTTGCATTTTCAGGAGGGAGGGAAAGCTTATCTTTTCTGACCATGAGTTGCATTCAGTGCTGTATGAGCGGTGTTCAGATTGTGCAGTGAGAATTCTGCCCCCCCCGCAGTTTCAGTTTTGATTTTAGTTTTCCTTGCCTGTTCAGGTCCTGGTCCTACTTCGTATGTTTCCTTTGTGTAGATCATGGGTAGGCAACCTAAGGCCCGGGGGCCTGATCCTGCCCAATCGCCTTCTAAATCTGGCCCACGGATGGTCCAGGAATCAGCGTATTTTTACAGGAGTAGAATGTGTCCTTTTATTTAAAATGCATCTCTGGGTTATTTGTGGGGCATAGGAATTCATTCATTTTTTCTCTCTCCCCCAAATATATAGTCTAGCCCCCCCCAAGGTCTGAGGGACAGTGGACCGGCCTCCTGCTGAAAAAGTTTGCTGACCCCTGGTGTAGATGCTTCCTCTTCTTGGGACTAAAAACAAACAAAAAGGTTTATTCTTCCCAACTAGAATTTTGTGGAAGGACTCTTAATCTCAGGGTTGAGGGTTTGAGCCCCACAAGGGCAAATGATCCCTGCATTGCAGGGCGTTGGACTAGATGACTCTTATGCCTATCCATACCCTCCAACATTTCTCCAATGAAAATAGGGACATTCTATCACATAATCATAATCATGATTTTACTACTTATACCCCACCCATCTGAATGGGCTGTCACTCTGGGCGGATTCTAACATATATAAAAACACAATAAAACATTTAAAAACTTCGCTATACAGGGCTGCTCAGATGCCTCAGGCATTGGATAACTTCATACCCTCCAACACTTCTCCAATGCAAATAGGGACGTCCTAAAGAAAAGCGGGACATTCTGGGATCAAATCAGAAACCCGGGTGTGGTGTAGTGGTTAAGAGCGATAGACTCATAATCTGGGGAACCGGGTTCGCGTCTCTGCTCCTCCACCTGCAGCTGCTGGGTGACCTTGGACTAGTCACACTTCTTTGAAGTCTCTCAGCTCCACTCACCTCACAGAGTGTTTGTTGTGGGGGAGGAAGGGAAAGGAGAATGTTAGCCGCTTTGAGACTCCTTCGGGTAGTGATAAAGCGGGGTATCAAATCCAAACTCCTCCTCCTCCTCCCCTTCTCCTCCTCCTCCTCCTCCTCCTCCTCCTCCTCCTTCTTCTGCTGTAAATCCGGGACATCACTGGAAAATAGGGACACTTGTAGGGTCTTCCTAGCCAACTCTACAGTTCTATGATTATGCTCATGCTGGTATCAGGACTCATCTATGCAGCCCAGGGCATAGTTACGAAAAAGGACCAATGCAGAAGCAAGCACCAGGTGGCTGGAATGGTAAACAGGATGTGGGTGTTATTGGATTGTACCGTGGGAACCAGGAACAGTCTATTCAGTGCTCTGAGAGCCGGATGTTACCTCAGAGCAGCACATGACCCTGTACTGGAAGTACATGGGTGGAGTTTATTCTCTCTCTGCATTGGGAAGCAGAGTGTGCAGACATGTTTTCTCTGTACTGCTGAAAGACAGGAATAAAGACATGTAGATATATTTCTGTCTGTCTCTTTTCCCCTCCCTGGGGGAGGAGTGGTGTGTTCTCCTTCACGTTGAGGAGAATCGCCGATTGGAGACCTCCCTTGATCTTGCCGGCAGACGCTGGGAGGGGAGGTCACAAGGATTCAAGCCGGGCACCTGGAGGGTGGCCAAATTCCTCTGGACTAAGAGCTGAGCTGGAGGCTCTGCTCGCTTGAATCCCGACAACTGGTAGCAGACCGATGGTTATCTGATCTATGAGAATCTGCATGAGAGGTGAGAGGTCGATGAATCGTTGCCATCCTCTGCACCTAAGGAGATAAAGAAATGCGTCTGCCTGCAGCCAGAGGCTAAAGCTGAAACAGACAGCTGGACACCGAGAGGAGTGTATTTCAAGGCAACGGAGCCCCAAAAAAGGTATGCTGCATTTTGGGGGAGAGAGAATGAACGCAGAAAGATTAATTTCTGGTTCACAAGAGCTGCGTTTGAAAAACAAGCTCTGAAGGCAAGCTTGCATACCAGGAATTCCTGTGGTGAGATAAGGAGTTCCGTCCTGAGCAGGTTGCTAGGCAACGTCTGCCAGTTAAAGAATGGCTAAAAAGAGCCTGGGAAATCGAAAGTGTATCTGCGCAGAAAGTGCAAGGTTTTTGAAAACAGCCCAACAGTTTGCCTGCCAGTGAAAGCAGTAAACAAGCCGAGAGACTTTTGGAGTTTACTGGCTTGAAAAGTGAAAGCTGGCTTGGGATTGAGTGCAAGCTGACCCTTGGATTCAGCATGGATGCCAAGAAGGGGGGAGTGCCCCTGAGTGCCGTGGTTCTAGATGAACACAGCCGGCATGCTGCACTGGAAGAAAAGGACAGGGGGAGGGAGGAACGGAGTTCTAATTCCCCCACCGATGAGGCTACTGGAAAGGATGCTGTAGCTTTGAATGTTGTCCAGTGTTACAATTGTGGACAGGCTGGGCATCTTCAGCGGAGCTGTAAGAAGCCACGTCAGCCAAAGGGAGCGAAGGGCCGCTCAGCAAAGCCTGAGGCGTCAGGCAAAGGTCATACCAAGCCTATGGTGGAACCTGCAAAGGCTTTGATGGCGAAAGGAACCACGCCAGATGTTGGGAACGCGTTTATTATCGACACTGCAGCGACGGTTCATATGTCCCCACACAGAGGACTCTTTTCAACGTTTAGGAAGCAAAGCTTCACTGTGACACAGGCCAATGGTCAGGAGCTGGAAGCAGCCGGCGTGGGGACTGTCTATCTTAAGAGTCTGGACTTGACAATAAACAATGTTTACTTGGTTCCTGAATTGAAGTTCAATCTGCTGAGTGTTTCGCAGATTGCAAAGAAAGGACTGAAACTGTCCTACGATGCTGAGAGCTGCAAGATCTACAAAGATGGAGAGTTATTTCTTTCAGCCAGGGAGAAGGATGGACTTTATTTGTTGACTTTTGCACAAAGTGATTACATGGAATGTAATTCATCTGTGTCTAACCTAGTTTCTCTTGCAGGTGTGAGCAAGAAGGTGACCGGAGTCAACAGAGCATTTCAGCGGGTGTATGCTGATGTGATTGGTCCTCTAGAACCATCTAGAGGCAATGCAAGATATTATCTTGTGTGTGTGGATCATTTCTCTAACTATGTCTGGATTTATGTGTTGAGAAAGCCAAAGGAAGCCTTGGAGAGGTTTCAGGAGTTTTGTGACAAAGTTAAGAGTATGCATGATGCTAACATTGATTGTTTATTCACAGATGAGAAGCAGATTTTTCTTTTACAGGATTTCCAAAGGTTCCTGCAGAAGAAGGGGATCAGACACAAGATTTCTGTTTCAGCGGAAGCGTGGAACAGGGGTGTCTGTGTACGGGTGAACAGAGAATTGCAAAAGGGGATGCAAGCGCAATTGCTCAGTTCACATCTGCCACATGAGTACTGGGCCGAGTCTCTGATGTCGTACTGTTATACGAAAGTGAGAAAGGTTTCAAAAGAGTTGGGAAGTTCTCCTTTTGAGAAACTGTTCCACAGAAAACCTTCTGTTGCCCATTTCAAGGTTTTTGGGTCTCATGTGAGAACAGAAGCTCCAGGTGGAGTAAAGAATGCCAGAGGCATTTTTGTGGGGTATGAAAAGGGTCTCTACAGAGTAATTTTGTCTGAATCTGGTCAGGTGATTCTCACAAAATTTCTAGAGAGTGCTCCTGAACAGGAGAGAGTGATAGTACACACATTTCCCACTGAGGACGATTCAGATGATGACGATGATTTCACTGATTTCAGCTGTACAGAAAGTGATGACACTGATAGCTCGGAGAGCTCAGTTGTCACAGTCATTGAGAGGAAGTCTCACACAATAGATAGGCCTTCACAACTGAAGGATGAACCACTGTTTACCATTGGAACTAGTTCTCCAAAGAGTCCTGAGACTGGACCAGTGAGCAGAGAGGATCAGCACCTCATACGTAGGTCTGAGAGAGTTACAAAGGGTCAACCACCCAAGAGGTACTCAAAAGAGTTTGCTAACTTAGCTGTTGCATGTGTTGCTGTTGTAAACAACCGAGGACAGGTTGGAGCTGTGTCTAAGTCAGAGACAAAGACACAACAGAGAGTTGCTAGCCAAGGTAATGCAGATGCACTCATTCCTTGGAAACCAGACAACCAGAGAGGTACACTGGGGAAACCAGTGGCGGGGAGTTCCAAGGGTGGAACTGAAACAACAGGGGAGTGTTATGTGTATAACAACTGTTTGTTTTCTTCTCTGGATAATGCTTTGCTTGCTGCAACTCGCATTGATTCTTTTGGGGGAGGATGTTACGAAAAAGGACCAATGCAGAAGCAAGCACCAGGTGGCTGGAATGGTAAACAGTATGTGGGTGTTATTGGATTGTACCGTGGGAACCAGGAACAGTCTATTCAGTGCTCTGAGAGCCGGATGTTACCTCAGAGCAGCACATGACCCTGTACTGGAAGTACATGGGTGGAGTTTATTCTCTCTCTGCATTGGGAAGCAGAGTGTGCAGACATGTTTTCTCTGTACTGCTGAAAGACAGGAATAAAGACATGTAGATATATTTCTGTCTGTCTCTTTCCCCCTCCCTGGGGGCGGAGTGGTGTGTTCTCCTTCACGTTGAGGAGAATCGCCGATTGGAGACCTCCCTTGATCTTGCCGGCAGACGCTGGGAGGGGAGGTCACAAGGATTCAAGCCGGGCACCTGGAGGGTGGCCAAATTCCTCTGGACTAAGAGCTGAGCTGGAGGCTCTGCTCGCTTGAATCCCGACAAATCTGTAGTCCCAGGATATGCAGAACCCAGGGCCATACAACCATGAGTAGGTGGAATTTGGGGCGTAAGTAAGTCCCTTGAGGGCTCTGCACCAGCACAGCCAATGATCTCCTGACTTACGATTTCCCCGCTGCCTGCTTTGCAAAGCGGGGAGTCAGAAAACATTTTGCAAAAGTTATTGGGAACGTTGCCCAGCTGGCAAGCTAGAAAAGGGTTGGAGGAGGAGGGTAGAAATGAGCTCCATATGCAAACCCAGAACCGGAACTTAAAATGACATTGTGGAGGCTGAGTTGGATCCTTTAGCAGCCATTATTCATCATAGCAGGGAATAATAGCACTGATTAATTAGGAAGATCTGCCCACCATCTCCCTATGTGTGCCTTTTGCAAGGCCTATGCAAATTTCTTGACGGAAGTTTCGTTTGCTCAATATTAACAACGTTCTCAAAGTGCTTTTGTGCCAAAATGACTCCATCCTTGGGTTAAGGAGTTAAACACTCACAGATGGAGTTTTCTTAAGAGAGCGTACGCACGCTTAGAGGGCAGAAAGTGGAGCCAGAGTCTCATACTAATTGGACACATCCAGTTTTGGAAAGGAAAAAAATATTGGTGAGTAGCACTAATTTTTTGACGAAACGATCTGGCACACCACCTTCAGAAGCATTCTGTTCCATATGAAGATTTTTGCCTAGCAGGATATTAAGAGATATGCAGAGTGCACTGGGGCTTTCTGATCCCCTGTGTGATTGAAATTGCTTGAGGGAGAGCAGGAACAAGCTGTACTTGCTACCCATTCACTATCACTGCCCGTTAGGAATGTGGTCCTCCCAGAGCTCAGGGGAAGAGTTAGACTCAGAAATTGAACTAAGTGAATGAAGGAACTACTCTGCAGATGAGACCTGGCTGACAGAGTTGAGAAAGGGCAGTTTGACACCCCCCTTTCCTGGGGAAGACTCTGTTAGCTCTCAAGAAGAGGAAGAGTTGGAAGGCAGCCAGAGCATTGCTAGGCCATCAGCAGATAAACTGAGGTCTGAGTCTGTGTCAGGTGGCAGTGGGGAGGGGGCAGGCCAACCTCTCAGTCCCTGTTCTAGGCGTCTGGATAAAATCAAATGGCAATGGAAGGGCAAGAGGGGAAAGGCAGGAGTTTGGCGTCCTTCCTGCTGTGGGAGGGGTGAAAATTCTGACCAAGTATCGTAAGTGCGAGCAGGCGAGGAGCTGTGCTCTGGATGTGTCTTTTTGTAAATAAACGTACATAAAACTGCTGGAGAGTCATTAATTCTTATCGTGGCTTGCTTGCCTGACAGAGATCATTACACTACCTTCATAACCATTCACAAGCCGGAGGTAAAACATCTGCAGTGGGGTGGTCTATTCTACTCAAGATTTAGAACCTGGAAAGATCAGCATTCTTGATCCCATGGGGAGCCTCCATGGGAAGAAAAGGCTCCCCACCGAAGTCTACCCTTCCAACTCAGGGAGGGCAAAGGTGGCAGTAAAGGGAGAAAATGTAGCACGCTTATTCCCACAGTGGTTCAGCATGAGAAGGATACCAACCCTGAATAGTTCCAAACAGAAATAATGTATTAGATCTCAGGCTGATATATTCTAACATTCATATATAGGCGGTGACCATTTTGTGTGGGGGTTCTGTTCCTGGCCCTCATTTGCGCCAGTGGAGTGTCCTGTTCTGCCTCCTTCCAAAAGGACCAGTGTGTCTGTGATCATACATCAATTGGATGTGCATAAAATGTCCGCCGCCTGTATACTAAGGCCCCATCCACGCTACACATTTTGAACAGTATCATACCACTTTAAGCTGTCATGGTTTCTGAAGTGTAGGTGGGTTCCCATGAAGCAAGACAGTGATAGCAGCAAGAACCTTTATTGAACCAACAGAACTGGACAACAGCCGCAAAGCAGCTGCTTATATACATTTCTGGTGGCCTGGGCCACTCCCACCCCCAACGTGATTGGCTGTCTAGACTTCCAAACTGTGAATCGTAGCTCAGAGTTTAAGCGCCAATGACAGTGGCCCAAATCCTGAATTGTTCTGTAATTGGATATCATGTATCGAATCAGAACACAGGTGCTCAGAATCCTTAGTCCAGACTCAAGCACAGGCAAACACAGACCACTGAATACATAACAGCAGAGAGAATACATTCCCAGAGAGAATCCTGGGAACTGCAGTTTGTTAAGAGGGCTGAGAGTTGGTAAAGGTAAAGGGACCCCTGACCATTAGGTCCAGTCGTGACCGACTCTGGGGTTGGGGCGCTCATCTCGCTTTACTGGCCAAGGGAGCCGGCATACAGCTTCCAGGTCATGTGGCCAGCATGACTAAGCCGCTTCTGGCGAACCAGAGCAGCGCACAGAAACGCTGTTTACCTTCCCGCTGGAGCGGTACCTATTTATCTACTTGCACTTTGAGGTGCTTTCGAACTGCTAGGTGGGCAGGAGCAGGGACCAAGCAACAGGAGCTCACCCCATCACAGGGATTTGAACCGCCGACCTTCTGATCAGCAAGTCCTAGGCTCTGTGGTTTAACCCACAGCGCCACCCGCGTTGTTAGGAGACCCCTATTCCCCTCACAGAGCTCTAGAGTTCCCTGAGAAGCGGGATTGATCTTTAACTTACTCTTATATAATGAGCTTGACCCTTGGTCCATCTAGCATTGTCTATGCTGCTACAACAGCTCATCAGACTTTCACACAGGGGACTCTTCCAGACCCACCTGGGGAATGTCCGGAATTTGCTGTGCCACTGAGCTACAACCCTTATTATAAAATGAAAAGGCATTTGATGCCTTTTATAGTGGGCAGAGCTGTCATTCCAGCTGCAAGGGCAAGAGGAAACTTGCACCTCCTTAAGCTGCGAGCTCTCTTTTTCTACTACATCTGCCATCACCCTAGAATTCTTCGGTCGATGCATGAACTCCTTTATCAGGTGTTGGCGTTGTTTAGCTGTATTGGAGAGTAAAGTGGCAAAGACCCTGAGAGAGCTGGGTCTCTTGGTGAGAAGCATTTCCAGTTGGAATCCCCGTGCCATATGCCTCTCTCACAGCACAAGCCTATACGTCTCTACTCGGAAGTCAGTACATAGCTGTCAACTTTCCCTTTTTTTGCGGGAAATTCCCTTATTCCAGCGCTGTTTCCCGCTGCTTCCTGCTGCTATCTCGGATTGCTAGATATCCTGTAGACTGTCCCCAGGACAGGTGAGGCTGCTGGTCCCTTATTTTCAAATCTGAAAGTTGACAGCTATGAGTCAGTACTGTTGACTTCAGCAAGACTTCCTCCCTGGTAATTGTGTGCAAGGTTGCAGCCTCAATCATCACCTTATGGGCTTCATCCCTTGTTTTAAAAACTCTCCTGGGTAGGATAAATCACACTCCCATTCCTGAACTATATACACTTTTGTTTCTTGCCTGGAATGAAATATTTGGGTTCAGCTTCTCCTCTGCAGAGGAGAAATGAGCCTGGAGAGTAATTCTGGGGTTTCGCTTGTTATTGATTAGCTGCATTGTTTCTTCTGGTCTTTCTGTTATGGCTGTCAGAAAATTGCTACTGCTTTTCAGTGAGGGAACCTGTGGCTGTTGCAATGCTGTTGGACTCCAGTTCTGATCAGCCTCAGCCACACAGTCAATGGCCAGGGATGATGGGAGTTGCAGTTCAATGACATCTGGACAAGTGGAGCATTTGGTCAAACAGACACATAAGTAGGAGGGGGACCTTTGTAAGCAACAGACAAACTACCTCCTCCCATTGCTGCATTGTTCTGCAATTTACTGTTTTAAAGATATTCTAGACAGCACAAGCTCTTTTTAATGTTGGACTGCGGATGCACTCTTAAAACAAAAAAGGAAGAGAAATGAAGAGAGTTCTCTCTCTCTCTCTCTCTCTCTCTCTCTCTCTCTCTCTCTCTCTCTCTCTCTGTCTCAACAAAAAATTTTTTCCCTTCCAGTAGCACCTTAAAGACCAACTAAGTTAGTTCTTGGTATGAGCTTTCGTGTGCATGCACACTTCTTCAGATACACTGAAACAGAAGTTGCCAGATCCTTCTATATAGTGAGAAGGTGGGGAGGGGTATTACTCAGAAGGGTGGTGGGAATGGGTGATTGGCAGATAGCTGTGCTGAGCCTGTTGATGACTCTTAACGACTGCAATAGGTCTTACAGGAAAAAGCAAGGGGCGAGAAGGTGAAAAATGGCTTTGTCATGTATAATGAGATAAGAATCCAATGTCTTTGTTCAGACCAGGTCTCTCCATGGTTTTAAGTTTGGTAATGAGTTGCAATTCAGCAGCTTCTCTTTCCAGTCTATTTCTGAAATTCCTTTGTAGTAAAACAGCTACTTTGAGATCTTGTATAGAATGTCCTGGGAGATTGAAGTGTTCTCCTACTGGTTTCTCTATCTTGTGATTCTTGATGTCCGATTTATGTCCGTTTATTCTTTGGCGTAAGGTTTGGCCTGTTTGTCCAATATAGAGAGCTGAAGGACACTGTTGGCATTTGATGGCATATACAATGTTAGACGATGAGCAGTTAAATAGTCCCGAGATGGTATGTGTGATGTTGTTGGGGCCAGTAATGGTGTTGTCCAGGTGTATGTGGCAGCAAAGTTGGCATCTGGGTTTATTGCAGGCTCTGGTGCCAGTGTCCGTGTTACGTCTGGTTGTAGTATTATTGTGGGTTAGGAGTTGTTTAAGATTGGGTGGCTGTCTGTAGGCAATGAAAGGTCTTCCTCCCAGAGCTTGAGACAGACAGAGCTTGTCTGTCTGTCTGTCTGTCTGTCTGTCTGTCTGTCTCTGTCTGTCTGTCTGTCTGTCTGTCTCTCTCTCTCTCTCTCTCTCTCTCTCTCTCTCTCTCTCTCACACACACACACACACACACACACACACACACACACACACACCTGTCTATTTTTCCTTGCAGCAAGTCTCCCATCAATCCATCATGGAGCAAACTGTTAGGGCAACTCCGTCTAACCTTTGGGCTGTGAGATCTCTGTATGTGTGGTCTGCAGAGGTCCTTAATTAGAATGACTAGGGGCTGCTATCACACCTGCATGAAGATGTTCAGCAGCACACATTTACACATTGGAAAACTGCACTGACCTTAGCCCGTCACAGCTGCTTTACGTTACTTGGCTGATCCTGAATGCTGGGGCAAGATTGCGGATAGCTGCCTCTGTTGCACAAATCCTCTGACTAATATGTTCCTTGAATCAATAGCTTTATACTGGCCCCAGAAGCTCCTCTGACTAGGCCAATCTGGAGCTGCCTTTACTACAAGGTGTGCTAAGAATGTATTAGTAGGAAAATACTTGCAAGAAGTCTGTTGCACTATATTATACAGGGGAAATAGTTACATCTAATGGAACTGATAGATCTTTTTCTCATTTTAGATTGCAAAGAAAGATCTGTTGTTGAGTTTTGATTTATGAAACCAATAAAACGCTACACCGGGGACACTTTATCACTCTGCATCTCAGATCTAATGCATCAGTGCCAGCACAGAATCAATGTGTCATAACACTGCATGGTGTATGGAATTGGAAGGCATATGAGCTGCTTCCAGATGTTACATATGAAGATCCAGATAGGGGAAGGATAAAGCGTAAAGGACGAGGAGAGGTCATGCATTCTTCTGCATATCATTTCCCCTCTTGTGTTTGAAAAGGCACTGGCTCATGCTGAACCACTGTTTGATGCAGTATGAACAGGCAGTCAAGAAGCTTTGCTCCATACCCCCTGCTCCCATCCCTCTTCCTTCCTGCATCTAAGGCCTGTTTGCCGGAACCAGTACATTTCCGAGCACAATTCAAAGTGTTGGTGCTGACCTTTAAAGCCCTAAACAGCCTCGGTCCTGTATACCTGAAGGAGCGCCTCCACCCCCATCATTCTGCCTGGATACTGAGATCCAGCGCCGAGGGCCTTCTGGCAGTTCCCTCATTGCGAGAAGTGAGGTTACAGGGAGCCAGACAGAGGGCCTTCTCAGTAGTGGCACCCACCCTGTGGAATGCCCTCCCATCAGATGTGAAGGAAATAAGCAGCTATCTTATTCTTAAAAGACATCTGAAGGCAGCCCTATTTAGGGAAGTTTTTAAAATTTAATGCTGTATTGTTTTTAACACTCTATTGGGAGCCACCCAGAGTGGCTGGGGAAACTCAGCCAGATGGGCAGGGTATAAATTATTATTATTATTATTATTATTATTATTATTATTATTATTACCACCAGCAAACCATTTCTCTAACTAGAAAAGGAGGGAGGGAATGGATGTATGCTGGAGTGTGCATGTGACAGAATGAAGAGGAAAAGCACCAATCTGAGTCTTGTGGCTTGTTTATGTACCACTGAACCATGGTTTGGCCTTGCATCTGAACCGCTCCACAGTCTATGGGTTGGGAATCTGGTGCCCTCTAGATATTGTTGAATTGCTGGAGAGGGCTGGAGTCCAACAACATCTGAAAGGCCACAGGTTCCCAGGTTCTTTTCCGTATTAAACCCATTAAGTGTTTTTAATTCATATTAAATATACCCAAATAAGATAAATAAGATAAATATAACCCGAAATAAGATGCCTTGCTACAGTGCTGGTGCGTGCAATCTTTCTGCTCGTGCATTTACCAGGTAACATGTCTTGCTTGGACTAGAGATCTATTCCCAGTGAGGATCAGTCTTGTCCAATCAGAAGCCACACACATAATGAGCCATGCTTGTAACGCCTCTCTTGGGGATGTTGGAGATTCTGTCGAAATGGGAAATGGTACCAGAAATTGTGTCAAGTTTGCACGTTCATCTACAAAGAGGAACAGGAACTAGGCAGGCAAATACTATTTTCATTATTTCTCTCCCCGCTCCTCCGGTTCACAGTTTGCTGCTGTTATTTTTGTCAGAATGCTATTGATGATGTGTCTCCTCCCCCCTCCCTCCCTGGCCCAAGTAAAAGAATGGCGAGGAAACATGTAACAATAACATAATCAATTATTGTTATGTACTGAAGTTCTCACCCTGGGCCAGCAGGGGGATACTGTAGATAGTTTTCACTCAGGTCCACGTCAGTTATTTTAGGCGGGAAACCCTGGGTTGTTGTTGCTACAATGTTGACAGCCGGCTGCCTATAAAAGCAGGCCGGCTGAGCTGTTTGCTGTTCAGTTCTGTCCAGCTTACAAGTAAAGAGCTGCTCTGGAGAAATCGCTGTGTCGTCTGCTATGTTCGCCCACAACTTAAAAATTATGTTATTAGATTTGTTCACAATGAACAGTGAGCGAGCCAATTAACTTTGTTTTTGTGGAACCCACTCTGCAGAAAAACAGAAACAGTGCTGTGTGTGGCATATGGGATGGAAAGGAAAATGATGCCTTTTTACATCTCTAGCCTCATGGGCTTTTGCTACTCAACCATGAATTGGAAGAATGCCTGGAGCTCATGCAGCACTCTGGTTTCATCCTGATCACCAAACCCAAAAACCATTTTTTAAAAACATACATCCCGGTAAAGTGATTCAGAATCCTCAGGACCCCCAAGCCCTATGCATGCTCAGGATCCTGCCACCACCATGATGATACCCTGAATGTGAAACAGAACAAACAAGGACATAGAAAATTGATATATATCAGTGGGGCCACAATTCGTTTGTTGTAATGGAGATACTACAATTCTACCACCTTATGTCTATTTGCCTGCCCGACTCTAGTCTAGACAAACTTTTTAAAAATATGCATTTTCTTGGTGAAACTTGATGTCTTATGTAGCATTGCTTTCCATTTTGACAGCCTTAAAAAATGCTTCAACCTCACAGTCAAAATGAATAAAATCATTAGATGGAGAGAGGTGACTTGATTTACAGCTCTTGGTGTAATTAGAATGAAGCCAGGAATTACCCATTGCTCTCCATAATGCATCACCACTTAATGCTCTTGAGGTCCTTTTTCAAGGATCTGTTCATGCAAGAATTTTTTTTCAAGATTGATGAAGGATTGCGCCTGACAAGAGCCTTGAGAAAGAGATCTTTGAGACAGTATATCAGGGTGGTACAAAAGGAAACGAGCCCCTGTGCAGACCTACACACTCCATGACATCGTTTTCCCACAGGCATCTGGTGGGTCGAACAATCAAGAAGGAGATTTCTGCAGTAGAGGGAATCAAGGGGCAGATGGGGCTCATCAACCCAAGAAGGTAGTCCATCTAGGAGAAGTGATATTATTATATCCCTTCTCCTAGATGGACTACCTTCTCGGGTAGTAATAATACTAATACTAATACTAATACTAATACTAATACTAATACTAATAATACTAATACTAATATAATTTATTATTTATACCCCACCCATCTGGCTGAGTTTCCCCTGCCACTCTGGGTGGCTCGCAATCGACTGTTAAAAGCAAGACAGCATTAAATATTAAAAACTTCCCTAAACAGGGCTGCCTTCAGATGTCTTTTAAAAATAAGATAGCTGCTTATTTCCTTGACACCTGAAGGGTGGATGTTCCACAGGGTGGGTGTCACAACTGAGAATGCCCTCTGCCTGGTTCCCTGTAACCTCACTTCTCGCAGTGAGTGAACTGCCAGAAGGCCCTTGGCGTTAGACCTCAGTGTCCAGGCTGGATGATGGGAGTGGAGACCTTCCTTCAGGTATACTGGGCCAAGCCCGTTTAGGGCTTTAAAGGTCAGCACCAACACTTTGAATTGTGCTCTGAAATGTACTGGGAGCCAATGCAGATCTCTCAGGACCGGGAAAACTCTCTGAACCCACTGCCTTTGAGAAAAGAAATGGTTATGGAGTGGTACCTTGGTTAAGAACTTAATTCATTCTGGAGGTCCATTCTTAACCTGAAACTGTTCTTAACCTGAGGTACCACTTTAGCTTTGGCCTCCTGCTGCCACTGCACCGCCACCATGTGATTTCTGTTCTCATCCTGAAGCAAAGTTCTTAACCTGAGGTACTATTTCTGGGTTAGCGGAGTCTGTAACCTGAAGCATCTGTAACCTGAAGCGTCTGTAACCTGAGGTACCACTGTACAAATCCGGAGTAAATCCCTATACAAATCCCTAAGATGGTGCCTTGTATACCTCCTTCTGGCAACTTCTGCAGCCAAGCATATCACTCTGCTTTCCTTTGGACCACACCAGCGAGACTGAACCGGGGACGGGGGGAGGTCTTGTCTGGGCAGCCCAGGCCCTCCACACCTATTGCCAAGGCTTGTGGCCTGGAGAGGTCACATTGGTGCTGCTAATACAGCTGCTTACTTCGCCCCCCTGGAGACACACTCCATTTTCTCTTGAGACAGAAGGATGTCAACAATAGAAGATCAAATTCAAGATGGGCCAGAGCACTCTGCAGATGGCATTGAGAGAATATGGAAGCAGCCATCTCTTTGTTTTGTTGGAGGCTGGCATAATTGCTAGACATAAATCTAAGGTAAGAACAGCCCATCTGTTTCCACCGCTTTCGTGATCATAGGGGAGAAAAGAGTATCTTAGGCAACACATGTTATATTATAAAGAGAGCTCACTGTCTCATCAGTGAATCAAATGCTGATATGTGATTTTTTGTTGTTGTTGTTCTCTTACTCACTTGGCTGACTAATGGGCACTTTCCCTTTTCTGGCTAGGAAACAGTGCTTCCTGCTGCCAGTCCATCTTAGACACCTTGTAGGCGGGCACTTTCATCTTCCAGGTGATGGAAGGAGGAAGCGGCAGAAGTGACCAGATAGTGAACGAGCTGCTAGGAGTTCTGGCATGATGCTACTGCCCTTAAAAGTGGGCAGAAACGTGGAACGAAGGGAACACTTTGCATTGCCTTCACAATAAACCAGCAGTCGTGATGACTGAACAATATTAACAATGTGTGAAGTGCTAATGGGTGACGCTTTATGCCAATTGTTATAAAATGTAATGGGAGCCTTGCTCAGCGGCTGATTAACAGCTATAAGGGACTCTGAACATGCTGTTCTGGAATAATAATGATTCTGTCTCAATTTACAAGGGGATGGGGAGAAAGATCACAAGTTATGGCAGAAACTCATCATCCAACTTCCACAGAAGCAATTATTTTGGTCCTTTTCAGGTTCCCCATCTGTAGAATGAATAGTCATACACTTATAGAAGAGCCATAGCTCAGTGGTTGACTTTCTGCTTTGGATGAAGAAGGTTCAATCCCCAGGATCGCCGGGTTGGGCTGGGAGAGACCCCTATCTCAAGATCTAGAAACCTGCTGCCAGGCAGTAGACAATGCTGTTAGAGGGACCAAAGGCTTGGCTCAGAATAAGGCAGCTTCCCATTGGTGGGCGGGGGCAAGAAGTGGCGGGCTGCACCAGCAAACAGCCTTACACCTGAAGAGGGCTTGTATGTGCCTCTGCTGTAAACAAAAGTTATTATACTGAACACAACACTACAGATAAGAGCAAAGGCACTGAAGAGCCTGGTGGTACTGAATCTTGCAGACAGGTGTGTTCACATTACTGCTTGCTCTGCATCCAGCACACTCCCACAGGTAATTTTTGAAACTGCATGCATGTGACATTTGCCTTGGTCCATATTGATCCTGTAGCCAAATACTGCTGTTTGACGCATTTCCCCCTCAAACCAGCTTCAGACATTTGAAGGCAGCCCTGTTAAGGAAGTTTTTAATGTTTGATTCTATTTTTAATACTCTGTTGGGAGCCGCCCAGAGTGGCTGGGGAAACCCAGCCAGATGGGCGGGGTATAAATACAGTGGTACCTCAGGTTACATACTCTTCAGGTTACATACACTTCAGGTTACAGACAGGTTATTATTCAGACTAGAAATCTGGACGCATAGTAAGCAGTAATGTGAACATACCCTAACATCTATTGCGCAGGTGCAGATGAAAGTGCAAGCACACGTGACAGCTGAATGAGCAGGTGTTGAGTACAGGGGGGTGTTGTAGAGGCCAGGAAACCAGGAAAGTCATGTATACTGAGTGGAGACATCCACACACCCTCTCCGATGCAAACAACTTGATGCAAATTAGGCTTGAAGGGCCGGGGATGACTTTGCTGTGATTCAAGCCACTGATGTGAACATGCACTGAGTCCAGAGAGGGAGAGAAGGAGGGAGGGAGGGAGGAAAGAGAGAGAGAAACTGACACGGCTGCCAACTAAGGTTGTCAACTCTTGAAATAAATTCTGGTATTGGGTCTGGGAACAGACACTTCTGGGTCAAGTGGCAGAATCCAGAGCAGGTTCAACAGGAGAGCGAAGGCAGAGGCCAATTTATTTTAGTGGGCCTCAGGATGGAGCCAAGTCCTCTTTTTTTTGAGTACGAAGATAGAGCCCTGCACTGTACAGTACAATGTTCTTTACTTTAATATGCTAAATGATATTTACCTTGTTTCTGTTTTTATGCAATGTGGTTTGGACTTTTTTTGGTATTTACTGATGTTATGAAAATAGGGATGTCCGCTGTGGTCTAAACCACTGAGCCTAGGGCTTGCCGATCAGAAGGTCGGTGGTTCGAATCCCCGCAACAGGGTGAGCTCTGGTTGTTCAGTCCCAGCTCCTGCCCAACTAGCAGTTCAAAAGCACGTCAGGAAGAGAAACGGTGTTTCCATGTGCTGCTCCGGTTCGCCAGAAGTGGCTTAGTCATGCTGGCCACATGACCCGGAAGCTGTCTTCGGACAAACGCCAGCTCCATCAGCCTATAGAGAGAGATGAGCGCTGCAACCCCAGAGTCATTCGCGAATGGACCTAACGGTCAGGGGTACCTTTACCTTTACCTTTAAGGAAAAGCAGGACCTTCTGGGATCAAATCAGAAACCTGGACGGCTTCTCTAAATCAGGGACGTCCCTGGAAAATAGGGACACTTGGAGAGTCTGTAGTAATGACTTCTGCCAAAGAATCATGGGAACTGTAGTTTTTTAGGAATGCTGAAAGTTGTTCAGAGATTCCTTTTGCTGGATTGTGGAAAGTTTTTTTTGTCTCTTCCTTTTTTTTAAAAAAAGAAAAATATAAGTTTGTTGCTGTGAAATGCATTCTGCACAGTTAGTAGTGGGAAAGTCAATGCCAAAGTGTTTGGGGGACTTGTGGATCTGAACTGTGCTGCAATTGAAATGCAGAATGAGGACATAAGATAAGCTGCAGAAGCCAAATAATCGCCTGAGGGAGTGGATGGAGAAACCTGCATTGTGTGACAATACTCCACAAATGTCGTTATTTTTCCTGAAACTTTCCCAACATAATAAAAGCCAGAGGGGACTGTAAATCCTGTGTGCATGTGTCTGGGAAACATAAATTTTGCTTTCTTTCTTTTTTGCAGAACCCCCAAAAGGTGGCTTCATTGTAAAGAATGACTGAGCAGTTGAAATCTGTTACTTGTTTAAGATTATCAGGCCCAATGTTAAGGTAAAGGTAAAGGGACCCCTGACCATTAGGTCCAGTCGTGGCTGACTCTGGGGTGCTCATCTCGCTTTATTGGCTGAGGGAGCCAGCATACAGCTTCCGGGTCATGTGGCCAGCATGACTAAGCCGCTTCTGGCAAACCAGAGCAGTGCACAGAAACGCCGTTTACCTTCCCACCAGAGCGGTACCTATTTATCTACTTGCACTTTGACGTGCTTTTGAACTGCTAGCTTGGCAGGAGCTGGGACTGTGAAACGGGAGCTCACCCCGTCGCGGGGATTCGAACCGCCAACCTTATGATCGGCAGGTCCTAGGCTCTGTGGTTTAACCCACAGCGTCACCCGTGTCCCTTAGGCCCAATGTTACCACATGGCAAATTCAGGCAAATGCTGGGGCCTTTGGGGAGGGGAGAGTAGGATTTGCGGGCTCCTTGGTTTGCTGAGTTGCAGCTTGCTGCACTATGCCATTGCAAAATGTGTGTATGAATAGGGTCTGGGACTAGAACTCATCTGTGTGCCTCCTGGGCACCGATGTGATGGAGCACATGAGAGACCTCTGTACCTTGAACGTTGCAAGACCTCACTACAGGGCATAGCTGTCAACGTTCTCCCATTTTTAAGGGAAATTCCCTTATTCCGAATAGGATTCCTCGCAAGAAAAGGGAAAAGTTGACAGCTATGCTACAGGGCTGGACAGATGACTAGCAGGTTAGGTCTGTTACCCTTAGCAGGGGAAGAGGAAGGGGGGTGCAGTGGGGGGCGGTCTGCCCCAGGTGTCACCACTGAGGGGGGTGCCAAAATGGTGGGCGGCACTCACCGCAGGGCCTGCAGTGCGCCCGAGCCACATATCTCTCCTGGGAGTGATGTGGTGGCTTGGGCGTCCGCAGGTTCCGCTCTGCCCCAAACAGTCTGCCCACCACCTCCCCCTCAGCTGTAGGGCGGCTGAGTGGCAGGAGGCTGGCCCCACCCCTGGGCACAGGGCACAGGCGCCACCCCAGGCACCCAATCGGCTAACCCATAGAAGTGAGACAAGCATAGACAACAAATTGACAATAAATTAGATTCCTTTGGCCCCACTGTAATGTGGAAAGAGGCAGAGACTCCTAGCAAACATTCATATTATGCAGGTGAGATTCCTCAAACTGGCAGCCCTGCTTATCAAGGATTTAATATTCCCTGACTGCGTATTCTCATTAGCAGTCTATAGCAGCAAGCATTGGAAAGTACACTTTGGATTGTGGTTATGCTCCTCATTATTAAACTCGGCCTGCAGTTGATTGGTGGCTGCACTGCAATCAGCTGACACCCAATTACCACTGCAGTGTTTGAAGCTCATGGTGGGAGCTCCCTGAATGCCAGGAAGAAATACTGCTGCATTCCTCGGCTGCTACACTCCCTCCAGTGACTAATGTTACTTGGCATTTGTTTGCAGAGGTTTTGCGTTCGCAAAACTTTTTCTCCCCAGCTAAAATACATCATTGACATTCAAGCGGGTCCTGCATTAGCCTTTGCAGCTGAGCTGTCAAACACAACGTCAGCAGCTGCTCCACATCATTAGTTTGTCATTGATCAGTGCAGCCGGAAGTTTGAGGCCTGTCGATAGAGCTAATAAAATGCTTGCATTCTTCTAGTCTGCATTATCTCTCTATGCTTACCTGGGGAAATGTCCCATTGAACTCAGGTAAGCCTTAATTCTGAATTGACATGCATAGGATTGCACGGTAACATACTCAAGATAAATATTAACCCCTCATGATGTTGTGGGTTAAACCACAAAGCCTAGGACTTGCCGATCAGAAGGTCGGCGGTTCGAATCCCCGTGACGGGGTGAGCTCCCGTTGTTCAGTCCCTGCTCCTGCCAACCTAGCAGTTCAAAAGCATGTCAAAGTGCAAGTAGATAAATAGGTACCGCTCTGGCGGGAAGGTAAACGGCGTTTCCGTGTGCTGCTCTGGTTTGCCAGAAGCGGCTTAGTCATGCTGGCCACATGACCTGGAAGCTGTATGCCGGCTCCCTCGGCTAATAAAGCGAGATGAGCGCCGCAACCCCAGAGTCGGCCACAACTGGATCTAATGGTCAGGGGTCCTTTACCTTTATGATGTTCTCAAGCATTAATATGGACTGCAGTTGCCATTCTGCAGTACAAAGCACTTGACTAGCGGGGCTTAGTCTATGCTTGAGAGCCAATGTTGGACTAGGACCTGGGAGACCAAATCTCCACTCAGTCATGAAGCATACTGGGTGCCTCTCAGCCTAACCTACTTCCCAGGGTTGTTGTATGAATTAAATCAGCCTTTCTCAACCTGTGGGTCCCCAGGTGTTGTTGAACTACAACTCCCATCAGCCCTAGCAATCATGGCCAATGGCCAGGGGTGATAGGAGTTGTTGTTCAGCAACTGGATGATGGGAGATGTAGTTCAGAAACTCCCATGATGGGAGCCCCAAACATTTCTCACATTAGAGTGTTTGGGTCAGACTTTCTCAACCTGTGGGTCCCCAGATGTTGTTGAACTACAACTCCCATCACCCCTAGCTAACAAGGCCAGAGCTCAGGGATGATGGGAGTTGTAGTCCAACAACATCTGGGGACCCACAGGTTGAGAACCGCTGAATTAAATGACGAGAGGAAGAACCATGTACACCAGCTTGAGCTCCTTGAAGAACAAAATGGGATACAAATGCAATTAATAATAACAATAATACTAATCAGTATTTTCACTATGGTTTTTAAACAAAAAACCCCAAAACAAAACATGATTTAAATCCCAGAATCAGGTTTATCAGTGTTTCCCAAACTTGAGTCTCCAGCTCCTTTGTGGCCTACAACTCCCATCATCCCTAGCTACCAAGACCAGTGGCCAGGGATAATGGGAATTGTAGTCCAAAAACAGATTGGAGATCCAGGTTTGGGAAACACTTAGGTCATTTTATTCTTCTGTATTTATACACCTCATTACTGTGGTCTCAAATTAGTCATGTGCCAAATATCGTAAGTAGGGAAAGCGCTGCTGTGTTCAGGGCCTGCTTGTGGGCTTCCTATAGGCATGTGGTTGGCCACTGTTGAGAAGAGGATGCTTTGTTAGATGGTCCTGTGGCCTGATCCAGTGGGCTCATATGATGTTCTGCTTTCAGTTTTCAGAATTGTGTGTGTGTGGTGGTTGACTGTGCCTGGGTTCCCTTCCCACAACCATCACCAGTGTACACATATTCACATTTCAATCCTGTACAGAACCACCAGCCAGAAACTCTTATTTCTTTGCTATTTCCCCCACCTCCTGTTACTGTTCCTTTCTTTCTGGATTTGTTTACACTGATGGTCCCAGGCAATCAGGGATCACATAGTGTATGGTATGTCAACACTATGCTGTGTAGCAAATCAGTCTCACTATGCAGATCAGACAATCAAAGAAGCAGATGAGATCACGGCAATGCAGGATTGCATCTCTCTCTCTCTCTCTCTCTCTCTCTCTCTCTCTCTCTCTCTCACACACACACACACACACACACACTTCTCACTTCCTGTGCCAGTCATCCCATCCCTTTTCTCTATGCCATCCATCTCCCCAATCTCGCCTTCTCTTTCAGTTGCCTCCCCTCCATTAATACAGGTCAGAAATAATTACTTGCAGCAGGCTTCCTCTTCCCATAACATCATCTGCTGCAGCTGTATCCAGTTGTGTTTCTTTCTCTCTTTCAATTCCACTTCTTTCCTTCTGGGCTCCTTGCACCCCACAGCTCATGGCAAGACTTTCCCTACTCCAAAGCTTACTGTGTCTTCATCTCTCCCTCTCTTTCCTCCCCTTTCTCAAAAGCTGTGTGGAAGACGAACAGTCAGAGAGCAAGAGTGGACCTGCTGTGTCTGTCCAGAGGGGCACACATGCCCCCTGGACAGCCAATTCCACACCACTGTTCTAATTCATTCATTTATTCATTGAATTTATATACAGTCATACTTTGGGTTGAATACGCTTCGAGTTGAGCGCATTCGAGTTGTGCTCTGCGGCAACTCGGAAGTAACGGAGCGTGTTACTTCCGGGTTTCGCCGCTTGTGCATGCACAGACGCTCAAAATGACGTCACGCTCAGACGTGCCGTCGCTAGTTACGTTTACCTCTAGATGCGAACGGGGCTCCGGAACGGATCCTGTTCATATCTAGAGGTACCACTGTACCTCCCTATGCCCAGAGGTATCAGGGTGGTTCTAATTAAAGCTGGGAATATTATTTCCAAGATGTTTCAGAGCATCTCAAGGATTAAGATACACCAAAGCTAATGTTCACTACAAATTATGGCCATACCCAGTTTGAGTCTTACATATGCAGATACAGTGTTAGAAACTGAGATATTAAAGCTAAGAGATGAATGGCACCTTAAACCTAGGTTATGGGTGCAACAACAGAATGTCTAGGCACAGTTTTTTATAACAAGAATACAAAGATGAAAATAAATGAACTGCAGTGAAAATATTATGTTCAGTCTTCAGAGTAGCTGGAAGTGGGGAGGCAGAAAAAGGTCATCCTTTCCTTCCACTCTGCAATTTAATCTGAAATCTTAGGCGCAGTACTGCACCCACAGCTCAGAAACTGCTCGTGCTAATGAAATTCCCTGTCGCAAAATGCAGAGTTTCAAACACTGCCCAGATATCTTCATTTTTTCAGGCTGTTTCTCAAGGCAGTTGGAATATACTTATATTTTGTTTAAAAAAGCAATACAGTGTTCATAATGACATCTATAAAACTTAGAGCAGCTTACAGCAAAAATCATAAAGGTGCCAACAAAAAATACGGATTGAAGTTGTCTTGATGTTTGTCATTCCAATGCATAATAAAAATACTCATTTCTTCCCTAATAATGTCTCATTGCCTTGTCTTATTTCCTGAACACAAACTGGATTTGTAAGCTTTATCATGACAGCAATATCCTAGATTCTAAGAATCTCTTCATTCGATAAAGCTCTTGCATAACTGCTATTATTTCTCCCATTTATAAATGTACAATTAACTCCAACTACCAATTTAGATAACCAGGTGAAACTACCAAAGAGTTTAATGGTATGTTTCCTGTCAATTGTTCTATCTTACCTAGAATAAATTATCAATTTGTGGATGTAAGGACAGGGCAAAATATGCACCTTCAACAATGTTCCCAATCTAGTTCATAGCTTGTAATTTATAGAGTCAGATACTACTGATTTTGCTTCTTGAAGAAAATTCTCCTTGCAGTGTTCACATATAGTTGTTCTTGTACAGTGGTTTGAGACCTGTGACCCTCCAGATGTTGGTGAATTACAACACCTGACCATTGGCAATTCTGGCTGGGGCTGATGGGAATTGCAATACAGCAACATTTGGAGGGCCACAGATTCCCTACCGCTGACCTAGGAATTTTTAAATCCATACCCATTATCCATTTCCATTTGCTGTAACAAAATCCTCCTCCTATTTCACTTGTAACAAATCACTATCAGTCTTTAAGTTCCAGAGCACTGATAGATCTTTCCAGGAATTCTTTATAAGACGTTGAAGGTTTCATTCTTTTCTCCTGAAGGGTTATTATTCCTTCAGCATGCAGTATTTCCTTAACAATGTGAGATGAGGATGTCTAATTCAGAAAAAAGCACTCTGGTACCAAGAAGGTCTGTAATTATCTATTTTCATTACAACAGTTTGATAAGTTTATGCAATGCTATACAAGATACTTTAATTCAACAAGATTACTGTGCAGCTACTGTCTGGTATTCCTCCAGTATATTTTTTGAACAACTTGTTCATTCATTATGATAGAATACAGGAAAAGGAGATAATTCTGAAATCAATTTGCTTTTCGCATATTTGCTTGTGAAAATGGCTCAGGCACACAGATTTGTGTCTGATACAATCATGTTCTTTTTAAAAAAAATATGACTGCGCTTGAAATTTAATGGTATGTCGTGTTCCTGTTTGCGGGGAGATGACACTTCAAGTATCCCTATCAGCTGGTCTAGTTGCTTGATGATATGTTGTAGGATCTGGGAGCCCCACACAACTCTTGCACCTAGGTTTTGTACAGTGTTGTATCTGCCTTTCTGTTATACTGGCAGAGCAATCCAGAGTTGTTCCTTAGTCAGCTGACCTCCCTCTGACTGCTAAATGTATGGGTGGTTAGGAGACCCACTGGCAGGGGCCAGTGGAAACCCCCAAAATGGGGCATTCTGAGAGTGGGAAGAGGTGGAGCCAGTCTCACAGCTCTCATGTGACAGCTACATATCGAATTCAGGCCCAGTCACCTTCACTCCTTGATTTTCCACTGTGGCTGACGTGAGCAACAGGGCTGTGGATACGGCAATAGCTCTGCCACTTCACAAAGCCCTGCTGCCGGAAGCGGTAGGAGTTAGGATTGCACTATTAGGGGTGTTAGGAGAGAGGTAACACCTCTGGTAGGGGACACGTCATGCTTTTTCTGGCATACTTCGTCCACCTTTGATCCCCACCCTGCACTCAGCTCTCACCTGTGGCTCCTAGAAGCTGTCAGCATGCGACAGCGGCTGCAACCCAGGAAACGGCTTTGACTGACCGGCAAAACCAGGGGAGGGTAGCTGATGGATCTGAAACCTTCGGTGAGTTAGGGGCTTCCCCTGCGTGTGAAGACAGGCTTTGGTGGATTGAGCGGACAAGACCAATATTGGGTCCAACAGTCAAGAAGGAGGTTACTTCACGTACTGCAGAGGAAAGTGAGGGGCAGATGGGGCGCATCAACCTAGGAAGGTAGCCCCTCTAGGAGAAGGAAGACTCTGATCCTAAACCTCTGCTGCCTTGCGGGACATCTTTGGGAGAAGAAAAGTCCAAGGAGGAAACCCTACACAAATCCAGAGTGGAGTCCCTAAGATGGTTGGGTGGTGTCTTGTAAGCCGCCTCCTGGCAACTCCTGGTTCCAAATGTATTGCTCTTCTTTCTTTTGGACCACATCAGCAAGGCCAAGAGGGTGTGTCTTGTTGTTGGGGCAGCTCAGGACCTCCATACACTCTGCTCAGGCTTGCGCCCTTGGGAGAACATTTGACTTCACCCCCCAGAGGCGTACTCCATTGCCCCTTGAGACAGACAGATGCCAACAACAAATTAGGTTGCACTCCTAATCCCAAATACCCGAGAGTAAGCCCCGTTGATGTCAATGAAACTTCCTTCTGAGTAGACCTAGTTAGGACAGCAATCTTATCCATAAATCTAACCCTCACTAGCTTAGGGACAGAGTGAGAGCAGGCCAAACTATATAATTTATTGGCTCACATGCAATGGGAAAGGTGAAGACGAAAACAATAGTTTTGGAATAGCATTCCTTTTTACTGAGCTAATTCTACCTCTCCACAGGAAAGAAAAAAAGGCTTCCTCCTCATGCTCTGCAAGTTCAGTATCTGCTCATCCCCAAAGGCCACTCTATAACAGTAACTAAATAAATTATGTAGTTGTCTTTCTATACTGGGGTGGAACCTTTTTCAGGAGCAACACTGCCAGACAGGGTGTTGATTCACCTTGGATGAAAAGCTAGCATGCTGCGAGAAATAAATAATGGGTACATCTCCTACATCACGCAGGAGGGAGCTGTCTACTCTTTCTCTTGTTAATTCCACATTAGGAAATAAAATTAGAGTCTACACCAGGGGGTCCCAAACTGGTGGTCCATAGATTTTTAATTGATTTTTATTGCTTCTTCTATTTCTTACATTGTATTTTATTTCATCGCAGTCTGAATTATATGGAATGCAAATTGTAATATGATAAAATACAATGCAGGAAATAGAGGAAACCATAAAATACAATTAAAATCATGCAGCATCTGGCCTACTCATTACAATTGCTACAAAAGACAGAAAAATCATTAAGTGGTCTGCCAAGACCAGCAACAAGTGGTATGTGGGGTGGGGTAGGGTGGGGGAGTTTGGCAGCCATTGGCCTATACTTTAGTACTGCTGCTGAGGCATTTCTGCAAACAGTTTAAATGATAGTTCTATGTTGTTGCTGTTGTTGTTGTTTAGTTGTTTAGTCATGTCCGACTCTTCGTGACCCCATGGACCAGAGCACGCCAGGCACTCCTGTCTTCCACTGCATCCCGCAGTTTGGTCAGACTCATGTTTGTAGCTTCGAGGACACTGTCCAACCATCTCGTCCTCTGGCGTCCCCTTCTCCTTGTGCCCTCCATCTTTCCCAACATCAGGGTCTTTTCCAGGGAGTCTTCTCCTCATGAGGTGGCCAAAGTATTGGAGCCTCAGCTTCACGATCGGTCCTTGTCCAGAAACACCTGTTTCTATAGCCAAGATCCTTAAATAATACTTACTCAACAGTAAGTCTCATTCACCTAAGATCCTCTGCCATGTTAATTAACAGCTTCCTCCTTGGAGCTTCTGCCCATGTTTTTGGCCAGCATTACTGGTGATGGTGATTAATTGTCCCTTAATTGCCCTGTTTTCAGTCAGGGAGGGGATCTTTAATTACTAGTTTCCCCTATTTGTTTTATTTCTTATGTTTCTTTTTTTACTCAAATAGCATGGCAATTAACAGGTAACCAGTTATTCACAAAGCGTGGTACCTGCACCAAACAGAAACCAGTAGAAACTGCAAAGAGGAACCCATGAAAGGCACATCAGTCTTGAAAACCTCCAGTAGCATTTGGCTAATTCATTTGGCTGGCACTGCAACTGTGCTTCATATGAGGAAAAAACACCACAGATTTGATGGTGGTGGTGGTGGAGATAGAGGACAACATAGAAAGCACCAGGATCCAACCGGGTGGCAGGAACACCATCTGGATTCTCCAAAAAATGATTGACTGAAGAACAGAGATCACAGATGAAATAACTAGTTCAGAAGAAACCTCTGTGTGATTCATTTCACTGGCCTTGTTTCCCCTGGTGGTAGGTAATCTTTCAAGTCATTTAATCATCTGTCATTGGACGGCTCAATCAGTCTTGATGCAGAGATGCAGCAGAACCACTCACTTTTTGGCTGTGTTCTGTCTCTGAGTGATTTGCTGCTGTACACTTGATTCCTTCCATTCCAGACGTATGCTATGAACCGTCATTAGTTCATGAAGAAATATGGAGTGGGCTCCTCTGAGGCAGGTAATTCATGTTCTTTCATACTTAAAAATAATGTTGTGGGGTGTGTGAAAGAGGAAAGTTGTGGTTCCAATCTTACTTTATGGGAAAAGGTGTGCACAGATAGCAACTGTTATCAGAGCTGGTGTAGTATGGTGGTCAGAGTGTTTGATCCGGAGCAGGAGGACAAGTGCAAATCCTTACAAAACTCACTGGGTGACTTTGAGTCTCTGCCTTAGAATGGGTATATGTCCTAAATTAGAGGACCATCCTTTTTTGTGCAGTCTTCTCTTTGATGGTATCTGTTAAGTTGTGGGTGAACATATCAGACAAAACAGTGATTCTTCAAACAGCTCTTGTTTATTCAAAGGCCAGAACAGAACCGAACTGAAGGGTTCAGCCAGCCTGCTTATATAGAGCTCCAGTACAACACAACTGTAACAATTTTCTGTAACTATCCAATCACTGAACGTCACTTTCAATCCCTTATTTGCATATGTGGACCTGAGTGAAGACTATCTACAGTATCCCCCTGCTGGCCCAGGGTGAGAACTTCAGTACATAACAGTATCCTCTATTTGAATGGCTGTTGGGGCCAAGTATGAGTTAAAGATAATAACCCCAAGAAGAGAGTAGGAGGGACCTTGAAGTTGCCCATCAACAGTGAGCACCTAGATAGCAGACTGACCAGGCATACAGCACACCTGGACACAGTTTTCCTCACTATGGTGAGATGTAATCTTTTACGTTTTTAAAATTCTAGAAATTGTCTCTAAATGTACACCTCTACATATACAGACCCTCCAAGTGTCCCTATTTTCCAGGGATGTCCCAGATTTACAGAAGCCGTCCGAGTTTCTGATTTGATCCCAGAATGTTCCGCTTTTCCTTAGGACGTCCCTGTTTTCATTGGAGAAATGTTGGAAGGTATGGAGTTATGTGACCCCCCCGAGCCAAGATAAGTAATTATACAACCTTTAGAAGACATATGAAGGCAGCCCTTTATAGGGAAGGTTTTTTAAAAAAAATTGTTTAATGCTTTATTAGGTTTTTATATATGTTGCAAGCTGCCCAGAGTGGCTGGGGAAACCGATGGGTGGGGTATAAATAACATTATTATTATTATTATTATTATTATTATTATTATTATTATTATTATGGAATAGGAAAATTTCATCGAAAAAATGTTGGAGGGTATGCATATAAATTCACAATGCACATCTTAGCCAATCTGTATCCTCTTTTTTTGTGAGGCATGCATAAATGACCACTTTATCTCTCAGTCTCAGCCTATCCAACCTCACAGGACTGTTGTAAGGAGGGTGTACACTGCACAGATAAAAATAAAGTTTTGGGACTGCTGGTGGGAGAGAGTTGTGTTTTTTTAACTAAGAGCTACAGCAAAAAAAGAGAGAAGAAAAGGAGGAGGCTGCAGCCTCACAAAACTTTGTTCCTTATTATATCACTTGTGGCAGCCTGGCAATATATTTTTGACAGAAATCTGTTATCTAAGTGTCCACCTACTGCATTTTTTTCCTGGAGGCAGCTCATAATCATGACCCTGTTTTGTGAGATACCAATATTCAGGCCTTCCTTGAGGAGGAAGGAAGGGATATTTATGGACTCACCCCAGCTCTGCATGCTGCATTTGGAAGCTTGAAGAAGGTGTGGAAAGAGACACGCAGAAGCACAACTGGGTACGTTCTGTTCTTTGGAGGATTTCTGGAAGACCCAGTCTCCATTGGCAATACATCAGCAAAACATTCTCCCTGCAGCAATAAACAGCAACAGTGATGCTGTTTTTAAATAGGTAGGAGGAATATGCCATTGTTGTGTTTATAGGGGATCTAGGATGTGCAACCCCCGTCCCCAATAACCCCAAAAGAATGCATTTTAAATGAATTAGAATGAAAACTACACAAGGAATCTACCAACCTGAAACCGAGTGAATATTTTGTTTTATAGCTCAGTGTTAGATGTGAGGCCAGGAAGTGAAAAATAACCAGGCTACAAATGTGAAGAACACAGATACCTGGCTTGCTCTCCCTTGCTTTGTTTTTGGGAACTATTATTATTGGCTGTGGCTGATTTTTCAGGTCCAGGCATATAACATAAAATTGAGACACCTTGTGCAAGAACAGGGATATATATATATATATATATATTTACTAAAACCCTTAAATTGCAGGATTTAGTTTTGCAGTGCATACTGAGATGATGTGCTAAATAATGTTAATAGCAACAGTAGAAATCTCTGTTTTGGATTTATCAGAACCTAGAGGATAATCCTGTGTTACGGATATACATAATGTTGTTGGTATGCCAGCTTTCTGTAGTTCAAACCATGCTCAAGGCAGCTTAGAAGATGAAAAAAAAAAAATCATAGTTACAACTTAACAAAAGTAGTCATAAACAATAAATAATAAATGTTCCCTACCAGGACAGACTTTGCTCGTGTGCTCAAGACATTGATTCTATAAAACATATTTTGTTGCACTGTGCAAAATATGAGCAAGCCAGGGCTGAACTGATTGCTGGTACCTTTCAAGGGAAAATCAGAGGCTCACTATGTCAGGTTCCTATTGGAAGACCGGACAAATGCTAGAACATTAGCTGCGGCAAAGTTTTTGTCGGTGGTTGCAAGAACCAATGATCCCTATATTCTGAACAAAATGCTTGTTTAACCTGGAGGTGGGCTGTGTGAATTGCGTATTGCTTTGTAATGATTTGTTGGGTCTCTGGACCGTAATAAAGATTGTTGTTGTTGTAAATAAAACATCAAAAAACCCCACAATCAAATTGAACAATTTCCACATAAATCGTAAGAAGTTGTTTTTTTAAAGATACGTAAAAAATATCAACAGATGGCTGTGTTCCAGTTTGCATATTGTTTCAGAAAATGTGTTTTTGGTAGCTTTGCCTTTGTATTCCAAATGAATCAAATTTCTCTCCCATCATTAGTGGTGACAGTGGAGTGGAATGGCCTCTGGGTAGCAAAGCATTCTGCAAGATACTTTGGAAAGTAAGATGGACTTTGGATACTGAGACACCGCAGATTGTACATAGCATTCCCGCATTAAGCTCTGGCTGCAATCCTCATATCTCATTCTGCAAATTACATGCGAATATATGCAAACTTGCTGCTGCCTCAAGCACAATGACAAAGCTGTGATTAAAATTTAGAGTGGGGAAATTGTAGCACTGTAAATATACGTAATGAGTGTTATAAATTTCGTTGCTGTTATTTTGCTCATGCTACATGCTGCATACGTTTTTAGATTGCTAGTCATGCCAATTTGGCTTGGGATTTATGCAGAAGAGAAGGTAATGAGGGTTGTCATGTGGCAGGGTAATAAAATCTATCGGTTAGGGAAGGAAGAAATGTTACACATGGGAAAGGAAGGTTCTTCCTTCTATAGTTCAAAAAAGGGGTATTTACTCTCACCAGCAAGTACGCACAACTTTTTTTTGCAAATTCCAAAACAAAAAGTAACTTCTCAATACTAGGATGAGTGGCTGTATCTAATGAATTTATCCAAGGTGGATATTCTCCTGTTAGTAAAACAGATAGCATATAAACAGATATTCTATAAAAGGATATTATTTGGTGGAAAGGTGGGGTACAAATTTAACAAAACAACCAAATATATTGTGTGCTCCTATTTGAATTTCTGCTGTTGTAAAAGTCAGGGGATCCATTTAGAAATTGTGGAAGTGGCCAATGGTAGGCTACGTTATCTGCTAGTGTTAAGTTGTGGGTGAATATATCAGACGACACAGTGATTCTTCAAACAGCTCTTGTTTATTCACAGGCCAGAACAGAACTGAGCTGAAGGGTTCAGCCAGCCTGCTTATATAGAGCTCCACTACAACGCAACAGTAACCATTTTCTGTAACTATCCAATCACTGAACGTCACTTTCAATCCCTTATTTGCATATGTGGACCTGAGTGAAAACTATCTACAGTATCCCCCTGCTGGCCCAGGGTGAGAACTTCAGTACATAACAGCTAGAGACATTTTCATTTCATTGAAATATGTGATTGGTATGCACTATTCAGTGTGCTAAAATGGGCTTTCGAATGAGCTGCTGCACATTGCTGGTGAGCTGTGATTTATTAATATAATATAATAGTACTGTGCATGGTGTCTTATTGCACAATTCCCTTTGAATTGGAGATTGCAGGACTGCCTTGCAGAGGAGGCAAAAAGGTGAGGGGCATGGTGTGTGAACTAATGGTCAGGCTAAGCTTTAAACGACATAGGAACACAATAATAATAATAATAATAATAATAATAATAATAATAATAATAATTTATTATTTATACCCCGCCCATCTGGCTGAGTTTCCCCAGCCACTCTGGGCAGCTCCCAATCAGTGTTAAAAACAGTACAGCGTTACATATTAAAAACAAAGCCTGCAAATGCAGATGGATTGCTGGGTTTGTAAGTCTGCACATTTGGCAGTACATATTTCCGATTAGTGCTGCTAGCAAATAGTTGCAGAGGTCTTAATGGGCCCGGAGTCAACTGCAACTGGGTATGAAATGATCCTTTCAAAAACATAACACAGAAATTTCAAGTATCAAACCAATGTATTGATGAAAACCAGTGCTTTTTTCAGGGGGTACTCAAGGATACGTAATACTGACACCTCTTTCTCCCCTCTTTTGATTGAAAAGTTTGGTACTTACTGTAACAACTTCATGGCAAGTGCTGGCATCTATTTTTCTAGGGGGGGGGGAAGCACTGATGAAAACCATAATTTAAAAATAAAGTTTATATTCTATGCTTTGGTGACCTCATACATGACAGTAGCTATAAAAGAAATTTAAAGTTCTGGGAAATCAGGGACATAAATAGAAATGTTGAGCTTAAGCAGACATGAAGTTTGGCTTACACTTTATACCAGGCAACCAGGACTTGTCTAATGTGCCTTTACACAGTCTCTTTGTCATGTATATTTGCTTCTGGAATTACAAACTGTGCCACTTGATTTATCTTTGTTATGACTGATTATATAAACTTCCCAGGCAGTCCCTCTCGCACCTCTGCATTGCACTGAGAATATGACAGAACACACAAGCCCCGGTTATTCTCATCAGAGAGACAGTATTAAGTGTAGTGGTGGCAGTTAGCCTTCAACACTAATGATATTTCACTCTGAGATGTGCAAGGCATTCCACCTCTATCAATCACATCTGAATCCTGCCCTTCCTCCGAGCAGCTCAGGGTGACACACAGAGCCAACTTCCTACAGCAATGGGAAAAAGTTCTCCAGGATTTCTTCTACTCCACCATCAGAGAGGATTGGGTGACACAATTTCAGCTCACAGAAGTGGGCAGCAACTCTGGAAATGGCATGAGAACTGGTGCACCTTAAATATTGCTTTCAATGGTCAGGATCAGCCTGAATTGTGCTATCCCAGGCATATGCCTGGTTTTCATCCTCAGCTCTCAACAGTGTGATGGAAGAAGGTATCCTGGGTTCAAACCACAAAGATTTTCAGAGGTGAACACACACACAATTTTAATTTCGTCCAGAAATAAATCAATACTCAATAAAGCTCATGAAGAACCTTTTCCCCATGTGAAAATGATGCTCTGTGTGATCAGCCAACCAATCTGAGGGAAATCTGGGTTGGTTACACTTAGCATAGGGAAGGAGAATTATAGTCTATTTTAGGGGGGCTGCTAAAAGTTAGTGATAAAACACAAGTTTTGCACACAAAAGGTCCCAGGTTCAGTCTTCAGGTGTCATAGAATCATAGAGTTGGAAGGCACCCCCAAAAGTTTGTTGTTGTTGTTTAGTCGTTTAGTCGTGTCCGACTCTTCGTGACCCCATGGACCCCCAAAAGTAATCTAGTCTAACTCCCTGCAATGCAAGTGAGATTTACTTGGAGTTGCGTAGTGATTCCATGCTCTTTATTGCAGGTCATAAAACAGTGGAATGAATTCCCCCCCAAAACTCAGGCTTTATATACGTTATTTACACAATGAGTCCCGTCGGATTGGCTGATTATGCGTACCTCCTGGAGCCTGATTGGGCTGTTCCTGCAGGCCAATCAGTTGTTGCATTCCAAGATCCTACTGGCCTAATAGGTTGATTAACTTCCTCCTGGGGTCTGATTGGGCTGCTCCTGCATTCTAGGATCCTACCTGCCTATTGTTCTAGGATCCAAGTTTAGTACATAACAGCAGGAATCTCAGCTGAAGCACCCATGACAGATGGCCATCCAACCTCTTCTTAAAAACCTCCAATGAAGGAGAGTCCACAACCTCCCGTGGGAGATAGTTCCACTGTTATACAGCTCTTATTGTCAGAAAGTGATTCCTGATGTTTAGTTGGAATCTACTTTCTTGTGACTTGAATCCATCAGTTCTTGTCCTAACCTCCAGAGCTTGCTCCCTCCTCCATGTGACAGCTCTTCAGATATTTGAAGATGGCTATCACATCTCCTCTCAGTTTCCTCTTTTCCAAGCTAAACATATCCAACTCCCTCAACCATTCCTCATAAGGTTTGGTTTCCAGACCCTGGAAAATCTAGGTTGCCCTCCTCTGCACACGTTCCAGCTTGTCAACATCATTCTTAAATTGTGGTACCTAGAACTGGACATAGTACTCCAGTTGTGGCACTGGGGAAAAAACAGTACCGGAAGCCTGGGAGACCTGCTCCCAATCAGTGCAGACAATAATGAACTAGAAGGGCTAGTGTTTGGACATAGTATAAGGCAGCTTCCTAAGATCCAACACAAAGGTTCTTTTTAGGAGTCGACCATTCTCCAACACGATTTCTGGATTAGACTGCTTGCTATTCAGTGCACAGTTTAATTGTGCACACCACTCTGCTCTTTGTTTTGGGCACAATGAAGAGCCTTGTAGCATCTCGAAGACTTACAGATTTATTGTGGCCTTAGCTTCCATGGACTAGCAGCTGCTTCATTTGACAGTTCTGTGTAACTTGGAACCTTCTGAGCACGAGTTGAACCAAGGAAAGGTCTGATCCATGATATTTGCTTTAAATCTGTAGACTCGCAACAACTTGCATGTTAAAAAGAGGATGAAAAATTGCCCTACTTCCTATGGGAACATCAACAAGTAATGGTTTTGCACTGCCTCCAGGAAAGAGATAATAATTTTAAGCTTTCATGACCTGCAAAGGCTTCGCTTTTGATGGAAGTGCCTGTTAATTGTCTAGGTGTTTGGCAGTGATTAAGTGGAGATCACATCTTTGACATTGCTCAGGTAGGAGCGACTGAGCGGAACCTTACAGGTTGCAGTTGGGTGGATGGTAAATAGGATGAGAAGCCCTGCAGAAGGAGGAGAGCAGAAAGGTTAATTTATTAAAAGAGGGATTACGATACATTGATTTATCAGGGAGGTTCAATCACCTGGTTGAAGAGATTAACTGGATTAGCTACTTTTCAATTAGGTTCTCTTCATACTTTGCTGCCTTTTCAAAGAACTCGCTCGCTGTTCAATCAGTCGCTGCAGACTTGATTAAAATGAGAGGGAAAGATGGGAGCAGATGGTTTAAGTAGTAAAGAGCAATACAAGGAGGGTATATAAAGATAGGCAGTATTTGTTGCAAAGGCAGAAACAGCCATGTCAGTCCATGGGTGGGGGAGGAATCCAAACAGCAACAGTAGCATAATAATTTTCATTCATAGAGTTGTTGAGTTGGAAGGGACCCTGAGGATCATCTAGTCCAACCCCGTGCAAAATTGCAACCTTGATGTTATTAGCACCACACTGTAACCAACTGAGCTATCCAGGCCCAACAAAAAATACCCACCAAATACTTTACGTTTGCTTCACGTCGCAGCTTTTCAGCTTACGAATGCGATTCAGGTTTACTTCCAGGTTCACCACATGTGCACACACAGAAGCGATCTGTGTGCTTCGCGCATGCGCAGAAGCGATCTGCATGCTTTGCGCATATGCAGAAGTGCTCTATTATGCTTTGCGCATGCGCAGTAGCGGCACTCCAAAATGGATGGCGTTTGTAAGTAGAGGTACCACTGTAAATGGCAGCGTGCCTATCTGCCACTCTTCCTGATCTATTGCCTTTTCTAATGAGAGGGCCAGCCCTGCTCTCTGCCTTTTAAAAGGCCCATGTGTTCTTATTAGTGTTAGAAGCAGATCTGAGTAAATATTTGGGGAAATGCCTTTGCTTAGTACCCAGCATACCTTGCTGCAGTCAGAGTTCAGTTGTACCCAGCATGGAGGTCCAACCTACTTTAACAGGCAAATGCTATGTGCACGTTCACTCATAGGTAAGGCCCACCCTGTTTAATGAGCTAACTCCCAAGTAACTCCATTGTACTCTATGGCCACATCCATGCCAATCACTTTAAACAGCCATGGCTTCCCCTAAAGAATTCTGGAAGCTGCAGTTTGTTATGGGTGCTGAGAGTGGTTAGATGAGCCCAATCTCCTTCTTTCTAGGGAACTCTGGGAATTGTAGCTTTGAGAGCTTCCCAGAATTCTTGGGGGGGGGCCATGACTGTTTAACGTGATACCGTAGTGCTTTAAATGTAGGGTATGAATGTGGCTTAAGTTTGCACAACACCTGCACCATTCAATTTAAAAACTATTACAATCTGCAAAACTCTCTCTCTCTCTCTCTGTGTCTCTCTCTCTCTGTGTGTGTATAGATAGATAGATAGATAGAAAGAAAGGTAGATAGGTAGGTAGCTTAACATCCTGTCTGAAAAAGCAGTTTCTTTGTTCCTTACTCTTTTAGTTGGTCTTACTGTTGCTGTGGGTATTTGTGGGAGAGGATGAGCTCAGAAGCAGAGGTGTATCCCAACTGACTTGAAATGCCTACAAGTGATGCCTCAAAAATGCTCTTTGTGTGTGCATTGCTCTCTCTCATTCTCTCTATTGATTCAGCAAATAACTGCTTTTCACCAGGAGAGATAACTGTTGCGGCGAGGGCTTTATCTCATCCCATCCATTCATACAGCTTTTTGAGAAGAGGTGTGTCAGCTTTGTACACTAGGATACATTTTAGCCATACAGAAGTCAGAAGTTTCGGTGCACACATGCACATACACCTGTCCTCCATTCAGACAAGCAAGAGGCATTCTCAAGAGTTCAAGGGCACATAGGTAAAGGTAAAGGGACCCCTGACCATTAGGTCCAGTCGTGGCCGACTCTGGGGTTGCAGCACTCATCTCGCTTTATTGGCCGAGGGAGCTGGCGTACAGCTTCCGGGTCATGTGGCCAGCATGATTAAGCCGCTTCTGGCGAACCAGAGCAGCACACGGAAACGCCATTTACCTTCCTGCCGGAGTAGTACCTATTTATCTACTTGCACTTGATGTGCTTTCGAACTGCTAGGTTGGCAGGAGCAGGGACCAAGCAACAGGAGCTCACCCTGTCGCGGGGATTCAAACCGCCGACCTTCTGATCGGCAAGTCCTAGGCTCTGTGGTTTAACCCACAGCGCCACCTGTGTCCAGCCAGGAAAAAACATTCAAGCAAGGAGCATAGCAGGGGCAGTGAGGATTTGGCATGGGGAGAGAGGGAGTGGCCTGATGAGCATTGGGTGAGTTTGAAGGGCTAGGTAGAGAGGTTTTGGGTGCCACATCTGATACCACCATCTGGATTTGATGTTCTCCACCTTTGCAATAGGGATTTAATCCCGGGTATTTTGTACAACAGAGGTACACTGTACCCCCGTACAAAGCCTGCTCAACAAAGCTAACATTTGCAAAGCTAACCCACATTCTATTTACAATAAAGCTCATCCACATCCTCCTCTAGTTCTTCTCACATAGTTTTCCAATTGTGTGCCTGAAAAGCGAGATGAGTGCCGCACCCCATAGTCACCTTTGACTGGACCTAACCATCCAGAGGTCCCTTACCTTCCCCCCCAAAAACCCTTTTTATAATGCATGCATCCAGAGGAAACTGCAGTTGGTGGTCCCATTTCTGGCGTCGATGCATTGACTGTGCCTGTAAGACACACATGTTAAAGGGGGCTTCTGCCTTCCTTCCCTTGAGCTTCCTTGATCCTCAACTATCTCTCATCTCAGCTTCTCAGCCATCAGCCTCTCGTGGTGTTTGCCCAGCATTCCTGACACGAGTGTCAGAGCCTATTGCAATGAGGCTCTGATTCAGTTTCTCCACCCACCACTTTGGCTCCTCCTTCCTTTTTCTTCTGCATCTCCCCATCTCTTCTGACCTTTTCTTCAAGCCTTCATCTCCATCTGTCCTTCCCTACTGACAGCTTCAGAAGTGCAGCCAGCCTGATGGGCAGCCACTTAAGTCTTTATAAAATCCTCTCTGTATACTCTTGCCATGTTTTTCTGGCAGGTGTTAACAACTACTCAAGTAGCAGACATTCAATGCTTTCTCCATCACAGGTTCTTTGCAATGACTGGCTGTTAAAGATGCAGAAACAATAGGTAGAATTATTTTTTTGGCCTTTGGTGGATAGCCCAGTTCTGCTGCTTCCGCACCAGCAGTTCAGCGTGAAATTACCACCTATTCTTTACTTGACTTTTTGTGGAAAAACTAATGGTGATGTTGCTAAATCATTTCTGTGCTTTCCTTCGATTTTATTTCCTCTGGTCTGATTTTTGATGGCTTAAAAAAGTTTAAGCACAATTGCATGTCCAAAATGGATAAGCTAGGCTTTATTGAGGCTCCTCAAGACCACTGTATCTTGAATTAGAAGCTTTCTCCTTTTCTCCAGGTTTTTCTATTTCACTATACAGTGGAACCTCGGGTTGCGGACGTAATCTGTGACAGAGGCATGTCTGCAACCTGCAGCATTTGTAACCTGCAGTGTGCACGCAGCACACACGCCTGTGACGTGATTTGGTGCTTCTGCACATGAGCAAGCAGCGTAACCTGGAAGTAACCCTTTCCTGTACTTCCGGGTTTCCCGCGGTCCGTAACCTGAAAATGCATAACCCGAAACGTCTGTAACCCAAGGTACTACTGTGAAGGAGCAAATGAAGGGAGAGGCTATTCAAGGAGCAATTAACATGTCATTTATAAGCAGTCCTGATGCTATGCTCAACGCAAAGCAATAACAGTGGTGGAGCCGTCAAGAACTTTTTAATTCATGTTGTAAGGGACACCAAGCAACCAAAAGTGTGGAACTTCCAAGCAGGGAACTTTAACTTAACGTGGAAAGGGAAAGGGTTGGCTTCTGAGTAAACATTATAGAAGGGTTTTGGCCAAGGGGAAGGTCATAATTTAGTATCCCATGAAGTGTTGTGTGGAACCTACTTTTTAATGTCACTTGCAGCTGATTACAGAAATATGTTCTAGTGTGGCATCAACTTCTGCCAGACTGATTGAGTTTAACCTACTTTCCTTGTACAGGTTGTGAGAACATTCACCCATCTAAGAAAGAAAGAAAAAGATAGGAATTGTTTCCAAAACCTCTTAACTTAGGCAAGGATTCAGTTAATATGCCCTGTCAACAGAAGCTGGCACAATTGGGGTTTTCTCTCCACTCCCCCCATGCCCCCCAACTTTTTTTTTGGGGTGGGTGGATTGGGAGAACCCCTGAAAATCACACCGGGGGGGGGGAGGGCAGATCACTCCATCAGGCTAACAGAAATCCATTGGTGGAGTGATCCGCTTAGCATTATGTTGAATTCCCCCATAAAATTTAAAACTGAGCCAGAAAATTCAAATGCTTCACCAATCAGATCTATACTATGAAGAGTTTTACTCCCTATTTAAAATGCTTCTACCCCTCTCAATCTTTGCTTCTATTTTAACCTTAAAATATTTTCAGTAATGCACACTGCCTGTTTTATTATAAGCACCAAACACTGCTGAAAATGCCTTTAGATTTTTGCCTCTTTGCATGCTGACATTAACAATTTTAATCCTTTAACATTTTGCTCTGCTAATTTTTGGCTACACTTGCTATTGTGGGCGGAAATTAAAAATCACAGTTCTTCTCTTCCCCCATCAGTGGCTGATACAGCAAGTTGCACTTATTTGTCACACAGTATGTGATTGCCATATGGTTACCTCTGACCCCCTCCGTGCTAAACCTCAGGAGACTGAACTTGGAATAAGTGTAGAGTTTTAAGGAGAGAAACACATCAGGCTTGATTTTTTTTTTACCAGACTTGTTTTCTTAGCATGAAGGTGCTTGTGTGTGCTTCAATATATAGGTTAACCTACCTACCTAATTTGCACATAAAAAAGTAAACTGAAACACAGCCATCCTTAAAAATTCATACTGAATTTTTCAATGCAATTGTCTAGCCAAGAAAGTTGCAACTTAACACACATTTAACTTACATGAAGGAAGCTTTGTGCGGGTGGGTGGGGAAATAAATAAACAGAGAGTGGAGGAATCCCACTTTCCATTTAATGCCCTAACCACATACCTGTACAAAGCTGCTATCGCAGGCTTAACCGGTAACGTGAGGCCTGTGGCAGCATCCTAGAGATCTTCCGCCTCCTTCCCAAAGCGAAGCAAGCACTTGCAGCACTCTGAGAAGGAGGCAGGAGGACTCCAGAACCCTGTCAGAGCCTTGTGCCTCTTTCCCAAAGCTAGGCAATCGCTTACTGGGCTTTGGGAAGGTGGCTGGCATGCTCTGAGACACTGCCAGGCCCTGTCACTGCTCAATTTCCACACCGTCCATCTTTCAGGGGGATGCAGGGAAAGACTGCTGATTCTAGGCTGATCAAGTCCTACAGCACTTATGTGCCTATATTAGTGAATAGGGCAGGTTTAGAATGTTGGAGCAACCATTCATTGTCGGTTTAAACTGACTGCAATCCTGCATTCTGTACATTTTGTTAATAATTGGTTTTGTTTAAAGAGCAGTTTGATGGTTTGATCCAATGGGATTCTGAGTAACCTCTTGCCTTGGGCCTTTTAGCCAAGCTACGGTAGAGTCCTACTGCTCTACATGCCATGGAGGTGTCAGTTAACAATCTATTGAGCTATTAAAACCGGTTTCAATCTCATAATCAAAGGTGGGGCATTTAGATGCCCAGGGAAATTCATCTTACTAGACTTCCATGGGGTGCCAGGGTACAGAGAGGAGTAAGGATTGCTGGGTCCACCACCCAGGTCTGCAATCCTAAACACACTTTTATAGGCATAAGCTTCATTGAACAAAATTGGACTTACCGTATTTTTCGCCCTATAGGATGCACTTTTCCCCCTCCAAAAATGAAGGGGAAATGTGTGTGCATCCTATGGGGCGAATGCAGGCTTCAGGAAACTATTCGCTAGCCGTGGGAGACGCAGCTCTCCCACGGCTAGCGGAGAGCTTGCCTGCACCCAGAAGCTTGGGGCGCGCTGAGCTCAGCACACCCCAAGCTTCGGGCTTCACGCAGCGCTCCGCTAGCTGTGGGAGAGTCGTGCGGCTCTCCCACGGCTAGCGGAGAGCTTGCCTGCACCCTCCGCTAGCCGCACACCCCAAGCTTCGGGCTTCGCGCAGCGCTCCGCTAGCTGTGGCTCCCACGGCTTGCAGATAGCAGCCTGTTCTGGGGGCTGGGGTCGGGGGAGGCTCGGGCTTCCCCCGCCCCAGCCACGCACCCCCAAAAAACTAGGTGTGTCCTATGGGCCGGTGCGTCCTATGGGGTGAAAAATACAGTACTTCTGAGTAAACACACATAGCATTGTGCTGTAAGAATATGTACATGTAATTATATTGTTATGTTTCATAGACCACACACACTTTAACTTTGTTAAATGGCATGCATATAGTTGCGTATTAAGGCTGCAGTCCTATACAATTTTACTTTGGAATAAATTCAATTTAAGTGAAACTTTTAAATAATTGTGGATATGATGAGGCAATTAACTGGCTAAATTGTGCCCAATGGCTCAGACATTCATCCATTTCTCTATATCTAACTATATTTCATTGAACTAAGCCTCAGTAAAATAAAATAGCCCTATTCTAAGATTTTATGTCAGCGATGTATGTCCATTTAGTTCCATTCTTCTCTCGTTGACATTTAAAATGATTGTACATTTCGTTTGTCATTTGTTTGATGCATAGCTTATCTTGGTTCAGTCTTTTCCATGAATTATTTTAGGAGACGGGGCCAGGTTTTCTTATTCCTTTATTTAGGCATGCTACTCACCGCTTTCAAAGCTTTCAGGATGGGTTTCTCTTCCAGATATATTTCTTTGTGAATTAGAAGAAGCATACATTTTCACCTGGTTTTTACAGTATGTCACCGCTTCTAGCAAAAAATGGGAATTAGGATGCAGTGCTAATTTACAGGCAAGTACAAATTATTCCGGGTTATTTTTGCTGTCTGTATTTGAGGGCAGAAATTTTGGCTCCTTAAATGTGTAATCCAATGTCCTGATTTTGAATTTGGTCACATGTGTTCAGATCCAGGAGTTCAAGGGCTGTGCTTTTAGGTTTAGATAAAAGACGAGCAAGAGATGGGGGACATGACAGAGGCATATAAAATTATACAATGTGCTGAGAAAGTGGATAGGGATGTGCTTTTTTCTCCAGTATTAGAACCTGGGACTATCTAGTGCAGCTGAATGATGAGAAATTCAGGCCAGACAAAAGGATACCGTTGTCAGGCGGCAGAAGATCCAACCCCCACAGCAGGTTGCCACAAACAGATAAAACAAGGAAAAGTTCTTACCAGCTGCTTTTTATTCAATATTCACAGAGAGAGGCTTAGAAATGCAGCCTCTGTTAGAATATTCCGTTCCACCTTAAGAGGAACCCTCAAACCCTTGTTGTAATTCTGAGCTGTCTTCTTCTTCTCTGGAAGGGTCAGGCTGGGTAGGCAGTCTCCACCATTCCTCCTCTGCCTTGACAACCCTTGATTTCTGGGATGCACTGACAGCCACTTAAGCTTCCCTAAACAGAATTGCCTTCAGATGTCTTCTAAAAGTCAGATAATTACCGTATTTTTCGCACTATAGGATGCACTTTTCCCCCTCCAAAAATGAAGGGGAAATGTGTGTACGTCCTATGGGGTGAATGCAGGCTTTCGCTGAAGCCTGGAGAGCAAGATGGGTCGGTGCGCACCGGCCCCTCTCGCTCTCCAGGCTTCAGGAAGCTATCTGCAAGCCTTGGGAGCCTGGCGGGAGTTCCCGCCATGCTTCCTAGGCTTGCGGACAGCAGCCTGCACCCCGAAGCCTGAGGCACGCTGAGCAGCGCACCCCGGGCTTCGGGCAGATATCCGCAAGCCTGGGGAGCCCACGGGAGTTCCCGTCGGGCTCCCACGGCTTGTGGATAGCAGCCTGTTCTGGGGGCTGGGGTTGGGAGAAGCTCGGGCTTCCCCCGCCCCAGCCCCGCGCCTGGGGGGGAAATAATTTTTCCCCTTTATTCCCCCCCCCAAAAAAACTAGGTGCGCCCTATGGTCCGGTGCGCCCTATATGACGAAAAATACGGTATTTCATTTCATTGACCTCTGATGGGAGGGCGTTCCACAGGGCGAGCGCCGCTACCGAGAAGGCCCTCTGCCTGGTTCCCTGTAGCTTCACTTCTAGCAGTGAGGGAACCACCGGAATGCCCTCGGAGCTGGACCTTAGTGGTGGTGGGATAGACGATGGGGGTGGAGACGCTCCTTCAGGTATACTAGGCCGAGGCCGTTGTGGGCTTTAAAGGTCAGCACCAACACTTTGAACTGTGCTCAGAAACATACTGGGAGCCAATGTAGGTCTTTCAGGACTGGTGTTATATGGTCTCGGTGGCCACTCCCAGTCACCAGTCAATGTGCCTGACCTGAATCGTCCAACATTCAGCTTTGGATGGCTCTAGGTTTTAGTATGATGAGAGAGATCCCTGTCATCTTTCTTCACATCATCCAAAAGTTATACACCTCTGTTATGTCGCCACTGTACTGATCTACAGTGTGAGATGTATATTCATAAGGAAATTGCAAGGAAACCCACTTCTTGTTATTGCATGAATCTGTATTTCTGTTTTCCTACTCAATGAAGTGCATAGAGAAAAACTGTGTTGCCACTAATAAAAACCTTTGGGTCCCTCCTGGTTCCTGGTTTGGCTGCTTCTGACTCACCCAAGCAGAAAGCAATCTTGATACCAGATCCCCCTCTCTCTTTCACAGCAACATGATTCAGTCAGCAGCTACAATGACTGACATTTTCAAACCATTGAGGAAACCTTGTCTCTTATTTCTACAGGGCTAGTATTTAGAAAGTGCTGGCGGGGCTGGGAAATGGCATTTGCATTGCAAATCGCTTGATTTGTTAAGCTTTTGTAGCAAATTAATTTGAGCGCCATGTGGTGTTTGTTTTAATTGTGCAGCAGAATAATGAATTTCCTTTGGGGGCCTTTCGGGGAATGGGAATGCATTCATAAACAAGGCCTGATGACTTAAAACTTTCAGAGACCAAGCAGTTCACTGAACGACCTTTCTGGCATTTATCTTGATTTTGTAGCAATTTTCAAAGCACACTCAGACTTTTCCTGAAACATTTAAGGAACTGAAATGCAGTTGTTGTCAACGTCCCCACATAAATAATATATGCAAAGTGATACATGACCACCATTTGAATATTTTACCTTCAGATGGAATATTTAATCTATCAGTTGCAGACCCATGAATCTGACAAAGTAGACTCTTGCCTATGAAAGCTTATACCACAACAAATAGTCACAAGACCACTGAGATCAGCCTGCATGCTGTCAATTTCAGTGGGCTAAGTGCAGGAACTAGGGATTGGGTGAATCTTGTCAACTTTGGTCTCTCTCAGCTTCTCAATTTTTCTAAATTCAGTTTATGAATGTGTTGTTGTTTTTTAAAGTCCTCGTGAAAACTCACCAGAATTATAGTTCTGTTTTCTATTAATATACACATTTTAATATAATTTTGCCTAATTTACCCAATTTTTCAAAACAATTGCCCCTAGCACAAGCAATTTCTGTATACCATTTTCGTGATATATATATGCATTTTTATGCACACTTAGAATAACAGAAGCATAGACTTGTGGAGTTGGAAGGGACCATGAGGGTCATCTAGTCCAACCCCCTGTGGTGCAGAAATCCTTTTGCTCAACGTGGGGCTCAAACCCACAACCCCAAGATCAAGAGTCTCATGCTCAACCAACTAAGCTATCCCAGAGCTTTACCCTAGTGTGTGCATTACTGTACAGATCACTTAGCTGAAGGCCTGCATTCAGGGAAGTGAGAATTTTGAAAGATGGCTATGCTTTGGTTCTCATCTTGTTTTGGAATGTGCAAGGTTCATCTTTAAATGTTATCTGAATTTCTCACTCATCCCCGGCAGGCAAAGCTCCAGTACCACCATGTTCAATGGAATTTATCAATGCAATCTGCACCATGTCTACTGAAAGTCTATTGAATCCTATGGGGCTTACTCCCACATAAATAGGATTAGGATTGCAGCCTTGGTGTGCATAGGATTGCATGATAAGGCTGCAGCACTAGCTAATTTTAAATTATTGTAACCCACCCTAGGGCCTGCTGAAATAAAGAAATTTAATAATGATGATGATTGATTGATTGGATTGATTAAAAGATGCAGCGAACAAAACAATTTTAAGCATCATAAAACCAAACCCAAATATAAGATCAAGAACACTTTGGAAACAGATCTAAGTAGCTAAATTATATGTCTGGGTTATCAATCCAGAAAAGACCCAAATGCAAATCCAGTGGGTTAGCCTGGAGTCAGATGGGCTGGCTGGTCTGCTCAGCTGCAGTTCCAAAATATGTCTGGCTGCTCCTCTGCAATATGGTTGTCTAGGACTGCAGCCTAAGAAAATACTATGAATTCTCAGCCATTTTAGCAAAGAAAACTATTTTAGCCATTTCTTTCTCCCGCCCTAGTTCTCTTAGGAAAGAAATGTCTTCAGAAATCATTTTGCAGTTGGACATTTCTATATAAGGAAAACCGAGAATGCTTTCTTCCTCTGGACGCTGCTTTTTGATCTAATCACAAAGCCGTGAAATATATTCTCTTATGGAATTGCTGTGAGCCGGAATAATGTGCAAATGACTGTTCTGGATGTCCCGCTTAGCTTCAGAATTGCATTCTCCTGCCTGTGCGGACACGGCAAGGGGCTTTGGAATTGGGAAATGTACGATCATAGGCACATACTCCATCTTGCGATCGGGCAACTCTTGCCAGAAAAGAACAGTGCACTCTTTAGTAAATAACCACGAGACATTTCGCTGAAAAGAAACCCTGCATATATATGCCTCAGGTTTTCTAATCCGGTGAAGCATGTGTGGGCAGAAAAACACAAAGAAAGTTACACAAATAACGACACAGGCAGAAAGCTTGTGCGGTTTCATCCCGAAAAGTTTCTAATGGGGTATGTGTCTTGCTATGGCCGTCAGTCAAACGGCAGTAGTTTATGGGTGAATTGAATTTCAAGGTCATGCTATGGCAAAAAATAAATGATAAAGGAGAGGTGTTCTGCTGCCTGAGGCTGAAGGCAAATCCACAAGTTCAGCAACAGAGGAAATGAACTCAGCACCTGAAAACTCAGCATACAGTAATGTCAAGTCAAATTTGTGTCTGAATCGCCATTACAGGACAGGTCCAATGCCAGCAGTTGATCAGGCCAGGTACTGGTCAAGGCCCCCAGGGGCTTGGAAGGGCCATTCACTGTCCACACCCGGCCACATCACCCTTCATTGCCATCTTTGCCAGTTCCTCCAGTGGAAGTTGGAGATGTTGCTTTTGAACATCATCACTACCATCCTCTGCCTATTTATATGCCACTTTCCCCCACAAAATTGTGCCCAAAGTGGCTCGCAACATATCAAGTAAACAAGTATGATAATACAATATATATATATTGCAAACAGTTAGAAATAATATAACCAATAAAAATATATTAAAAATCAATACATGCAAGTTTGTAATAACAATAAAGCATAAACACAAACACAACAAAAACAAAATCAAACAAACTTAATTCAACAGCTTAAAACTAAACAGGAGAGAGAATAATGCCTAACACAGAAAAAAAAAGTAGAATACAAAATTGCTTTTCTCCAACAACCTGTTATGAGTGATATGACAGACTGCTGTTTTAGAAAGCACCCCCATGCCATCCATAATGCTTAGATCTGCCCAGTTATCTTTCATGGTGGGGGAAAATTGTGGCATAAATTTAAGAAAATTATACAAATGAACATTTAGGGTTTATTATTTGAGTTTATTAAAGAAGGAAATGAAAGATGTCGAAAGAGGATGCATTTGAATAAATTATACATATGGTAATTTATATGTATAGATGCATAATGACTAGACTTTAAATAAAAACACAGTACATTTCATGATAATGGGGAAGAGTCCTCAGTCTCTTCTTCAGGTACTAATCCTTGATGAACCACGTCTGGCCCTCCCTTCAAATAGTTCATTATCTTTAATGTGGATGTGGACCAGACAATCCTTCAAATAGAGTGTTCAAATATTTAAATACTACCTGAAGTTTGAAGTGGTGTGGTTCAAAAAAAGCTGTAGCAGGTGCTGGGTCCTCGCATTTGAATTGGCTCTTATCTCTCTCTCTCTGTGTGTGTTTAAGCACAAACAGGAGCCCATAATACTATATATTATTGGTCCGCTGCATTTGGCACATTAGGTCACAAGCTGCCCAAGCCTGGCCTAAAGACAGAGAGACAAAATGTCATCAAAAACTTTCCTCTCTGGTTTCAGAGGTCCCCAAGTACTGCTTGGGAATGTCTGGCTGGGTGATGAAGACCTTTGCTCTCAAAGAGAGAATCATTATCCATCATCATCATCATCATCATCATCATCATCATCATCATCATTATTATTATTATTTACCTGCACAAAGCATCTCAAGGCACTGAGCTATTGAAAACCAGTTCCATGGGCTAACTGTATGACAAATCTCATTCTTATTCTACAACAGGCTCCTCGGGGGGGGGGGGGGGAGCAAGAAATTCTCTTCCTGACATGAAAAGCACCAAGTTCTGTTTCAACGTCAATTCCCCACTGGTAGCTGTTGGCACTCAATAGTTCTCAAGCCTGCGGAAGAGTGAACCTTACAATCTACCCAGGAGTGAGAACAAAGCACCCGGGCTCCATCTATCTCATTAAGCAGACTTGACAACATGTTTGGTGGAATTCTAACCAGGCATAGGTTTCTGATTCTGCTCTTTGCTTCTGCTGCCTTTGGCTTGTATTTCTGCCACTCAGCTTAGCCTGGGGCGGAGGGGAGAATGAGGGTGGCACCATGCTGTCAGCTTGCGCTCCAAGAGGTGCAGAGTGGATTCCACTGGCTTAACAGAAGCTTTAGGCAGTGCCGGATTTACGTATAAGCTAAACAAGCTATAGCTTAGGCCCCCACTCTCTTGGAGAAATGTTGGAGGTTATGAGACCCATGTTGGGCAAAAGATTACTGCATTGCAGGGGGCTGGACCCTCATGGTCCCTTCTAACTCTATGATTTTATGTCCCTGCATGCATCCTGAGAAATGCCATATTTCTCAGTGGTAGAATTGAATGCAAAAGATCCCAGGTTAAGTCCCCAGTGTCTCCAGGGCCTGAAACCCTGGAAAGCCACTGCCAATCAGTGTGGCCAATACTGAGTTTGGTATCCTGATTCAGTGTGGCTTTCTATATTTCTAAGAGGAGAAAGATGATTGACAGAATAGGGCTGCTGATTAGCTCACCTGCCTGGGTGCAGGCCCAGAAGCCGACGAGATCAGCAGGATTTACACATGACATTTGTGGAGTATTGCAACAGATGAGGAAGACACTGTCATATGGAAGACAGTGGTTACAGAATCATGATTTGAAGAGGGGAGGTGATTTGAAAGACAATATGAAATTAAGATGTGGGACGACAGGAAGAGAGGATCTCATCTTAGCTCCACAAAGCAAAATGTGGTTACAGAATCTGGAATCTGCAGTGAAAGATTGTGGGGAAGCTTTCTTCACTTTCTTGTCTCTGGTGGTTTTTCTGCCAAAATGTGTGTTATGGGGAGCAGCTTGGGGGAGACTATTAAACAGAGGGGAGAAATGACCGGAAGAATTAAAGAAAGCTTCCTCCTTCCCTGCTGATTCCAGCCTCTGCAGCTGCATTTCTGTAGAGCGATATTGGGTCCTTAAATGCATAGAGTATACAGTATTTTAAGTGCAGGAGCAGACTGGATATAGAAAGTGGGCAGGCAGATTGGTTGCGCAGAATTAGCAAGCGATTGCTGGACTGTTTCGGAACTTTGCCTTCCACCCTGGCAATCTCACAGCAAGCTGGGAAATATTAATAGGAGCTGCGTGCTTCAATTTACAAATGCAAATGGGCTTTGTGCGGTATCAGATGTAGGTGGCTGTTTTTCAGCAAGAGTAAGAAATTAGTTGTCATAAAGGGAGGAACATTTTTACCAAGGCAGCAGGCATGGTTGTCAATTAAATTATGCCTGCTTCTTTAACAGCTCCTCTTACAGCCATGGTCTCCTGCCCATCCAACCAGTCCCAGTGAAACTTTTAGCTACCTTGAGACAGAAGCTATATGGGTGGTGGCGGGGAACAGCTTCACCATATTTCCCTGATAACTGATTCTCCTTCACTGGAGGTTTTTAAGCAGCGGTTGGATGACCATCTGTAATGGATGCAGTAGTTGAGATTCCTGCATTGCAGGGGGTCAGACTAAACAGCCCCCAGGGGTGCCTTCCAACTCTGCAGCTTTGTGGTTCTATGAATCGCCACTTGGTTTCAATAGGACTCGTGTTGGGAACAATAAATCAATAAACAACTACTAGAGGAGTATGATCATGCCAAAAACACCGCAATGTTTCTATGGCTATGGACACATTAGCAGCTTAAAATGCAAGGTTGTTCCCCCCCAATGCATTTCAAATCTCATTTGCACATTGCTGCACATACCAGATGTCTTTGCCCAGTGCTCATTACCTGTTTGGTTTTCCCACATGTGCAACCCCTCAAACTCCTATTCACCAAGCTGTCGTATGCACAAGCTTGGTGAATGTCGTCTGCACATGTGCAAAAGCTGTCTCAGATGTACACACCTCGGCATAACTGAAGTGAATGTGCCTTGTGTTTTCAAGCAGACAGATGGTGGTTTGAGGAAAAATGCATCGGACAGGAGGATTTCTTGAGAAACTACGGGCTACATAGGGCTCGTGGCTAATGTCATGTGTACACAGCTTTGAGCACCAGCAATGGGAGTTCACGGGAGCCAGACTAAATGGGAATGTGTACACAGCCTATATCACATTTGTTCAGTTTTCATGAGTCAAAACAAGACTTTCAGAGAGATTTACGACTTCTCCCTCCGCTTGTTGCCTGCAAACCCAGCTGCTTGCACTTTGCATCTTTATCTTCCCTGTTTTGGTTCATGTGCAGATTAGGTAGCCTAGCCTATAAATGTGAACTGCATCGTCAAATCAGTGTATAGATGGCAATAGTTGTGGCATACCAGTCAAGCTGCAGCTTCAGGAATCGGATTCATTCATTGCTGATGGAGTTCCTGTCAACCTGTTTTGGTTCATGTGCAGATTAGGTAGCCTAGCCTATAAATGTGTACTGCATCGTCAAATCAGTGTATAGATGGCAATAGTTGTGGCATACCAGTCAAGCTGCAGCTTCAGGAATCGGGTTCATTCATTGCTGATGGAGTTCCTGTCAGCCCCAGAGATGTAAGCATGATTGTGATGCTTTGTAATTATCCTTTAGTTGTTTAATAAAACCTTTCGCCTTCACCCCATCTGGTGTTCATTTGTGTTCCAAATCCCAAAAGAACCTCTGACCCTTGGCAGAACACAAACTGAATCATTTTCCTTCCCCTATCCGTAGTTATAGTGCACAGACATTTCTCTAGCAACTTCACTTTGGTCCATCTCTTCTCTCTAGGAATCAACCCAGCCATGCAAACCATTTCCCAAATAGCACTGCCTTGATGTCATTTTCCTTTCTTTCTCCCCCTCCCCTCAAATTGCACCGAGGGGTACGTTCTGAAGTTTGTAATGGGGTATTTCTTTCTCCTTCCTTACATACCATGGTCTCATTGAAACTCTCCCTGCATCAACATTTGGGGCTGGGGAAAGGGGGTTTGCCCACCTGGCTACAGAATAGGGTTGCTGTCCCACTTCTCTCTTAAAGCAGAACAGCAATGATTGGGTGGTGCTAATTACCCACATCTGACAGCATCCAGTGTATCTGTGGATTTGTGGATGAAGACAGGAGGCAACACATCCATGGTATTCAATATTCGTTTTGATTTTTAATCGTAGTTTTACTGTGTGGCGTTTGCCCTCCTAGGTGACATCATGCTGGGTCATAAGGAAAGGGTTAAATAAGTGTGACGTGATTGGCCAGTGGGAACCCAAGGGGAGGAGTTAGAGTTAGAGTTGGAGTTGTTGGGGAGTCAGTCGGGTGTTAGAGAAGAGAGAGGGAGGATAAGTCTCTGGGCTGGGATAGTTTGATGTGAGGGAGTGAAAGAATCTGTTAAGAGGAGTCAGATAGACAGTTGGGATAATCAGTTAGAAGTTATTAGGAAGGTATAGGCCAGTAAAGAAACTAAGATTAAGAAACTGACAAGAAAAATTATCTGAAACCATAAACTTGTTAATGCTTATAAAATAAACTTGTTTATTTGGATTAATGTTAACAACTGTCTGGACTCCGTGTGTGTGTACCCGAGAGGAACGGGTTGGTGGCAGCGGGGAAGCAATCACAGTAGTGGCACAGGGATCAATAGACTGTCAAAAGTCCGGGGACCCTGTGTGATCGCCATATACTGCTTCGTTTATTTCTTTTATATTGTGTTCTGTGGAAACCAAACTGCAATACAATATGTAAGAAATGAAAGAAGCAGTAAAACTACAATCCAAAACCATGCAGCACTTACAATTGCTGGGATAGGCAAAAAGATAATTAAGCGAGCCACAATTTTCCAGTGGTCTATTGTGGAAAAAGTTGAGGAGCGACACTTTTTTGCAAACCACATAGAAGTTTATTTTGGCGTTAAGGGGGTATCATTGTCACGGTTGCCATAATCATAAAGCCCTCCCAAAACCTGGAGCTAGTCGAGAAACGACATCCAATCTATGCAATGGAGGGAATATCTGAAATGAGCCATAGATATATTGATAAGAAGGAAAATGTTCTTTCAATTGCTACATTTATATGCTATCATTCTTCTGGAACTTGAGCCAGAGGACATAAGGATCCCAGGAGCTCTCCAGCACCTATACACTGAGTAGACCCTGACTGTCTTAACTTCAAGAAGGCTTCAGTGAGTGCCATGGGGCCTAGAATCTGCTGCCTGAAGGAATTTGCTGAAGTCAGCAGCAGAGGAAGCCACTCAGGTGCCTGGGACAGTGCTCCTAGGGGCGGGCCGCCCATAGGGGTGGGGTGCACCGTGGGGCCTCTGGAGTCTGCCTGCCTCCTCCCACTCAGCCGCCCTACAGCGGGGGGAGGGGGCAGTGGGTGGACCATTTGGGCAGTGCAGACCCTGCGTGCACCCAAGCCACAGCGTCTCTCCCACTGGTGACACCCGGTGCTGCCCACCCCCACCCCCCTTCCTCTGCCCCTATCAGTAGGAGTGGGAATGCTGTTTTTCCACAAAGTGCTTTTCAAAATTATTTTTACCATTATTGATCTTCTTGAGGAACACCTGATAGGCTTTGAAGACACTTGAGGAACAAAACATTCCATTTGGAAACTTCTGTGGCTCAGGTTTACTGACTGGAACTAAGGCAGTTTGCAACAAAATTAGTGCAGTGGTACCTCAGGTTAAGTACTTAATTCGTTCCAGAGGTCTGTTCTTAACCTGAAACTGTTCTTAACCTGAATCACCACTTTAGCTAATGGGGCCTCCTGCTGCCGCCGCACCGCCGGAGCACAATTTCTGTTCTTATCCTGAAGCAAAGTTCTTAACCTGAAGCACTATTTCTGGATTAGCGGAGTCTGTAACCTGAAGCGTATGTAACCTGAAGCGTATGTAACCCAAGGTACCACTGTACAAGCTATTGATTTTTTCAGCAGTTCAAACCAAACCCTTTGATCTTATGAAACACATGGTTTGCAAAAATGCAAGATGTGGCCTTTTTTCATGCTGTTGAAGACCCTGTGAGGACCAATTCCCACATGAGAGGCTTGTCCAGAAATCCCACAGCATGCAGTTTCTGTATGGGCCCATTTCTTCACATCTAGGAGGCTGGAGGAGATCTGGAGGCAAACAGAATTCTAGTCTTCCATCTCAGCCTCTGTTGTCTATGAAAACTCCTTCACATTGCACTTCAAGCAATTAATTACTCGGAAGCTGTCTTATTTCACAGATTTCCTTTCTGTTTGATATAGAAGATCAGGGCGCGTACATATCCATATGGAATGCTGAAATAAAGCTACAGTATTTTTAGAAGTCCTTAACTCCTGAACAGAGATCTCTGTACAAAAAAAAAAGAAGTAATACTAAGAAAATGTGAAATACTCTGCACTGTATTAGAAGCTTTATCACTAGCTAACAACAGGCTCCCCTTTGGGAATGTGCTTTCTTCATAGAGGGTTGGGGCTAGCATTCAAAATAGTTCAGATGTGATGAGATGGATTGCGAAGAAAAGCAAATGTTCAAATTTCTTTCTTTCTTTTTTTCTTTTTTGTTCAAATTTCATACCCCAGTGCTTCAACCGGAACTGCACATTCGAATGCCCAATTCATATTCTCACTGAAGGCAGCTGGACCTACCTAGATTCTTAGATCATGTTTGGAGAACCAATGTCCCTCCAGATGGATTGCAAATCTCTTTACCTGTGACCACTGGCCATGTTGGCTGAAGCTGATGGGAGTTGGAGTTCAACAACGTCCAGAGGGTCAGGAGTTCCCTACCTTTCCTTAGATAATCTTTGGAGTGTCTTATTCAGGTCCTCCTACCATCTAACGTTGAGGATAGTGGCCACAATTGGGGTTTCCTCTGAGGTGCTGCCTCATCTTTCGATTTCTCTCTCCAGAGAGACTTCACTTCCCACTGACTATTCTATCTTTTCAGGGCCAGGTGAGGATATTTTAATTTGCCCAAGTTTTTATTCATGATGATGATGTATTTTTTACTCCTCTGATAGTCCTGGGTTTATGGCTTTAAAAAAATTGCCTCCATTTTTAATGTTCTGCTGTTTATATGTTAATATCAGTGACTGTTGTTCTAATCAGTTGTTTGATTTGTTAGCCACCTAGAGAAGCCCATATGGTGGAAGGGAAAGATATAAATCTATTCAACAAACAAACAAAAGAAACCACAGAGGCATGGGCATTCATGGTGATGAGCAATGGGGACCCTCCAATTAAAAATCTCCACATCAGCAGCTTTCATTATACAGTGGTACCTCAGGTTAAGAACTTAATTCGTTCTGGAAGTCCTTTCTTAACCTGAAACTGTTCTTAACCTGAGGTACCAGTTTAGCTAATGGGGCCTCCCATTGCTGCTGCGCCGCCAGAGCACGATTTCTGTTCTCATCCTGAAGCAAAGTTCTTAACCCGAGGTACTATTTCTGGGTTAGCGGCATCTGTAACCTGAAGCGTCTGTAACCGGAGGCACCACTGTACAAAAGACTAAGTTTCTAGCATTTGTAGAATCTGAGATATGAAGCAAAATGTACAGGCAACGTTCTTAATTTTGTGTGTGGGGAACTGGACCGCTTCCACTTTCAGTGTTTCACAAGCACACAGACACACACAGGGAAATTCATGAGGATGCCCATACATGTACGTCCAGATGTTTGGACTTCAACTTCCATTAGCCAGGGCTGATAGGAGTTGTCATCTACAACTTCTGGAGGACACCAAGTTGGTGAAGGTGATAATGAACGAACCATGCTCATGTGCTCCTGTTCTCTCCTCCCTTCTCCATCTTTTTATATAAGAGAAGGCAACTGAAAGCTTCCTATTCCATTTCAGAAAGATGCGTGGCTCTGCTTTATATATGGACACAGGGGACTGTGGCTTATAGTAACCAAACCAGCAGAACATCAAATGATGGTTTGACCCTGATTTGTTTAAATTAACTTTGGTTAGAGAAAACCACAGAACTGCTGTTCATTTTCACACATGAGGAGGAGGAAAGAGAGGGAAGAAGAAGAAGAAGAAAAAGAGTTTGGATTTGATATCCCGCTTTATCACTACCCGAAGGAGTCTCAAAGCGGCTAACATTCTCCTTTCCCTTCCACAACAAACACTCTGTGAGGTGAGTGAGGCTGAGAGACTTCAGAGAAGTGCGACTGGCCCAAGGTCACCCAGCAGCTGCATGTGGAGGAGCGAGGAAGCAAACCCGGTTCACCAGATTATGAGTCTACCGCTCCTAACCACTACACCACACTGGCTCTCAGAGATTAGAAGCCAAAGGCTTGTCATAGTTTATTGGTTGTTACCTAAAATATAATTTAGTACAGTGTGATGAACATCTGAACTTGGCCATAGTTTGAATTTCTATCAACACAAGCCCTAAAATGTGTATGTACTGAGCAGCAATTCAAATTCAGGTACTCTCACTCTAACTCAGTGTTTCCCAAACTTGGGTCTCCAGCTGTTTTTGGACTACAGTTCCCATCATCCCTGACTATTGGTCCTGCTAGCTAGGGATGGTAGGAGTTGTAGTCCAAAACAAGTTTGGGAAACACTGCTCTAATCTAAGCACGCCAGCCACAACTATACTATATGCAGCTGGCCAGGAGATGATAATTGCTATAAAAGTGAGACAATATGTCATGTGTCCCTTGATTTGTATTTATATCTGGCGTCTAAGTTACCTTCATATTGGTGTTTTCAAATCCTTTTCTTCTTCTTTTTGGCACAATATAATATATTGATTTGTTTCAGTACACATGATCGATTTCTTCCCTTTCCAGTTCTCTTTAACAGCCATATGGATTCCATCAAATTAAATAAATCCTTTACTTAGTGACTTGATTTAGACTGGTGTACAAGTGAGCACATCCAGCCAATTCAATTATATCAAGAACTGGAGAGGATCAATAGCCCCAAACTCCACATCCTACTACAGTAGCCCAAATGACTTCTTTCCTCCTGCAAAGTACCCTCAGGAGGGGATGAACTGCACCAGGAAGGGACAAGAATGCTTATCTAATCCTTTGCCACCCCCTATTAGGTTTCCAGGCAAATATTTCCATGGTACATACAAGTCTGAACCTTAGGCAAGCAGATAACTAAGCCTTGTCAGTCCACCATAAAGTTCATCCCTGCCTCTTGCTGCTATCATCCCCAAGTTTCCTTTTGCTTTGGCATTGGAGTAAACCAACAAGCCACAGCAAGCCAGCTGTAATTAGATACAGGCTGTTCACATGGGGGTTGCGTTCTGGGTCATTGTGCACGTGCGTGAAACTGGAAACCCATTAAAGAAGCCTGCAAATACCCCATTTCCCCCTACCCCGCTCTACCCTTTTAGTGATGTTTCAGTGTCGTCTTTATAACGTTTCCGGGTTGCTTGTGGGTTCAATACTGTGCATGATTGCGCACATATTGGCCACGCCTAAAACAGGAGTTGCCAGTACTGGCTGTGATTTTTATTTCATGCTCCTGAGCTGCCTTGCAGGATGCTACAGTAGGAAAAGAATCCTTAGGATGGTGTTGAGGCCCTAAGACAGCTATCCTCAAGCTTCATGTCTGATGATGCCATCAGTGGAATCCTTTGCCCAGGGTGGATCTCAGCACATAGCGGGCGCAAGTTTTCCAGGTTCCGCTATTCACTCTCAAGGCTAAACTAAACAATCAAGTTCTTGCAAATGCAGAACAGGTGTTTTGTGGCACCTGTAGCAGTGCCAATTCCGCCGATCGAAGCGGTCAAGTGGGCACGTGTGGTTGTTGTTTAGTTGTTTAGTCGTGTCCGACTCTTCGTGACCCCATGGACCAGAGCATGCCAGGCACTCCTGTCTTCCACTGCCTCCCGCAGTTTGGTCAGACTCATGTTTGTAGCTTTGAGAACACTGTCCAACCATCTCGTCCTCTGTTGTCCCCTTCTCCTTGTGCCCTCAATCTTTCCCAACATCAGGGTCTTTTGCAGGGAGTCTTCTCTTCTCATGAGGTGGCCCAAGTATTGGAGTCTCAGCTTCAGGCTCTGTCCTTCCAGTGAGCACTCAGGGCTGATTTCCTTATACCACGTGTGGTATAAAGTGATATTGTAGGTAAACTGGTCCCGAGTTGTCAAGGGCTTTATATGTTAATAGTAGCACCTTGAAATTGGCCTGGTAGCAAATTTTTAAAAGTAAGCACCATTTTAAACTCCTGTTGCATATGTTTGTGTTTGTGTGCAGCGGGGAGAAGACAGTTCACTCCAAAGTCCTCAGGTTTTGCCTCTGCAAGTTAGACTGTGAGTTTCCCCCCTAATCTTTCGGCTCTGGGTTGCACAGAATTCCCATTGACACTGTCTTGGGTTTTGTTTCTCAGTATTTACAGGAAACATGGCAAGTTAAGCAATCAGCAACAGAAAACGGCTCGGGGAAGATAATAGTTATGCCTGACCCCTGCTATGCTAGCAAAACATTACAATCTGTAGGGCAGCCGAGGCACTATTTTCCTCTCTTCGCAGTTGTAAAGTACATCTCAGATGCTTTTCTTCCACAGCCCTCGCAGCAAGCAAGCAGCTACTTCCGTCTGAGTCTTGCCCACCTTCCCACCAAGCCAGAAATTCAGATGTCACTGCTTCCAGTATTTTCACATAGGGGGACAGAATGCGATTTCATACTCTATGAATATTGTACCACCAATTTACCTAGCATTTTACGATGTTAAATAAAGTGGCTGCCTTCATGATTTTAGAAATCCATCATTATTGTTCTCAAGGAAGAAGGTGAAATGGAAGGTTTGGCCTTACCTCAAAGCAAACTGCAGACAGGGATGGAGAAAGGGGGGTGTGGGTCGCCCCGGGTGTCACCACTGAGGGGGTGACAAAATGGTGGGCGGCACTCACCGCAGGGCCTGCAGTGCGGCGGAGCCACGCGTCTCTCCTGGAAGAGACACAATGGCTTGAGCACGCGCAGGCTCCGTGATGCCCAAACGGTCCGCCCGCCACCTCCCCCTCAGCTGTAGGGTGGCTGAGTGGGAGGAGGCAGGCAGACTCCTTGGAGGCCCTATGGAGCGTTCCACCCCCTGTGGGCAGCTGGCTCCGCCCTTGGGTGCAGGGCACGTGTGCTGCCCAGGCAACCAATCGGCTTGCTCTGCCACTACTGGGCCACTACTGGGCTGCTTCCTGGGGGGGGGGAAGCCTCCCCTGACCTGTCAAAAGGAAGAGGGAAGAAGAAGAAGAAGAAGAAGAAGAAGAAGAAGAAGAAGAAGAAGAAGAAGAAGAAGAAGAGTAGTAGTAGTAGTAGTAGTAGTAGTTTGGATTTGGTATCCCGCTTTATCACTACCTGAAGGAGTCTCAAAGTGGCTAACATTCTCATTTCCCTTCCTCCCCCACAACAAACACTCTGTGAGGTGAGTGAGGCTGAGAGACTTCAGAGAAGTGTGACTAGCCCAAGGTCACCCAGCAGCTGCATGTGGAGGAGCGGAGACGCGAACCCGGTTCACCAGATTACGAGTCTACCACTCTTAACCACTACACCACCTCACTGGAAGGGAGGAAGGCTGCTGGCAAAGCAGTGCAGCTCCCCCCCCCCCTGCCCAGGAAGCAGCCCGCCATGGGCAGCTTGCTCCACCCCCCAAGGGCGGCTCGCTCTGTCCCCATGGGTGTCTTGCCCCCTGGGATACTCACCACGACGCCCCCTTGGGATGCTCGCCATGGGTGGTGCCCCTCTTGGACGCTCGCTTCGCCCCCATGGCCTCGCCCCAGGGTGCACAGCATATGTACCGCTCCGGGTGCCAGAGCAACCAACTCTGCCTCTGCCTACTGATCATCTCCTGCAATACACAACCAGAGGGAGCTGTTGGGTGTGTTCCTGCCAGGTCCAGGCTGAATGTGGCCTTCTAAGCCTCTGTATCTGGCTTTGAGACTCTCCATGGGCCACCATGCACCTAACCTCTGCACGCTCCTTGAATGGTGAGAAGTTGTCCTTGCACTGTTGGTGCCCCTTGCTTGCCGGGATGGGAAAAGGGAAGAGAGAAAGTAGGAGCCTCTGAACTTCACGTGGCTGGAATGTGAGAGTGGGTATCCCTCAGTCCACTTGTCTTCTGCCCATCATGAGGGAATGTGGTCTCTGGACTGAACAAATGTCCCCACCCATCTTCTATCTAGGCAGCGTTCTTTCTGCTCACACAAGGCAACACAAGCCCAAGAAAGCTGGCAGTGCCCAGTATAAACCGTGTGTGCACCCGCAAATATTCCCCAGAACCCTCTGAAATGCACAGGTTTCCTTAAAAAAGGTAAAGGACCCCTGACAGTTAAGTCCAGTCGCTGACGACTCTGGGGTTGCAGCGCTCATCTCACTCTACAGGCCGAGAGAGCCGGCGTTTGTCTGCAGACAATTTTTCCGGGTCATGTGGCCAGCATGACTAAGCTGCTTCTGGCAAAACCAGAGCAGCATACGGAAATGCTGTTTACCTTCCCACCAGAGTGGTACCTATTTATCTACTTGCACTGGCATGCTTTCGAACTGCTAGGTTGGCAGGAGCTGGGACCGAGCAATGGGAGCTCACCCCGTTGCGGGGATTTGAACCACCGACCTTCTGAACGGCAAGCCCAAGAGGCTCAGTGGTTTAGACCACAGCGCCACCCGCATCCTTCAGGTTTCCTAGGCATCTTCAAAAGAATGGGGTTTTCTAAAGGTAATTTAAAGACAAAACAAGCCTACTGCCTAGACCAATGTGTTCCAAGCTTTTAAACAGCTGAGACGTTTTGGCTGTCTTATTTTTATCGAGTGGAACCTTTTGCCCTTTGTGGGTAAAACACTAATTGTCCCATGTAACAGCTGGACATTACAATGCTTTTGCAATTTTTCCTGACTTCTTAACTCAATCAAAGGGTCATAGAGCTTCTGCGACGAGCCTCCATTTGGGGCCTCCTTCTCGCTGCAGGAACAGAGAGGCTTCTGAAGAGAGATTAAAACCATTTACTGTGAAGTTGAAAGTGAGACAAGAGAGGGGTGAGTGGATCCATTTAATTAAAAGCTCAAATGTCACACCTGCTATTAAAGTGGTCTAAGCAGCTAACTGTGTGCCTCACTCTTGCACTGAATTAAGCATGTTAATAATTCAGAAAGCTAGACTTTCTCTTTATTGATGGAGAGCACTGGGTTCATGGGAGCTGTTGTGGCTGGAATATTAATGATGAGCATAGGCTAGTCCTGAAATCCAAATAGGAATCAAAAGGCGTTGGGACTTGAATGGTACATAGACAACTTGTAATTAATACCAGGAGAACTATTTTTGTGACATTAGGAGAAAGTCCATAAAAACATAAGAAGAACCTTCTGGATCAGGCTAATGACCCATCTAGTCCAGCAACCTGTTCTCACAGTGGCCAACCAGATGATTGTGGGGAACCCATAAGCTGGACCCAAGCACAAGAGCACTCTCCCCTCCTGCACTTTCCAGCAGGTAAAAAAAGGTAAAGGTAAAGGTCCCCTGGACTGTCCAATCAAAGGTGACTATGGGGTGTAACGCTCATCTCGTTTTTCAGGCTGAGGGAGCTGGCGTTTGTCCACAGACAGCTTTCCAGGTCATGTGCCCAGCATGACTAAACCACTTCTGGCTGACGGAGGACCATGACGGAAGCCAGAGAGCACGGAAACGCCATTTACCTTCCCACCGCAGTGGTACCAATTTATCTACTTGCACTGGTGTGCTTTAGAACTACTGGGCTGGCAGGAGCTGGGACAGGGCAACAGGAGCTCACCCTGTTGAGCAGACTCGAACCACTGACCTTCTGATCAGCAAGCCCAAGAGGCTCAGTGGTTTATTTTTATTTTTATTTTTTTGTCTTCTCTCCCTCTATAACTTTTATTAATTTTTACAATTTAAAATACTGATTTAAACATCCTAAAATATCAATGACTTGCCTTCTTCTTTTCCCATGGTTCATTTTGCATTTTCTGTTGTGCTGGACTATTGGCTCTCCCATCTAATACCCAGTTTCACCCTACCAAAATCAGCTTCTGATTAGCTCAGCACAAAGCTATCCCTAGGAAATGTTTCAGACTTCATTTGGCAGTTGTGCTTGTTAGTTTGGAGACATTTACTGTGCCCCTCAAAGCACTTGGAAGTCTTGGAAATCCAGAGACATGCCAGCAGACATGGCAATGACCATAGAACCCCCATGATACATTTTTAAGCATAACACATGTCTTATCATCACTGGTTTCAAACCCTGTTTCTCATTTCCTTTCTTCCTGGTGAATGCAAATAATTTCCCAGAAGCATCTCTAAGGTCACACTAAATTTTGCAGTGCATTATGGGAAGAAAAAGCCAGAAGCTAATGCATGTCCTGATTTACCAGACTAAAAACAGCCTGATCAGTTACTTTATACAGGGGTCATTGTCACACGATGGTTGCTCATCTGTTTTCTGCAAGACTTTCCCTTTTATATGAAATCCCCTTCCTCTAGGTAGCCGCAAGGTAACACTCAAGTCTGGCAGCCAGCTTAAGATTCCTGGTGGTATCTCAAAGGAGGCTGAGTTTTCATAGCTGCAGGGTTATTACTGCTGATCTATGCTAGAAAGAAATAAGACTAAGTAATAAGTAGAAATAAGATTCCTGCCCAGGATAAAAAGCAACTTAGAGCAATTTCACTGACAGAGAGAGACAAAGCTTTTGGTTTAGAAATCTGAGTGGGTCCAATGGACATGAGCAGTTTCCAAAGTGCAGGAAAAGTCACAAATGGTTCTGAGCTGTAATTCACTAGACAGTTTTCAATAATTCATTCGAGAGACAATAACATTGCTGTAAGAGGCCTTCAAGCTATATCAGGCAAAGATGGATTTACAGACCTGTTTCCCCATTGTACAGGGATTTTTAGCTGTCTCACAGCGAGGAACCACATGGGTTGTGAGAAAGGGCCATGGGCACTTTGGAATCAAAGGACTGAAGCTCGACTGGGCACCCGCCCACCCCAGTTGTTCATGATCCCAGAACATCTATTGATCAGTTTTCATGATTCCTCTCCACCTGAAAATGTGCAGGAAGAGTTCTGAAAAGTGACAGCTTGTGGCCCTCCACATGCTGCCGGACTACAGCTCCCACTGTCTCCAACCATTGGCCATGCTGGCTGGGGATGAAGGGAGTTGGAGTCCAACAACATCTAGAGGACCATAGAGTCTCCGTACCTGTTGTAGATCAGCATTCCCCAACCTGGTCCCCTCCAGATGTTGTAGACCAGGGTTTCTCAAAATTGGGTCTTCATCTGTTTTTTGACTACAGTTCCCATCATTCCTGACCACTGGTCCTGATAGCTAGGGATGATGGTAGTCCAAAAGCAGCAGGTGCCCCAAGTTTGGGAAGAAGAAGAAGAAGAGGAGGAGGAGGAGGAGGAGGAGGAGGAGGAGGAGGAGTTTGGATTTGATATCCCACTTTATCACTACCCGAAGGAGTCTCAAAGCGGCTAACATTCTCCTTTCCCTTCCTCCGCCACAACAAACACTCTGTGGGGTGAGTGGGGCTGAGAGACTTCAGACAAGTGTGACTGGCCCAAGGTCACCCAGCAGCTGCATGTGGAGGAGCGGAGACGCGAACCCGGTTCCCCAGATTACAAGTCTACCACTCTTAACCACTATACCACACTGGCTCTCTGTGTGGGCCACGGGAAACCCTGTTTTAATCTTAAACTCCCATCAGCCCCAGCCAGCATGGCCAGTAGACATGGAATAATGATGGAATTGGAAGTTGTATGAAACCAGGTTGGGGAAGCTTGCACCAGACAAACCTTACTGAAAGTCTATTGTTCTCTAGCAAAATTTGCTGGTGACAACATGCCCAACGTCTCATGCCCAAGTGTCTCAGCTCTTCCCAACTGCTAGACTGCTCCATGCATTTAAAGCACATGATTTCTTCCAAAGAAGTATAGTTTACCCTTCACATAGCTGTGATTCTCAGCACCCTTAGTTCCCAGGATTTTTTTAAGGGGAAGCCATGTGCTTTTAAATATATGGTGTGGATCTGCATCAGAACATAAGACTATAAGGTGTTGCCCTTAACTTGCCTTCTCACTAAACTGAGCCCAAACGCTGCATACCTCCTCCTTATCTAATACTATGGTGCATATTGCAAGTGTTTGCTGAAGGAGTCTGTGCAGACGTTTGACGTGCACTGAAAGAATCATGTGATTGCTGTTTCACATGCCCAGTTTGGAACTTAACTCGCAATTACCGTAAGTAATAACATAATTACTCCCTTAGCGCCAGAGGAGCATGTTCCATGCAGGGTTGAGAGCAAAGAGCTGGGCAACCTCTCCCCCTTGTGGCTGAAACTAAACTAGATGCAACTCTGCATCAATTGCATCATGATGTTCTTGAGCCACTTTCGACTTCGACTTTCCTTATGGGAAAGTAGCATCCAAACATTAGAAGAAGAAGAAGAAGAGTTTGGATTTGATATCCCGCCTTTCACTCCCCTTCAGGAGTCTCAAAGCGGCTAACAATCTCCTTTCCCTTCCTCCCCCACAACAAACACTCTGTGAGGTGAGTGGGGCTGAGAGACTTCAGAGAAGCGTGACTGGCCCAAGGTCACCCAGCAGCTGCATGTGGAGGAGCGGGGAAGCGAACCCGGTTCACCAGATTACGAGTCCAACACTCTTAACCACTACACCACACTGGCTCTTTGATTAAATGAAATCAAATCATTCTCATTCTCCATCAGGGACAAAAGGATAACTTCTCCCTACTCCAGCAAAGGTCTCATTTCAAATAGCTCCCCCAGTTATGAATTGCATGAATGGGGCATCTTAAAAAGCAGAGACATCACCTTGCCAACAAAGGTCCGTATAGTTAAAGCTATGGTTTTCCCAGCAGTGATGTATGGAAGTGAGAGCTGGACCATAAAGAAGGCTGATCACCGAAGAATTGATGCTTTTGAACTATGGTGCTGGAGGAGACTCTTGAGAGTCCCATGGACTGCAAGAAGATCAAACGCATCCATTCTTAAGGAAATCAGCCCTGAGTGTTCACTGGAAGGACAGATCCTGAAGCTGAGGCTCCAATACTTTGGCCACCTCATGAGAAGAGAAGACTCCCTGGAAAAGACCCTGATGTTCGGAAAGATTGAGGCCACAAGGAGAAGGGGATGACAGAGGACGAGATGGTTGGACAGTGTTCTCGAAGCTACCAGCATGAGTTTGACCAAACTGCGGGAAGCAGTGGAAGACAGGAGTGCCTGGCGTGCTCTGGTCCATGGGGTCAAAAAGAGTCAGGCACGACTGAATGGCTAAACAACAACAGCAATGAATGGGGGAGACATAGTAGACTGGGGAAGGTTGGAATGTGAATATTATTGTTATTGTTATTTTTTATTAAATTTATATACCGCCCTATACCTGGTGGGGTCTCAGGGTAGTTCACAGAATAAAATCAAGATATAAAACCAGATGCTAGGAGAGGGTATATTTATTAGATATTATCCTTTCTTCATCACCTTTGTGAGTTCAGCGGTGCCATTCCTTTTGCACCTTAAAATGGAAGCTTAGATAGGCTAGTTTTGACCTTTTAATTTAAGTAACCCAGGATGCTTTAAGGCAGACTGGATTTTCCTGCCATTTCCCCCTTTTCTCCTCCTTAAAATCACACAGTCTTGTAAAAGGTAAAAATATCATTTATTCAGTATACTCGTGCCCTTTTAAAATGTGTTGTAGAAGGGGGCGAGGTTATTGTGTTGTCTTTGTTTTTATTATGTATTTTCTGGATTTTTTTAATATTGTGATTTTTTATTGTGAACCGCCCTGAGATCTATCGGTATAGGGTGGTGTACAAATTTAATTAAATAAAGTAAATAAAATAAAGAAAAATTGTTGAAGAGTAAGAAAATACAGCAGCTTTGTTCAGGCAGGCTTAAAATGGTGATTCACCATTCACAAAGACATACCTAAGCCTAGCTTAAAATGGTTCTGAGCATTAGAGCTCAGACACGACAGATGTTCTTCACACTGCTGGCTTGGTGATGAAGGAAGAGGAGGGGGGGCAAGGCAAGTAGGGGAATATATAGCCATGCCCTCCCCCTGCCAGGGCACCATGGGAATGTCTCTCACAGAGTTCTCCCTAGCATGTTTACAGGGAAACTCTGTGAGCATCAGCTCCTGTCATGTGCCTATCTAGCAAAACATTAATTGTTGGTTGGACTACATTTTAAATATTCTACGGGGGAAGTGGTAGTGCAGCTTCCTTCCATGTGAAAGGCGCCTGTTATGTACTGAAGTTATCACCCTGGGCCAGCAGGGGGATACTGTAGATAGTTATGCAAATAAGGGATCGAAAGTGACGTTCAGTGATTGGATAGTTTTAGAAAGTTGATACAGTTACGTTGTACTGGAGCTCTATATAAGCAGGCTGGCTGAACCCTTCAGTTCAGTTCTGTTCTGGCCTGTGAATAAACAAGAGCTGTTTGAAGAATCGCTGTGTCGTCTGATATGTTCACCCACAACTTAACAGCGCCCAGTTGAATCCCTGGCATCTCCAGATAGGACTGGGAGAGACCAGTCTGAAACTCTAGATAGGTGCTGCCAGTCAGTGGAGATTACATTGAGTTAGGTGGACCTATGGTCTGACTCTGTACAAGACAGCTTCCTACGCCATGGTCAGGTTTTGCCCTACATTCCTTTAAGGCTTAAGATTGCACTGTTACCTTATTTTTCTCCAGATTACATGCCCATTCTCATGTTTTTAATCTTTGCTTTTCCTGGCAGGAAAGGATCCCTTGGCATGGAGAAGAAGTCATTGCAGGGGACAGCCTCACCTTTTGAAACGCTGTCTGTCATCATGCAACACCTAGAGGCTGTTGTATCTTGCCAACAAAAGTGGCAATTCTAATTAGCAGTTGGAGTGCAGCGAAACAGATACAAGAGAATAATTTCAGATTGAGAACATGGGACACACTCATTTGCTTCAGCTTGTCGTTCTGCTCCAAAAGTAGCTTTTCTTCAGCTAGGAGTTCACCCCCAGGGGCAAGAATATAAAAGGAAATTTCAGAAAATAGCAGCATTTCTTTTACATACGGTGTGGGCAGCTGTTTTCCCATTATGTTACAAAACGACCTCAAGTTTTGCTTCCTGGCTTGGGGTGTTTTTTTGCTTAGCTTTTTGTGTTATGATCTTCGCTCCTTGGATACTATTTTTCTCTCACCTAACATGCTGTCCTACTTTCTCGTTATCAATCGCAGTTGCTTTCTATGTGTTTGAAAACAATACCTTGTTCAGAATGTAGTTGCACATTGTTTTGTTCAAAAAAAAATATCCTGACATGGGTTTCTGCAGGATTTATCAACTGCTCTACAGAGCTGCGAAAGATTTTGCTTTACAGCAATGGTGGAAATAGTGAGAAGCGAGAAAAGTTACCTGAGCATTTGTTGGGAATATTTTTAGCAGTGTTGAAAAATGTAGCAATCGTTTGGTGGTCTTTGGCGCTGCTTGTGAAAATCCAATTCATTTAAATTGCCCTCCCAGCTGCATCTGATTACTGTGATGTCTACACACAACCGTATATTGACGATGTTGCATAATTGCATCATCCTGTTCTGATCCCTGGTCTGCTGAGATCTCCCATGCAACTAATCCAGGTATTGCCCTAATTTTCAATTTATTTGAAATGCCATTGATTCCAACTTGCCCAAAGTTGTTTCTGGCACATAGCCAAATCCAATTGCCTTTGTGGCATCATGACATTCTCTTGTTTACTTCATGGTTAACGATATTGCTGCAGATCTAGAGTTAGTGAATGTTAGAAATTAGAAAAATTGTAGGATTTAGATAATATTTGGGTCACTGAAGAGAAAACGCAGGCTACAGAAATTCGCCTGAATTGTGCCAAACACAAAAATTCCTGGGTTTAGCCTGGGCAGACTAGCCTAGCCTGGCTAGTTGAGTGCAAGCCATTATGGAACAATGGTCAGTCATCAACACATCAAAGAAACATCATTGAGCCTGGTTAGAACATAGTTACCATGGCTGGAGAAAGGTTTAAGATTGAAAACATGGGAGTGGGCAGTCTGTGCCCACAGGGGAGAAAGTGTCATTTTACACAGAGGCTTGGAGCAAGGTGTTCTGGGAACAAGAAGGAGGAGATAAGTAGAAGCTGAGGACCAGAATCATATTGATGGGCTAAGGACAGGTAGGGACAGAGGCATGGAGATGTCTTGGAACCAGTGCCGGATTTATGTATAAGCTAAACAAGCTATAGCTTAGGCCCCCACTCTCTTGGGGGCCTCCAAAAAATGTAAAGGAACAAAACCTGGATGTACATTTACAAAATATAAGATAAAAAACAAGTAAAATAAAACCTACATACAGCAACTGTGTTTTGTGTTGTGTAGGCTCCTATGATGTAAGTAATGGGCCCCGCCTGCTAGCCTGCTCCCTAAAATATCACTGGTTTGCTCATTTCTATATATAGGGTGCCTACTTTCTGCATGGACTGGTTGCATGGCCACAAGTGCAAATTGCTTTAGATACCTATTAGGTCCATAAATTACCATATAGCATATATTCAGCACAAAAACAGTGACAATTTGTTGCTGACAAAGGACAGCTGGACCCCATTACCTTCAGTAGCTTTAGGGCCTCATAAAACCTAAATCCAGCCCTGCTTGGAACCCAATGCTGAATTGCTGTGGGGAAGAAGCCCCTCTTGAGATCTGTATGCTGTAAACTCCGTCCTACACCAGGCTTCCTCAAACTCGGCCCTCCAGATGTTTTGAGACTACAATTCCCATCATCCCTGACCCCTGCTCCTGCTATCTAGGGATCATGGGAGTTGTAGGCCAAAAACATCTGGAGGGCTGAGGTTGAGGAAGCCTGGTCTACACCCAGGTGTAAACATGGGTAAAACAAACCATATTTCTTAAAGACATGGCTGTCTCTGCCATGTCTTGACTCCCAACAGGGAGCACCTAGAACCCCCTGGACTTTTGCTACTGCTTGGCAGAGATTGGGGGTGGTGCACAACCTTCGTAACACTATCATATGCATGCAGCTAATTCAGGAAATAAAAATAAACCGTAACTGGGTGGGTGAGGATGACACTGAAAAAGGATTGAGAAAAGATGACTGTTTGCACAAACATTTCCCAGGAAATATTTCTGTTTCCCATCACTATTTTCAGCTGAATAATTGAGGGACTTTTTGGTGCATCCTGATGTCAGTTTGACCAAATAATCTGCTTGCATAACTAACCATACTCCGTACACCCCCTCCTTTTTTGTTATTCCATCATTAGGTGCTGTTCCTGCGCTAACCCTAACAGCTTATATATCAGAAGGCAGCAAATCAGGAACTCTCCATGCTGATACTTTAAGAAATAATCTCACGGTATATTTCTGTGCACTGTCTCATTAACTATAATGGGCACTGAATGAATTCTAGGCACTACCAGGAAATATATTAAGGATAATAATTCTGGAAAGGGGGTGAATGGCTACTAAAGGAGGCATAATAGGAATGTATTATATTTCAAAGTGAACCTACCCTAAATCTCCTGAACAGAATGATCCTTATAACACAATTCTGTAATTCCGCCTTCGCCAAAGTGGCAAGTTGTTTTGGACTTCAACTTCCACCAGGCCCAGCCAGCCCAACTGCCTGGGGGATGCAGACTGGCAAAGATTGCTGTCATTCAACATCTAATGAGCCCCACGACCAGTCCTAACTGAGGACTTTCTGCAGTTAAACTGCCGCTGCATGTGAGTTATAAAGATGGCTAGAGGTCAGCTGAAAGCTATTTTGAGGTTTTTCTTGGATTGGAAAAGGGGGGAGGGGGAGAATCCGCCAAACTCAGCCCCACCAACCCCTATTTCCCCTCAGATGCTGTTGCCTATTTGTCTGGCACCATCGTGAAGGAAAACTCAAGGGAGGGGCAGGACCAGGAAGTTAGGCTTTCTGACCGCACTCTGCGTAGGAAACATGAAGGAAATGGTTCTGCTGCACCAGACAAAAGAAAGGGGTGTGCACACTGCAGGCAGAGATGGAAATTTTGCCCCTGTTCACACCCCCAGTCAGAAGCAACTGCTCAGGTAGGGTGAAGCTGTCTGTCTCAGGAGACAATGAAGGAGTGCGCCTTTGGGGGTGAAGCCAAACTGTTGGGGAGTTACAGCGCCTGCTGTGGCTGTAGAGGCCAATAGGGGAGAGACATGGGTGGATCTTGGGCTATTTACTGCCTCTCAGCCTAACTTACCTCACAGGGTTGTTGTGGAGATTTAATGAGGAGGAGGGAGGGGAACCATGCATGCCACCTTCAGCTCTTTGGAGAGAAAAGAAAGGGTGGCATTGTAATAAATAAACATACCTATTTGAAGATGGACTTTGAAAGTACTTCTTCAGAACTGGAGATTTCCAAGCAACGCCTTGAGGCAATGGTGTCACCGTCTGCCTGCACTCATGAATGTACATATGGTGCAAAACCTCTTGAGACCTCCGTCCCCATTTCTCCCTGTTTGGCCAACTTTCTCATTCTGCAGCTCAGCCAATTCCCACTCCCTATGTGTAATATGAACACTGGTGGTGATATTAATATCAGCGCAATTACTAAGACTATTTATACCTCCATGAGACAGCCTAATTAAGCCAGAGAACTGATGTCCAACTACAGATTAACTTCATCTCAGGAGGCAACCACTTGGGTACTTGTTCGCACCCCAGGAATACACTGAAAGCTATGCAGAGACGTATTGCTGTGGCTGGTTTGTGTGTTTGTGCAGAGGAGAGGCACACACAGAGAGAGATACAAATAAGCTTTTATTATATCTTATTTATTTGATTTGTATCCTGCCCTTTCTCCCAAAGAAGCCCAGGGCAGCAGACTGGTACTTTACCAAGTACCCACGTGGGCACAGCTGGCAAGGTTGCACCCCCCCCAATTGCCTGTCACCATCTAATCCATGAGATCAAATCATGGGTGAGTTGTTTTATTGTGGGCTGACTTAGCATTAATTAGCAGCAGCACCAGATGGTCAGGTCAGCAGGGATACCCAAGTCACTACTGGGGGTGGCTGAGCAGGGGTGACAGATGTCTATTCCCAACTCTCCTTTGATAATATTGCCTACTTCTCCATTCCATACTTCCCTCTGTCCAGGATCCTGGTAATAGCAGCTCCCTGAACCTTTCCTGTTTCCAGATCTCCCCTCTTTTTTGGGGTTGTGTGTGTATGAGATATAAGATAGCAGTTATCCCACTTGGTATGAGTATGCTGTGTTCAGAGTACAACTCCCCTGTGCAGCAGGCAAAGGAATTAAACCCACTCCAAACCAGACTTGGCCTGCAAAGCCCTTCACACAGGGGCCCCTTTCAAACAGAGGACTGCAAAGCAAACACGTGGCCTCTGCAACCTTCTCCATGCAAGTTCTTCCTAGGTGAGGCACGAATGACCTCATCCATTCAGGTTCTACAATGGGCTTTGAAAACCTGCTTATTTCAGATAGCTGGTTTTCCCCCCTTGACAGTTCTATGGTAACGCTTTTTTCAGCCGACTTTTACATAGTTCTGGCTGAGTTCTAACGACATGTTGCAATCTGCTGTGGATTTATTGTTGTTTTAAGTAGGTGTTCCTGGTACTCAGACCATACCCTGGGACTAAATGAAGTCATGTTACAGTGTTACCATGTTTGAATTACCATTTTTCTTCTGACAGTTCCTAGAGTGGAACTATAGTAATTGTAGTTCTGTGAGGGGCAGTGCCCTCACAGAACTACAATGTTTAGGGGTACTCTCATTTTCCTACTCATATTGAAATACTGCCCCTCAGTGAGGCCAAACTTAGATTCACAAAATGTTTAGGGGTATGCGTACCCCCGCGTCCCCCCAGAAAAAAAGCACTGGTGAGGGGAATTGGGGTCCTCAGGACCCTTAACAACAGCCCTCAGGACCCTTAACAACCTACAGTACCCAGAATTCTTTGAGGGAAGCCATGAATGTTTGAACCTTACTTAAATGTATGTGCCCTCTTTCTCAATATGAATTTTGCACACTGGTTTGGATTAGTTTCTGTTTGGTGGGTTGGATCTCAGTTTAGAAGTCACAGCAGCATATCCCATTTCACTGCTGGAAGCAAAAGGGAAGGTGCCCCCCCGCCCTCCGCTGCCATGGCCTTGCCCTGCCCCCTCCAAAACTTCCCTTCCCTGAGAGCCAGTGTGGTGTAGTGGTTAAGAGCGGTAGTCTTGTAATCTGGGGAACCGGGTTCGCGTCTCCGCTCCTCCACATGCAGCTGCTGGGTGACCTTGGGCCAGTCACACTTCTTTGAAGTCTCTCAGCCCCACTCACCCCACAGAGTGTTTGTTGTGGGGGAGGAAGGAAAAGGAGAATGTTAGCCGCTTTGAGACTCCTTAAAGAGAGTGAAAGGCGGGATATCAAATCCAAACTCTTCTTCTTCTTCTTAGTTGTGTGGAAGTGCCTGCAAAGCGGCAGCTGATCCAATTTTTGGAAACACAGGCTGTGTACACAGAATACCTTTAAAGCACATTTGGAACAAATCGTTTCCCTCAAAGAATTCTGGGCACCAGAGTTTACACCTCACCTAGTTCCAGCTCCAGCAACCCTGAACAAACTACAGTGCCCAGAATTATTTGAGGGAAACATGTCCAGCAGCCTTTCTTCAGCAAGCTTCGGGCTTACAGTTTGACTGGCAATGAGGCGAAGAAAGGAAAATGCTTCCCTCTTGTGGTCATAGAATTAAATTCACCTGCAAAGCATAAGAGCCCGCTAAAGAAGGGTGGAATACCTGTACGAAATTTGAGTGTGATTATATTTTGAGACTATTTTGTAAGCTGCTTTGAGAGTCTCTTGGGGCTATGAATCAGCATACAAATCAGTTATGGAGAACAGTTTGGATTCAGTTGAAGCGGTCCATTTGCAGGTGCTGACATTTCCCCATTGCAGACAGCTTTACAAATCAATTCCTGTAGCATTTTGCATTTTTCTTTTCTTTTAAAAATTCATCATTTTACTGCAGATTTACCCCAATAAACACATTTTCCATGCAGTTTTGACTTATGTACACATTTTTGCAAGCAATTGCTCCTAATAGAATGCGTATTTGTATGCTATTTTCTGTAATACTTTTATTCTATACAAATTTTGCCTGAATATCTGCATTTTTGTAAACACTGTTTGCTTGGAGAAATGCAATGCAAACTTTGGAGAAGTGGAAATTTAGAAGGCTAGCTGCGTTTCCGTTCTCATATTATTTTGGAAAGTTCAAATTTGATCAGTTCGGCTTTAAATACAAACTGAATCATATTTCCCTCCCCAATCCCTAGTGGAGATGAAGGAGAAGCCCCATTCTGCCAATTTTTGCCAAGTTGAAACTCACCCAAATATAGTTTGCTCCTTAATATTAATAATACTCTGATTACAAAGACTAATTGCTATGTCTTTAAGGTTTGTTTTGCTTCAAATACTTGAGCTTATGAACAGCACATTTGTAAATGAGTGACTTTTAGTGAGTAAAAGTTTTAAGTTCTCAGTTTTATTTGCATTTCAAATCACTCTGTTGATACTTTACACTGGGGAGTGCATTTGCTAAAGGTTAATTTAAATGCATGCCATCACCACAACAAGCTGTGATTTGCAGCTATTTGAGTAAGATTGATACTGTCACGTATCTGCCCTTTGGGGGGTGGGGGTCCTGTTCTGGATTGGAAGAAAAATGAAGGAGACCTCCAGATGCACAGGGAAAGGTTTATTAGGTCCAACTCATTTTGAAATAAATCCTTCTTTAGGGGCACTGTAGATATATGATGTAGAAATATGAATGGGAATTTAACAGTAAATCTTTACACTGTCTCATAATATCGACAAAAATCAGGAACAGGACAATCTCATTGTTATTATTATTATTATTTGTTAAATTTGTATACCACCCATCACCCAAAGTTCACAACACAAAAATAGAAAATGGGAACACAAAAATAAATTTAAAAAATAAATTTAAAAATAAGAAATAAATAAAATAAAAATTTATGCACCGACACTAGATTCCTACACAAAGAGATGTAGAGATGACCACCAACTTGCATGGCTTTAAAATAGGAATAGACAAATTAATGCTACCAGTGCCTACAAGCAGGGGCATACGAAGGAGGGGACGGTCCGCCCCCGTTGCCACCTTGACGGGGGTGTGTGTGTGACAAAATGGTGGGCGGCACTCGTCACTGCGGGGCCTGCAGTGCCCATGAGCCACGTGTTTTGGTGTCTGCAGGCTCCGCGCTGTCTGTCCGCCTCCTCCCCAGCTGTAGGGCGGCTGAGGCCCCACTGCATGCCCTGTCCCATATGGGCACTGCACCCCCTGTCCCTATGGGTGCCACGCACCCCGTATCACCCCTAGGGGTGCGGTCTTGTCCCTATGGGCGCTGCCCCCCCGTGGCATGCAGCACCCATAGGGATGACACTGGGCGTGCTGTGGCGCCCATAGGGATGCAGCACGCGGCGCTGCCCATAGGGTTGGCATAGGATGCTGAGCGCCTTGTTCTGTCCCTATGAGCACCAATAGCCCCACACCTATGTGCACCTCCCGCCCTGCACCTATGGGCGGTTTGCTCCATCCCAGGGGCCTGAAAGGCTTCCTCCGATGCTGCCTACAAGCCATGATGGCTAGGATTTACCTCCATTATTACACACCCTCCAATACTTCTCCGATGAAAATAGGGAAGTCTCATTCCATAATGATAATTTTACTATTTATACCCCACACATCTTACTGGGTTGCCCCAGCCACTCTGGGCAACATTTATAAAAACATAATAAAACATTAAACAATTTTTTAAAAAACCCCTTCCCTGTACAGGATTGTCTTCAGACGGCGCGGGGAGTCAGATAACTTCATACACTCCACCGTTTCTCCAATTAAAACAGGGACAGTGCTCCTGCCAACCTAGCAGTTCGAAAGCACGTCAAGTGCAAGTAGATAAATAGGTACCGCTCCGGTGGGAAGGTAAACGGTGTTTCTGTGTGCTGCTCTGGTTCGCCAGAAGCGGCTTAGTCATGCTGGCCACATGATCCAGAAGCTGTATGCCGGCTCCCTCGGCCAATAAAGTGAGATGAGCGCCGCAACCCCAGAGTGGGCCACGACTGGACCTAATGGTCAGGGGTCCCTTTACCGTTACCTTTAAGGAAAAGTGGGACATTCCACGATCAAATCAGAAACTGGGACAGCTTCTCTAAATCAGAACGTCCCTGGAAAATAGGGACACTTGGAGGGTCTGCTATCGGAGGCAGTGCTGGGAACTGCCGGTGGGAAAACTACTGCAGTGCTAGAAGATTTTCCACAGGCACCTGGTTGGCCACTATGAGAATAGGATTGCTGGACTCGATAATCCACAGGCTCTTCCTGAGTTCTTATGCTTTCTAGGACCAGCTCCTTTAGATCCAGTACAATGAACACTATTAATCACCTGAATAAATAGAACAAGATGTGATATCTTGCCATTAATGGTAGTTGGCTTTTCTTTGGCAGAAACACACAGACATTGTACCTTAATGCTTAAAAGAGCTTAAAGGAGGCAGTTTTGCCCCTGATGGATGTAGCCGAACCGGGATTACAAAGCGGCCACAATTTATGAATGGTTTTCTTGGTCTCCTACCAAGCATTTTCTCTTTATTATACAACCACCTGGAGAGTCACCAAGTCCATAATATGCAAGGCAGCCTTTATAAATATGCTGAGAAATTATAGTCAGTTTAATTTTTGGTGGGTTGTTTACTTCAAACTCACCTTTGCCATAATCCTCAACATTTTTGAGGGCCAGTTGCTCCCTTATCCCCCTGCTCTTTTCTCCTCAGCTGTAATTCCGTAAAACCTAAATTTTGTCCTGAGAGAGAATTTTTTACCACAGAATCACAAAATTCTCGGAAGGTGGAATTCCTAATTGAACCACGGATGTGCCTTTTAAAACAAAAAAACATGCACACAAGATCATTATTACAAGAAAATTACTGCTGTGATAGGAAATGGCTCACTGGGCAGACAATGGTAACCAAATACTGTGAAATGTTCTTAGAACGTTCCAGAAACATCAGCCTGAGGTTGTAATAAGGAAATGTTTACGTAATAACAGATAATTCGTAGACCCTTACGCTAACTGCATTTTATTACTCTTTTGTGGGTTTTATTTTTACATTCTTTGATTTTGTATTATCTATCAATCTAAAACAGGCTTCCTCAACCTCAGCCCTCCAGATGTTTTTGGCCTACAACTCCCAAGGTTGAGGAAGCCTGATCTAAAACATACTAAGGGTGCATTCTGGTGGCCCTTAGGAGAATATCACAGGGGTCACATGATATTAAGGACCATCCTTTCTGCAAGTGGTCCACCTATCTACAGAGAATGAGGTCTGCTGTTAGTCCATGGAGATTTCAGCTTCCATGGCTGCCACTCTGGGCTGCTCCATGGGTGTTGGGTCTGAAAGGGAGTGTCTGAAAGTGCTGATGTCCAAGGGAGTGTTGTGGGTACAGGAACTTAGACTCCCTCATTCACCCAACATGCACCCAGACACTACAGCACCCCAGCCTGCCTGGAAATAGTGACAGTCTAGAAGCATCTGGAGTTAATCCTCACCCACTGAAAGGGAGGGATCCAAAGCAAATAATGCAAGGGAATGAAACAAGAAAAAATGGAGGAGCAAGACTCTTTCTCACCACCAAGGGTGGCTTAGAAAAGGTGGTAGCTGCACCACAGACCTCCCCCTGCCTGGTAACCTAGCAGTTTGAAAGCACACCAGCGCAAGTGGATAAATAAGTCCTGCTGCGGCAGGAAGGTAAACAGCATTTCCATGTGCTCTGGTTTCCATCACGGTATCCCGTTGTGCCAGAAGTGGGTTAGTCCTGCTGGCCACATGACCCAGAAAGCTGTCTGAAAGCGAGATGTACGTCGCAACCCCACAGTCGCCTTTGACTGGACTTAATCATCCAGGGGTCCTTGACCTTTTTTTTTTTACCTTTTTACTCTGGAAGAGTTAGGGCTGGGTGATTTTTAACCCATAGAAAAAGATGCGAGCTTGGGTGGAATATGAGCCTGATCAATACTACATTCTCTCCAAGTACACAGAAAGTTTTCTGCTCGGTATATTTGTTAAAACGCAAGTAGCGACTAATCTGTTGAGACAGAATCATTTTGCTTCTGTACTGCCATGGAGGTCTCCAGCCACAGGCTAATTTGGCTGCTCGAGAAATGAACATGCTGCGTATTTCCTGAAAAACCCAGCCATCATGTAAAACCATTACAAGTCCCTACATAAACCAATGAAAAATGTGGTACTTGCAACTGAGAAAGCCTCAGCTCTCAATTGCCTGGGCTCATTTGCATCAATTCACCGAGCTCATTGTTGGTTTTCCACAGGAAGCTTTCGACTGATGAAAGTGTATGTCTTTGGAAACGCTGGTTGTGCATGAGCAATTAGTGGCAACGACATCTATAGCTGGACAGACCTGGCATTGTAAAAAAATATATCACAGATGCTTTTAGGTTTCTGCTGACCGTGGACAATAATTTGGAGCAATCAGCTACGTTGACGTCATTGTAGGTTGGGTTGCTCCATGAGGGCTGTTGTGCCTCCCTTCTCTTCTTGAAGCTGAAGTTTGCATTCATTTGAATGAGAATAAAGAACAGATGCATGTTCTTTATTCTTGGAGGGGGCTGGTCAGGGCGACAGGACTGCACCTTCCCCCTTTGGCTTCCTTGGCAAACTGCATGCTTGCAGTATTCAACTGATTGCATTATGCCTGATTAGAGTGTATGATGGGCTTCCAAAATGTGTTTTCACTGGGCTTTGTAGGCCTCAGAGGAAGCAAATGCCTGTATCGAGGGCGAGACCTCTATGAATAAAGATGAAGGCAAACTTCAGATCAAAGGAGAAGTCTCTGTGGGTTCTACTGAACCCTTGAATCAGAGAATGGTTTGGCCGAGGGGTCCCATTATCAATGCAAATCGTACGGCTGTATGCACAACTTATTTAGTGATCAAATGCATGGGAAGAGAGTAAAAACCATGCCCTTTGGTCACCCCCCGAATGCTATTGCATCTGCTGGCCACACTACCCATTGACCATAAGTTCTGTCGATCAGAAAGGTCAGCGTGAACCTAGGGCTCTCCTTTGTTATAGGACACCTTGATTGGCCCAGAATTCCTGGTTGAGAGAGAGAGTCCTATATACAGTGGTACCTCTGGTTACAGACGCTTCAGGTTACAGACTACGCTACGTGCACGGGTCACGATTTGTCGCTTCTGCGCATGCGCGTGATGTCATTTTGAGCATCTGCGCATGCGCAAATGACGAAACCCGGAAGTAACGTGCTCCATTACTTCCGGGTTGCCACAGAGTGCAACCCGAAAATGCTCAACCTGAAGCAACTTTAACCTGAGGTGTGGCTGTAAGATTGTCTTCCATAAACATGGTTTTAACAATGGGTCCGTAAGTGACTGTGGAGGCCAATTCTGGATCTACACGTCCTTCCACAGAGGGATGGGTTTTTGGAAGACGCCTGTGAGTGAATTTGTTTTATGTGTGTAGATCAGTGCATGCTGACCAATGCACAGTCTTCACAGTAAGGCTCTGTTCCAATGCACGAGTATCACGACGACCGGTAGATTCTTATCTACCGCAACAGCCGTTGCAACATACTGATTGTTATCTTCCACCTGTTCTGTTGTTGAGGACTTTTTGGATCATTCTATGTAACTTCAAATATAACATTTTAAGTGTGTTTAAAGTGCATTATACAAATGTGACACTAGGTAGTGGTGGTGGGTTTAATGGCAAATTCAATATATATTTAAAACGTGTTGCTGTTTTTTAAAAAAAGCATTTTTTTATATGTGTCTGGATTCCACCCTGCTCTCAGATGTCATGCCAAATGTGCAGACGTTGACAGTGGGATGTTCAGTATTGGGGCAGGGTGAGGGCTGACAGGAATGTTTTTCCTCCACGCAGACACATGAAAACAAACTTCTGTGTGGCTCCTACTCCATAGGAATTAAATCCCATTGAATGCTGTGGGATTTATTTCTGAGTAAACTTTCCTAGAGTGACTCTGTAAAAGAAGGTCTATTCCTGTAAGTGCCGGTGTGGTGGCTGTAAAACATTAAAAATAAACAAATATGGCATACACAGAGCCACATTTGTGATGTGGGGTCAAGAACCAGGTTTCATTACCTCCCAAAGCCACCAATCTCTTGAAACAGGTGCTTGCTGAGGGGACATGTGGCCAGCTGGAGCTCTCCAAAATGTACACACCTCTCAAAAACTTGTGGTACACAGAAAGAATCTTTCAAAAGTATGTTGATTCATTCATTCAAGCATTTGTTTTTCTGCTAATGACCCCATGAATGACTTTCACATATTAAATACCCCTTTATCCTGCCTCCCAGCAAGGATCTCTCTGCAGACTTTTCTTTAAATACATGAGCATAATTAAGCCCTCAGTGCTTGTAAAAAGTTCATGACTAATCTGAAAAACAGGTTCAAACAGAATCGAAAGCATTCTTTTTTCTTTTTTAAATCCAGTCTACTGTTGTTGTTGTTTTTGGAAAGCTGTTTATTTGCTATTCATTTGAGCACCTCTTAAAACTATAACCAACTTTTCTGAGATCGAGGATGTCTGCATACAGTTGGATGCCATTTTGAATCAAGATGATTGACTGAACCTTTCAAAACTGTACTGATATTCACTGCTGATTTCAAAACTGCACTGATTCCCCCCCCCCGCCCGAATTCCCAAGTAACACTGGGTAAAGGTAAAGGTACCCCTGCCCGTACGGGCCAGTCGTGTCCAACTCTAGGGTTGTGCGCCCATCTCGCTTAAGAGGCCGGGGGCCAGCGCTGTCCGGAGACACTTCCGGGTCACGTGGCTAGCGTGACGAAGCTGCTCTGGCGAGCCAGCACCAGCGCAGCACATGGAAACGCCGTTTACCTTCCCGCTATAAAGCGGTACCTATTTATCTACTTGCACTTAGGGGTGCTTTCGAACTGCTAGGTGGGCAGGAGCTGGGACCGAAAGACGGGAGCTCACCCCGCCGCGGGGATTCGAACCGCCGACCATACGATCGGCAAGTTTTACCCACAGCGCCACCTCTGGGTATGGGGCTGCTAATAAGATGTATTTGACAATGACTCCAGTTTAATGTACAAGAAAATAGTTAGATGATTGACTGGCTTATTGTACACAGTTAGGGCACATGCTGTGTAGGGTGGGCATTTGAGCTATGCCAAGAGCACTGCATCCCCTGTAGGATTGGGGGAAACCCAGAGGTTTAGTAGGTACACAGGGGGTGAGTGCAGAGGAGGAAGAGAGGGGGGCAAGTTCACCTACTGAGTTCTAACAAAAACCAAATGAAAAGCAATGTTTTAATTAGAAATGCAAACAATGTCTTGTAAAGAAATGTTACCCTTCAAACTGCTAGCATGAAGTAGGGACCCCACTAAAGGAAAGGAAAGGAGTACCTAGTCCCTGCTTGATAATTTCCCCTAATTTTTGGACTCTCTTTATGCTGATCTGACACAAACAAACTTGAGATCTTTGTTATCACCTCATTCGCTTGCCAGACCAAGGAGGGAACATCAATTGCCCGCATGCTCCAGCTGCCGATGTTATCATTTCTGCTCTGAAAAAGTCCCAAATATTTTTTACCCCAGCATTCCTCTGTCCACTGCGTCTCAGTGTTAACAGCTGTTGGGATAACAGATTGCATTCTTTCTCCTTTCTTTTTGAAGATTCTTGGCTCTGAAGAGCTGAAGATGGTTTAAGTAAATGTTCACCACACTATTTCTGGTTTTTATTGTCAAAAGCCACTTTTCATTAAGAGAGCCAAGCCAGTGTTACATTGTGTGTGTGTGTTTGTGTATCCATCAGGAATTAGGTTTCATTTGGAAGCCCAGGCATTCTGTGGCCCTTGCTAGTTTGGAAACTTTCGTTCTTGTTCTGAAAATGTCTAAAAATGTGTGCTTGGAAATATTCTAATAAAGTTGCCAAGTGACTGGGAAAAACATACACACTCTTCTGACTTGTACAAAAAACCCAGCAGGTGAAACTTTTAACTATGCTGTGGTTCAAAGCATAGTTACAGTGGCTAGCACACAAGTTGCTAAGCCTTTCAACAGTGAGATTTGGTTTAAGAGGGGACAACAGCTCAGTGGGGGCCCAGCGGTAACATCCAAATCAACTCCACTCTGAGATTTCCCATTGTATATTTTGAACCCTCTCCAAGACTTTAAATGACATTTTGCATCCAGCCATTTAGGCAGTCTTGTAATTCTAATCCCTGGGAAGATGTTTTGCAAACAGCAACATCTGAAAGGGTTTGCAGAAAGCACATTGTGGGCATCTTGATTTTAGCTTACTCCACAAAAGCACTGTGTTTTGCTACTTTCTCATGCTTCCAACCCACTGGCAGACATGGCACCAGGCCTGGCACCAGAAATCAGTAGCATTGGGCAGCTGCCAAGACCCACAGACACTGGAAAGAGACCCACCACTAACCCAAGAGCCTAGTACTGACCAAAAATGTTTGGCTTGCCAAGGTGAAATAATGAGCTTTAACATGAGTTGGTTATGCCAGGAGCAGCAAGCAGGTGCCGCTGCTGAACAGGCTCAGATGAACAGTTGCTCCTTGATCTTGCTTTTTGACTGTCTCGGGCCACCAGAGACCTCAGACCTGGTTCTTCAAACCAGCATGATAAATCTCCCAGGCTGCTGTAAAACAGATCCCAACCACATTAGCATGCAGCTAGTATTGTCAAGGGACGCAGGTGGTGCTCTGGGTTAAACCACAGAGCCTAGGACTTGCCAATCAGAAGGTTGGCGGTTTGAATCCCCGCGATGGGGTGAGCTCCCATTGCTCGGTCCCTGCTCCTGCCAACCTAGCAGTTCGAAAGCACATCAAAGTGCAAGTAGATAAATAGGTACTGCTCCGGCAGGAAGGTAAACGGCGGTTCCGTGCACTGCTCTGGTTCGCCAGAAGCAGCTTAGTCATGCTGGCCACATGACCCGGAAGCTGTACGCCAGCTCCCTCGCCCAATAAAGCGAGATGAGCACCGCAATCCCAGAGTCGGTCACGACTGGACCTAATGGTGGATCCCTGATCATTGGCCAGGCTGGCTGCAGCTATTCTTGGAGTCCAAGAATGTCTGGATACAGTTGTGGATTGTGGGGTGGAGTGGAGGCGCTCAGATGATTTTGGTTTCATTGCTTTTGCTTTCAGGTGTCAAGGTTCAGTGAATCCTATCCCTCCCCCAGTGGCAGCTAAAAAAGCAGGTAAACAAGAAGAGTCCTTACCATTGTAATTTATTCATTATTCACACAGAGAGACAAAGGAATATAGTCCCTATTAAATAATGGTGTTGTTCCAAGTAATTTTCTCCCCCCCTTTACTCTCAGTCGTCAGCAGCTCCACCCCTTATACCGTGGCTGCGTAAGCCCCTTTGTCTGTTTGTTTTCTGCTCTTCCACTTTCACAGCCCTCCTGGTTCTAGGAGAAGGGGGATCAGGAATGCTTTCTAATGATAACATGTCAGCCAGCTGTTCTGGGTCTGTTGCTCCCCCCTCCTCCCCCTCCATTATCTCTCAGCTCTGTCATTTTTCTGTCTCAGAGTCATGATCTTCTACAATCCGCTGTCCTCCTTTTCTTGGGAAGCTTCAGGAGGAGGAGGGGCAGCCCCACCATTCCTCTTCAGTCCAGTCCCTGACATCAGGGTTGTTATGTACCGAGTTGAATAGGATCCAAACTGCAGCAGTCTGATTGGTCCTAGAACAATAGGATCCAAAAGGCAGCAGTCTGATTGGTCCTAGAACAATAGGATTCAGAATGCAGCAGTCTGATTGGTCCTAGAACAATGCAGCAGTATGATTGGTTGGCAGGAACCACCCAATCATGCTCCAGATAGAAGTGAATCCACAACCTGATTGGCTTACAGTAGAATTCCGGAATTAGCCAATCATGTGCAGCCCATTGTGTAAATAATGTATATAAAGCAGATACTTTGAGGGGACATTCATTCATTCCTCCTCACCACTATGAGCTGAATAAAGAGCATGAAATCACTTTGCGACTCTGAGTATATTTCAAGGGTGTTAGAATTCCTGCTCCGTGATTGCAGTCATGGGATTTTTGTCTATCACATGACGATATATGTTTTGACTCCACGGAGTGGGATGTGACAGAGACAGAATGTTTGTGTTGCTGTGTTCCGTGAAGTGGGGCTATTGTCCTTTGTTCTTTTTCTGTTTGCTGTCTGATGCTAGAGAGAGAGGGAACCATGTTGCAGTGCTCCATATGTGTTTATATGTAAATAAAGTAGATTAGCCAAAATGCTGAGTTGCTGAGGTCTGTCATGCGAAATGCGCAAACTCTGTGCATCTCTAAGTGTGCTGGTGTCAGTTGGCACTAGTCGCTGTGATGTTTGGGCAGAAGAAAGCTTCTGAAGCTCTCGAACGATCGACCAGGAGGGAGAGAACATGCCAGTCGGGCATGTGTCTCTGCCAGGGTCCTACTCGAGTGTAGGCTCAACTCCTGACACATGAATGGTACAGGGGGGCAGGGAGTGGGGAGGTGGCCAGGAAATTGGTGCAGCACAAACATACTGGGAGGAGCACCTGATTGTCTCCTCTGGTGTGTTCGCGCCACACCTCCCTACTCGTTCATGCCTCCCCCTTCTACCTCCTCGTAAGCAACAGCAATGTGAGTGTCCAGAGGTCAGGTGAGTGGTGGTGTCCCCCTTTCCCCATGCTATCCTCTGCTGTCTGGAAGGCCAGAACTTCCCCACCCTTGTATTAATGGAAAAGGAAAAGTTAGGAGATTAGAAATATCATTAAATTGCACATTTTTCGCCTTAATTAAAATACTGAAGTTAAGGGAATGGTGGGTATTACATCAGTTCTCCTTTGGTGTCTGTACAATGTACAT